>NW_024342470.1:5582874-5599672 GCF_902729225.1 Pteropus medius
AACCATAGCACCCTTCTCAAAGTCCCTAACCCAGCCTGTAGGAGGGAGCATCAATCAACCACAGGTCTGCTAATGTACAAGAAGCTCCCATTCCACCACAGAAAACCTGGGTGACAGGGAAGCTCTCTGGGGAATGGAAAGAATGGCAGTGGCTTGTGGCCTGGATTGTTTCCTTACATTTGAGGGGACAATATTGTCAGCCCTGGTTTACCAGAACTCACAGAAAGGGGAAGCAGCTGTGGCATGCCAAGGTAGAGTGGGACCAACTGCAGAGAGTAATGACTTGTGTAAACCAACCGGGAAGGAGCTTGCACTGTGGCAGCATTTCCTCTCTAATGAGAGACTGGGGCGATTATGCGATTACACCCACGCCCTGCTCGGAGCAGCAAGGACTCTGCAAAGAACACCCAAGAAACCCAGGAGCAATGCTCCGCTTTCTATTTCTTGTTTTCCAGCTGAGACAGGTTCTATTTCAGATCAGAGCATAGTCTAAAGAGAAAGCAAGTTGAAGCCTTCGGTGCTTGGAATAAAAATTTAACCTTCATCTTTAGAACAGAAAAGCATATATCTTAGTTGGAGATTTTATTAAATGGAATGACAGTCATACATTTCACATATCTCCTATCGTTCATTTCATACCTAATAGTGGTTCTTAAGCTTTTCAAGGTCAGGAACCCCTTTGGGAAGCAGACAAAAGCTATGAACTCTTAACCAGAAATATGCACTTGTGCGCGTCACACAAAATTCCATCATCCTGAAACCTGTCTGCAGACCCCAGACTATGAACGCCGGGTTCAATAAGCCTTGGCCAGATCTTCTGCTAGGTTCCAGATGTCCAGTGAAGAATAAGGCACAGTCCTTGGGCTCGAGGCGCTCACAGTCTGCTAAGGGTTTATAGATATGAAAAAGCTGGAGAGGAAAGCAAGGCAGGCACTGACCAGCAGCTGAACTGTATGAGACATTATACAGAAGAATCATGGGTTTGACAATATTATAGAAACAGTGAACCTGTCAGTTGTCCCTTGACTAGTCATACCCCAGGTAACATTAATCATGTTGTGAAATGCTGAATAACATGCTAAGGCTGATTTTTTTTTTTAAAGTAATTTTTCAGGAACATAAAACCTCATGTTTTTGTATTCTTAAGAGAAAAAGATATTTTGGCCTAAGGATGTATTGTGAGATATTGCCTTCCCTGCAGGCTCATATCTCTTTGCAAGGTTAAGAAATGCCATGGATAATTTAAGTGAGAGAGAAGAACCTGTTAAGGGTCAAAAGATGCTTTAAAAAAATTGAGTGGTTTAAAAAAATAATAGGAAATGAAAAATGATCCTGTTCACTTCCTGGAATTGCCTACCTGTCAGAGCTTCCACAACTGGGATTACATCCTGCGGTCTATTTATTTTGTCCATGTGAGTTTAGTTAAGATTTTTTTTCCAACAGGTGACAAATCTCCAGCCAGTGATCTAGCAGATACCCCTAAGGGTTTCCACTGTTTCCTCAGTCACAGTATATAGGCATGTGAAACCCTGCTCCAGAGAAAAAAAGAACATGTCCCTCACCTGTGTTTTCCTGTCAAACTCCCACCTGTCCCCCTTCCCTGTGCAGCCACATCTCTTGTACTGAAGTGTACTTGCAGCCCCGCCTGCTCTCTTATTAGTCACCGCAAACAGGTGCTTGTCCTCTGTACCCCATGGAAAGTCTCAGCAAAGGGAAGCATGACCTCACACCCACCAAATCCAAGTCCTTTAATAAGGCCTCATTCAGATTCTTCTCTAAAACTCTTCGGACCAAACTGTCCCTGCCCCCACTCCCACCCAAGTCCTGCAGTGGCTTCCCAGTGCAGTCTCTAGGGTCAGCAGCACCTGCTCCTCCTTCTCTCTTGAACTGCCTTCTTCTATATTCCCACAGTATCTCGTTCATATTTTTTCTATCAGGCATGATTTGGAGAGTAGTATTCATTAGAAAGCTTAACTAATGATAGCTTCAACAAGTAGAGGTTTATTTCTCTTATATGTCAAGAAGGCCAGGGGTAAGTGACTGTTAGTATTGTTTCAGCAGCTAAACGATGTCGGGGCCAGTGTTTCTGTGACTTTTCTTGGCCTTTTCCTCATGGTCACAAAATAGCTGCCTTTTTTTCACACATTGCGTTTCTAATCAAGGCTGGAAAAAAGGACAGGCCGCAATGGGTCAATATTTCTTTTATCTGGAAAGCAAAACTTTCTCAGAAGGTCTCCCCTCCATCCTGCAAACCTCCTACTGAGGCCATATGTAGATTATATATTCCCATTCCCCAGCTGCCAGGAAGGCTTGAAAAGTGAGAGCAGGACTATCATGATTGGCTTACCTTATACTACGCCCCCCAAACTGAGGTTTCTGGAGGTATGGAAGATGAAAGACATAGATAATGGGTAGACTCTAGTATTTGTTATGCAGTATTTTGGTTTGTTAGATTACATCTCTCTCTCTCTCATCAGGCTGTCAACTATTTGGTGTCACACACACTGTCTTATTCATCTTTGCAATTCCAATTCCTAGCACAGCTATGTGGCCCCTACTCTGTTAAACAAAAACATCAGTAAAGGAATGCCTTTCTGATTTTGATGTCTCTCACATTTAAATTAGTTCTTTAAAACATAATCCAGTTTTGTTCTTTTGTTTTTGTGACTCTCTTATGATATGAAAAATCAGTTCCTCCCTCATTGCTAATTTTCCATTGGATATTGGGGTGGGGTAAACTTTAAAGTGCTAGAGTAACAGTATTGATAAAATATATGACCTAGAAGAGCTCTGAAATTGGACAATAGTAAGAGAAAATGGAACCGTAATAACTTGTTATCCTCAGGGCCTTGAAATAAACTGAGTGCTAAAGCTAATTTTTATTAAAATTAGAACCAAAACTTTGTAGACGTAACTTTGATCAATGATGAGAATCAAGAGCTCCAGAAATCCAATGACTATACAAGGTTAGGAATGGACTGTGGTCATAAGAACCTAAGTGAGCTCTTAGCCAAATTCCAGTCATAACCTAAGCCGCACATGTACGAGTAGCACCATAGGGAGTGGATACTCCTGATTCAGGTCTAGTTGTCTGCTCAGAGCAGATGGTATTGCTTCCAAGGCCCATGGATGGTGTCCCTGCCAAGGGACTTTTTTTGGTATGCGGCTCTAACTGCTTCAAAGAGCCCATCCTTTGTTACAGACTCAGCCTCTGGGACTCCAAGTCCAGCTCCAGTGCCATCTTTCTGAGAAGTTATCCTGATTGACCTCATTCCTACTAGTAATTCTCCCAACCTCATTTCACCCCTGTCAGAGATGGCCTTCTAGCTCTGAGTCACCATAGCACTTATGATTCCTCAGTTGGGGCTCTAACATACTATATGTTCTAAGAGTCATTGGGAAATGTTCTGTTTCAGATGTTGGCAGCTTGTCATAGGCACAGTTTCATTAGAATGGCATGATCTTGCCCTCATCTATCCTTATTGTACCATTTTGTTACCAGACTCAAGCCTGATGGATTGTATCGCCCATATCCTGGCTATAATAGGTTAAAGTTTTACAAAATGTTACCATTGGGGAAAACTGGGCAAAATGTACAATCTCTGTATAGTATTTCTTATAACTAAATGTGAATCTACAAGTATCTCAATTAAAATTACAGAAAATTTTTAAAAATTCCCCCTTGCCCCTTCTGTCTTTTGTTTCAGTCACTGGCATCACCATCTCTCCCTCTAGTCATTGGGGTTCATGTATGGCGAGTCAGTTGACTTACCTCCCTCTGTCTCACTTTTCTCATCTGTAAAAACAAGAGTAATAGCTGTGCCCTCTTCGAGGGGTTGTTGAAAGGATTAAATGAGTTAATGTTTGTGAAAGACTTAGAAGGGTGCTTAATTGTTAAATAAATAAAATACCTTGTACTCAACCTCCTCTTTCTGGCCCAGATCCAGTACGTTGCTAAGTCCCGATAAATTTTCCTTCAGCATATCTCTTAGGTTCTCTACTTCCACTGCCCATCTCCCAATTCAGACCTTCAGTGCCACCATCATGCCTCCTCTTGGAGCCAAGGCAAAGTTAGTCACTGCCCCCTCCAGTGGTTCCTCCGTTATTGTGCTCGACTTTGATTTCTTGTTTCCTTTTTCTGTTTCTCTCCTTTTTCTTTACTGGACCAGGAGCTCCTTACTAGAAGGCGACGTCTTTTATTCGTCTTTGCATTTTCAGCTCCTAACAAAATGACTATCACAAAATAAGTACTTAGTAAATGTTTTATGAATGAGTGATAATTAAGCAGGAATAATCTTATGACAGCTAGTAGAAGTGCGTCTTTGTAGTAATGGTAGATGACTATGCCAGTCTTGTAATCAATAGTTTTGTGACCTCAAGCATGGATTGTGACCTTATTATTGGGCAGCTATTGAGTTCTTGTGCATATTGTAGATAGAGCCCTACAGATAAGCTTTCACTTTTTTTCTCCCCTGGGCACATTATCATGGGCTGCCAGGATGTCTGTTAACTCCTAGGCACAGTACTGTGCCCTGAGGTCCACCGAAAGCCATATAAAAGATTGGTAAGAGTCTAGATCATGGAATGCACCCACTTTCTGTAAATATTTGTTGATTAACATGAGACTATTGTCAGGTTAGCACTTGGCATCTTCGTGAAGTAAAATAAGGCAGATAAGCTTAGTTCCTTATGACATTATCATTGTTATGGCTTTAATATTTGATTCTTGCATCTTCCCACAGAGTTGTTCTTTCATGGTAGAAGGAAGTAGACGATGCTGGTTATAAACTGGATCATTTTTATAGAAAACATCCCTGAGGTCATAGACAAATTTTGTAAAGTGTTCCAAGAAATGTTCAGTAATAGGGGATTTTACTGGAATTGAGAAGAGGCTTGGCAAAAATACTCTGGAGACTAAACACTCAATCTTCATTTTGGCCATTCATTATCTCCACCTGAAGCAGCTGACCAAGGTAGCACCCTCATTTCTCCCTCCACAAGCAAAGGAGACATCAATCATAACGATAGCTACCGTTTGTTAAATACGTTTATGTGCCAGGTACTTTGTCAAGGGCTGGTGATTTAACAACAGCAACAATAATGGCTACCACGTGCTGAATATTTACTTTGAGCAATATGCTCATAATAAAGATCTTACATGAATTATCTGTACATGGCAGTGACCCAACAGCTGAGGATCCATGTGTAATTTTAAGTAATTTCATGGCCAAGTCTTTTAGATTTTGAGGTCTCCCTGTCCCTTTTTGGCAAGAGCAGGGATCCCAGGCCTTTTTAGAACTAGACAGCAAACCCACAGCTTAGCAAATTCTAACTTCCCTCCAACAGGCAAATTCCTCAAGGAAATAGAACAGCAAATGAATAAACCCTTCAGACAGAAAAGGGCCAAGCATCCAAGAGATTCGGGATAGTGTTTCTGGAAATGTTCTACTTTAGATTTAAAAGAAAATTTTTGAAATGATCAGTAAGTTATTTAGAACCTCAATATTCAAAAGTTTGAGAAGTTAACACACTGAGAAATTTAATTTAGATTTCCTTAACACTCTCTTATGATAAGAGAGCATTCAGTATATCAGTATATAAATGCTATGCAATAGGATGGCCAAATTGCAACACCAAATGGGAGAAATTTATCATTTTGAAATGCTAAGGAAATTCTTACTGCTTTCTCATCTTGTAAAGCTATTATTTTTCTGAATGATAATATAATTTATAAGTCTCAGCTGGATTTTATACTTTTGATGCGAACAGACTCAAAGTAAAATGCATTTTCCCAGAATATAAAATTCGCTCCGGAGTTGACCAGATGAGGAATAAAAAGCAACATCTTCCACAACCAAGGGTATCAGTCTTGGTCTCCGCTGGCATATCTATAGGTAAACGTCAGTCTTCTTCAGAGTTCTGGGCTCAGCTTGATTTCTCACTCTGCACACTTTCACTGGGTGACATCAGCCACTCCAAAAGCTTCAACTCTTACTTCTGCCTCAGTGACTCCCATATCCACACACCTCACTCCTCACATCTTTTCTGAGTTACAAGTCCCTAGATGTAACTATCCACTAGACAGACCACCATCATGTCCTATAGACAGCTCAATCTCAAATTCTCTCCTTTTCCCCAAACTTTGTTTCTTCTCCTCAAATCTCAGTACTACGGTGATGCTACTGTCTGTAGAAATAAGTAAGATACAGTTCCTGCTCTCAAGAAGCTTATAATCTAGCACAAGAGATAGAAAAGTAAGTAGGCAATTACAATACAAATTAATCATGGCTGTGGTAAGAGAAACCCCAGAGGCTATGGCTGTGGCTCTCATAGGAAGAACATCCAATCAAGGAGTTCTGAAGGAGGTAACATCCTAGTTCTGTAGGAGTTAAGTAACTGAAGTGTGTGCATGGGGGAGGGGTGGGCTGAAGAGTCATGAGGAAGGACTGGAGTCCCATGGACAGAGGCCCTGGGGCATAAGACAGTGAACACAGACATAGGATATGGTTTGGATAGTGTGCTAAGGAAAGATTAGATAGAGATGAGGCCAGATCATCGGGGCCAGATCAGAACAATCCTTGTATTCCACATTTAACCTTCACAGAGTTTGAAATCCAAAGGGCATGGTACAGAGGGTTTGCTAAGCACAGGCACGGAGATGTATGCTCAGACTTTTCATGGATAGCTGCAGGTAATCATGACCCAGGCTCCAGGGAGACCCACCACATCTCAGCTCTCCACAGTGTGTCTCATGAGATGCTAATATAGATCAAGGAAAATCAATTGGGGCTTACATTTCATAATAATACTTAACCTCACAGGGCAATTGTATTTTTTAGTCATAATTTTCTTTAATTCTTACCACAATTCTGAGCATAAGACAGAACATGGACGTTGGAGATAGGCAGGAGGAAAAGGCATGTTACTTTAACCTTCCTGCATCACAGTCATTCTCACCTGTAGAATAAGGGTGAAAAGAACCACAAACCCTCATCTTAAGCCCTCTGAAAACAAGTGCATTTTGATTAGTTTGCCAAACTTGACCTAAACTGACATGAAGCTATTTATAGTTTTTATTTACCTTTTTAGTATAGACATTCTTACATTTGGCTGCAGAATATTGATGTGTTTAATTATGGGAATGTTAATGCTATATTGCCATCTTGACTTTCTAATACTGAAAAATCTCTGACGGACAGAGGGGAAGGGAGTTGGGGGGCTGGAAGAATGGGGTGAAGGGTTAAAGAAGTACAAACTAGTAGTTGATAGATAGTCACAGGGATGGGGAGCACAGCATAGGGAAAACCAGAGGAGAGAAGGAGCAATTAGGGGGATCATTTTATAAACTATATAAATGTCTAACCAATGTACTGTGTACTTGAAACTAATTAAAATTTTTTAAAAATTTTAAAAAATAAATAAGCCCAAGGGTTTTGGATGAGGAATTTGAGGATCTGTAATATATGTAAAGCATTAGATATATAAGATAATGTACGTAAAGGGCCTTTATAGCACAGGAACTAGCAGGCACAACTGTTATAACTGTTATTAAAACGAGGGAGTGAGTCACCTTAGACGTTATAAAACAAGGAATGAAGGAAATCAAAACATAGGAAATACATGTTTTCTGTCTCTGACCTCTTAAATTTTTACAATCATATTTTTGGAAAATTTGAGATGATTTAATTTTTCTAAGCGTGATCATGCTTTTAAATCACAGGCTTTGCCATTGTCAGTGCCAAGCTGATCGGGTAGGGAAGGTTCGATGGTGAGACGCCCAGTTGGAAGAAGGCACAAGAGGCTGACATGAGAACGAAACGGCAGGCACCAACTTTATTGTGGGGAGCGTGCTTCCATTTCTTCTAATGCAGTTCTATTGGGCGAAGTGCAGTGTTGCACGCACTTCTGCTCCCCTTCTTGTGCTCTCCTTCTGCTCTCCAGGGGACCACATGGTTCCACACAGATCATATACAATAGTGACATTCAGCCACACATGCGTGATACAATAAGCGGAAGCATGTTTACAAATTTTAGGCCCAAGAGCCCTACTACACTAATGTAACATTCTAAGTCCGGGTCCTATCCCTAGCTGCGAGCCTGGATCACAGCCAGACCTTGGACCAGCTGGGCCTTGGACCAGCCGGGCCTGGGGCCTATAGTCATTGTTCTCATATTCACAGCAGGAGGAAGAAAATTCAAAATACTTATTTATAGATGTTAACAAAGGCAAGTTTGAGGAGATTCTGAGAGGGAAGACAACACAGGCAGGGGCCTGGTAGAGTAAGAGGTGTTCAGACAAGGGGCATAAACTCAAAGTTTGGAACCCAGGGAACATGGCACAAAATAGCAACAAATGAAGCCAGAAAGATGTTGGGGGGAAATTTTGTGAAAAGCCTTAAATAATACTATGGTAAATTTGTATTTTATCCTGAACATCAGGGGTTTGCAAAATATTTTGGCAAGAGAATTTTGTTGAAACAAAATTTAATTTGCATGGGAGCTCTGTACACTGCAACCACACACCAACCTGTTTTTACTCTATGGCCCAAGTGCTTTTTTAGAAGAGTGAATCTGATTTTCTTACTCCTTGGGACACACACTTCAAAGATCTCTCATCAAGCTTGGAGTAAAATGCCATGTTTCTGCAGGCTCTGGGTGAGTGGTTCTGCCCACTCTCCCACTTATCTATCATGCCACCTCCCTGACTTACCATTCGTAGGTTCTTCAGTGAGCCCTGACCCTCCCCATTTCAAGGATTTTACAAAGGGTACCCTCTCCCTCCCATTTGCCCAGTTAACTTCTTCTCTTTCAAACCCATGCTTAGCCATCTTTTCTGGGAGGAGTGTTTCCCACGTTGGTCAGGACCCCCTGTGTTATACTCCTCCACACTCTGTGGACTTCTCCATTCAGCACCTAATCATAGTTGTGTTAAATGATTAGGTGAGGATTTAGTGGTGTGATGCTCCCCTTCCCCTATACTATAAACTTTGAGAATGGGAAGTGGCCCCATCTGTCTCATTCATGACAGTGTCCCTGGCTAGTTTCTATTTGTTGAAAATATACCAGTAAATACAATAGGAAGACAGATGGGGGAGGAGGCTGCTTTGGTTGAAATGAGAATGAATGGAGTCTTTGGTTGGAGCAGGAATGTGGAGCCTGGAATAGTTCCTGCTAGGCCTTCTCCTAGCCCTCCATGGGGCTCCCTGGGGGCCCTTCTTGGTGGGAAACACTCTGGGAAGCACTGTGGTAAATGATGAGATACTCTGACTAACAAAAGGCTTTGTTATCTGGCTTTGGGGTAAGGGTAAGTGTTCTCAAGTGTGTTCTCTTGGCCTGAGGAAACTTTCTGCTTGATGGTCAACAGAATGGATAAATGATCAAAGTAGCTTTGTGTAGACAGGAAGCATATTTCATTCATTTATTTCAACATCTTGTCTCTCTTGGGTGGGGAAAGACTATAAAAGACATATGTAGACTGATCTGAATTTTATTTTTTTGTGCAAGACAGGGTGTAGAATAGATGTTTCTTTGGAAAGTCATCTTGGCCTAGGTCCAGACCATCAAGAAAATGGCCTCTGTACTCTGCAGATCCACACACACTTGGCCCCATTCCTGGGTGCGAGATCATGTGACACAGAGCAAATTATGTGACTCTATCACTCATTCAGTATAGTCAGCTGTGATGGAGTCAAGGGCTCCCCTTTATCTGTTAAATAGGGTAAATCAAAGTAAAAATTACCTTTTGATTGAGTAGCATTGCTGAAGAAAATCGATAAAAATGGCTGGAGATCCATTGGCACTGTCTCAACGTGAAGTGTCGTAGACTTTCAGATTACTGGAACACTGGGTTTCAGGATTCAACTTTGCAAGGCTAGCTAAAACTAAACGGCAGGGTGGGTTAATGGAGAAGTAGCCTGTCTGTGCAATCCTAATTAAAGAGAAAATATGTGCTGGCCAAAAGTAAGTCATTTTTCTTAACCTCAAAATATTCTTTCCAAATTCTAAGATCTCGTGTTTGACTTGTTTAAGAGAGAGAGATAACAGCTGAAACTGTCTTTGTTCAGAACATAGGAGACAGTTTTGTCTAGACTTTCAGGAAAGATATAGAATGACATTTTCAGGACAAATCAAAATACATTTTTAAATTCCTTTTTTTCCCCTTTAGGAAGAGGATTTGACATGCTTCTCTGACTTGAACTTGGTTGATCTATAAATGGCATTAATTGTTTGATACAAAACTAGAGTAAAATGAATCATTGAGAAAAGTTATTGGAAATGCTATTAGTTCACTTTCTTACCGTAATTCATTAGTACCACCAACAACAACACAATTACTAATATTTCGTGAGTGGTTTCTAAGTATGTGCTAAGATCTCGACATACATTTCTCTATTTAGTTCTCATAGCAATCTCATGAGGTAGGTATTATTAATGCCAATTTTCCAAGGAAGAAACAGGTGGAGAGAGTTGGGGTGACTGACTCATAGCCACACAGCCAAGGGTGGCTGAGCAAAGATCTGTTACTCCTAAAATCTGCCTTCTACATCACTATACTCAGTCTTCTTTTTCTACAGGGCCAGCATCGTACAGAAACGCATCATTTATTTTCAGGACGAGGGCTCCTTGACCAAGAAACTTTGTGAACAAGGTAAGAGCATGTGGGAGGGAGGGCAGTGGGGAGGGCCCGATAAATGGAAGGTGGCTCATTCAGTCCAAGCTTCTGGCCTCAGGAATTAACATGATTGGACTTTCTAAATTCCTCCAGGTTCTACTTCTCACGTAGCTCCGATTTTTAATCTGGCTATGTACTGGGGATAATTGGATCTGCCTTAAGCTCTAATTACTCAGCTTGATTCCCTGGGTAGGAGATAATGTACCTTATATTGGTGTCGTCTTTTTATTTTTGTGAAACAGTGATTATTCTGAAGAGGTTCCTTGGAATATTCGACAGGACTTAATTAAGGAATGCACAATTGTGTACCTTTAAGAAGTGTGTAATGGTTTTCTACAATAATCCTCAGCAGGAACCTGTGTGGCACCCAGGCAATGTGAGAGGATTTTTTTCAGGGAAGACCAGAAGGAGATGGGGTTGCCAAGAGGGCATTGACCTTATGATTTCACCACATTCAACAATCTGGTCCTTAGATTTGTAAGCTCATCATCGCCTTCTCCGTGGGTTGAAGGCATTCTAACAAAGTTCATGGAGACTAATTAGACTAGGAAGGTCAGAACAGAGACCTGGATTCAGATTTGCCCTGAATTGAAGTCTTGCCTCTGTCCTTCCTAGCCATGTGAATTAATATATGTAAAATAGTACCACACCTCATTGGCACATATATAAATGCTATATATAAGTGCTACCTATTGTTATCTATAACTGAAAGCTTGTTTATTAATCTGTCATAAAAAATTAAGACCTTAAACATCTGAATGTGTTTAGAAGTATTAAAGAACTAAGTAAAAATAGAAAATGTTCTATAATTATACATCTTAACTATCTCATCGCTATGCATTTTTTAAGAATTTTATTTGCATTTAGAGCAATTAGCATTTTTTGAAAAGAAATAATCCTCTTCAATTCTAGCAAATTACTAAGAAAAGGTTGATAAAGCTCTTCTGGGAAAATTATAATAATAGCTAATATTTTTTGAGTGTTTGCTATAGGCCAGGCACTATTACAAGCACTTCTCATACCTTAATCATGTAATCTGCACAATCCTATATCGTAAAAACTATTACATCATCCCAATTTTATAGATGAGAGGCACGAAAAGTTTAAATGGCCTGCTCAGCATCATGCAACTAGAGGTAGAGGGCAGGATTTGAATAGAAGAGCCAGTACCCTTAACCACTTCCTTTCTGTCAAAGGAACTACCTCCCAATTCAATAGCTTGCGCTGTTGCCTTTGGTAGGTCAAAGCATACTAAAGCATAGGTCTCCCTATAAATGAGCTACAGCAGAAACTAGGTCCTATGTGGAGGATTGCATGGTGAGCATGGAAAGAGCAAAAGGGGTGAGATTTGGATACCCTGAATTAGGCCATACCTGCCAAAGGAGCCAGAGAGCTGGAACCTATGGGTCAGGGTCCTGGTCAGCTTCCAAATGGGTATCACCACACATGGCTTTGGGGGCTTTACTTTCCTGTATTAATTGTCCACAAGTTCATTCAGACTTTCACCAAATGGGGGATATCTCAACTGTTCAAGCTCTTTGTTCCTAAAAGGCAACCCCATTCCTGCCCTGCCTCCACGAGATGATACCAGGTCCCGTGGGTTGGAGTTGTAGGTGTTCTGGATCACATGTTTATAGGCCACTTTTTGGTCTGTACCTACAGTTGGCTAATTACAACTACTGGCATATGGTTTTGAAAGTTTGACTATCAGAGGACAGCCTTATTTCCCAGGTTTAAGGGTCCTTGGGAGACACTTCACTGACACTCCCACGTATTGACAGCAATTATTAAGTAAACATCACTTACTAAAGCCTCAATCCTGATGTGTGAAAGCCTTGTCTAAGCTGTGACTATACTAAAATTCTGTAGATACAGTGTCAATAAAATGGCATTGCAAATCTCTATTGGTTATCACTTCTGAAGAAGAGATATTATCAGAATAACTAAGCACACATCCATATAAAAAGATCACTTTCTAATGGCAACCTTATGGACAAAAAAAAAAAATGCCCTGGAGGACCTGGGCTGTTGGATCATTAGGTATATTTCTGGATGATCCCCAGAGACAGCAGACCCACGAGGAAAGTCATTATTAGCAAACAGATCACATTAAGAAAGTCTTTAATTTATAAGCATAGAGCAAAGAGATTTTTTCTTTAATGTGTATGCCTATTTAATTATCTCTAGCTCTTTCATTAAGGTCTTTACATTCTTTGCTTCCTTGGCGAGTCGAATCAAATCTATCAAGAAAGGGGAGAGAGAAACGAGTATCTGTTATTTTTTCCAGTTGATATTGTTAATCCATAGGGGAAAAATTAAGAACTGCACAGATTTTTTAAAAAGCAATAGCAATTGTTATTTTTAAAAAGAAACATAAAACATTAAGTTACTTACAGTTAGGAACAAAGAAACATTAAATATTTAAAAAGGTGACCTATAAGAAACATATGCAGCCACATGCTCACTTAATACCATGTCACAAACAAGGGAGAGAGACAAAGAGGGAGGAAAGATGAAGGGAAACGCACAGAAGAGAGGGAAGTGTGGGAGAGAAGGGAGAATGAGAAAAGGAATAAAAAAGGGGAAAGGAACGAAGAACAAAAGATGAGAGCTGAAAAGGAAGCCAATGGGTTGGGAGTAAAAACAGGGAGAGAAGGCAGCTCAGGAGATGCTACACGGCCTGAAGTGACCTGTCTTTGGCAGGCCCTGCAGTGGTTAGAAGAGGGTTAACGCTTGTTATCATTGCCCTTCGAAACCTTGTTCATTTTCAATTGGCTTTTCCTCAATGGGAAAAAGTATGTCTGTTTTTAGTTTCAAAGTTAGAAATTCATTTTTTAAATGAATGTTTATTTTCTTTTGGAAGTCCGAAAGTTTGACTTTCAGAGGACAGCCTTATTTCTCAGGTTTAAGGGTCCTGAGTTCAAGAGAATACACTTATTCATTATAAGTGTATTGGACATATCTTAAGTTTACTACCTACCCTTGAAAGCCCTTTTAATAAGGTAAAGCTACCTATTTGCCTTATTTTGGTTCCTTGAGAGATTTTTCCTGCCTCATTTGACAGTGCCTGGTAGTTAAAATTGAAACCCCAGCAGGTATCTCTTAGCTGTGAATCCCTTTTTCAAAACTAGTTTAGTCTTTTCACAACGTAGTTGATCATAATAGAAATGTAAAATGCAAAAAAATCCTCAGGAGTTATTGATTTACACTACCTTTCCTGAAATGTATTCAACAAGGCTTGTCCTTTAACTATCAAAGTGATTCACACAGGAATCAGATCTGAGTTTCATGCACATAAGGCAGTGGGGAGCCTGCTCCTAAGCACAGACAATGCTCTGGCCTCTTCCAAAAAAGTAGCCACACAATGATTTCTATTTTGAGTGGTTTCAGACCTCTTCTTTGGGCCTCTTTAGAAATCCTAGGGCTATGTAGGGAGGTAATCTTTAAAAATGTACCATTCTTCATTTGAAAAAGCAAAAAGAGAAAGAATTCTTTCATTGGTGTTTATGCAGACATATCCAACAGAAGGTCTTTTCTGGAGCATTACAGTGCAGAGATTAAGAGCATGGGCTCTGGACTCAAAAAGACCTGAGCTTCTGCTCTGCCTGCACCACTCACTAACCCTATGACCTTGGGCTGGTTGCCTAATCTACCTCAGTTTACTGATTTATAAAATGAGGTTAACTAAAGTACTTACCCCCTAGGATTGCTAGGACAATCCTAGCAATATATGCAAAGGGATCAGCACATACAAGAACTCTATACAATGTAGTCATTATTACAAAATCCCATACTTTTTTCTCCATCGTAGAGCCCAGAATTCACTTTTTCTACCCATCACTGATTTTGCATATTCGAACCAAATGAACTCATTGAATTCCATATGGAAGACTTGTAAAATGCTCTTCCTTACACTCAAAAGATTTTTATGCTCTTTGTCACTGCTCTTTATATATAATATTTAAGAGTAAATATCCAACTTGAAAAAAAAAGAACATTTATGTTAAAACCGCTAGAGGAACCGAAGATAAAGCAGTTGAAGCAAGCTGGATCTGTAGTCATTGTTTTTGTCTTGCGAGAAGCAGAACAGACTACAAGCAACAATGTACAGTTAGGGATGTGGGCTTGACGATTGAAAATACTGAATTTATTCATGTAATCGCTCTTTCTCCACTTATCAGCTATTCACAGCTAAAAATGGGGGCAGAAAGGGAATCTTAAGTTTTTCCTGGCTCAGAAGTAAACCTGAACTTATGAACATATTCTCAAACCCCTACCCCTCCCAGTAAAGTCTCTGAAATGGTGATAAGAAGTAATGTGACTATATATGCATATCTTTTTAAAAAATAATTTTTGGCAGTTCTTTATTTTTTTCTCTTGTCTTTTTGTTCTCACTGCTCTCCTTTAAAGCTGCTTCTTCTGGTGCTGGCAGTTTGGCCCCAGAGGATATTTCTTAGAGAACACACACACATGCATATTCCTCTTAAAATTTGGTGGAGAAACTGTTGTGGGAGGGGTGGGGAAAGAGACTCAGGCCCAGAATGGATAGCTGAGTGAATTTCATCCCTGTTTTTCCAAAATAGCCTTCATTCCAAATATTCTGCATTATTGGTCCCACAGGTCTCCTCACCTTATTAGAGCACAAGCTCTGATTTGTATTTGCAGAATACAGCTACCATACTTAGAGATATATACCAAATCTTTTATAACCCAAGTACTGACCTGGTTCTAGGTGTTATTAATCAATGAAAACTTCGCCTCATCTTTTCCCAAACATTAAGGATAGGATGAGACCAAGACCCACATTTGCTTCTTAACTTGTTGCCTTTCCTGACTGTTTCAGATTCTACGTTTGATGGGGTGACTGACAAACCAATCTTAGACTGCTGCGCCTGTGGAACTGCCAAGTACAGACTCACATTTTATGGGAATTGGTCTGAGAAGACACATCCAAAGGATTATCCTCGTGAGTAGAGTAGCCGGCCACTTTATGGGTTGGGAAAAGTGCAGAGTTCTGTTTGGTTGTGATGTATACTAGCTGAAGTATGTTAGGTCTGCTCGCTCTTGCCAAATGATTCATGAAGTACCCATCCCCAGTAAGTGAATTCATTGAGATAGGCAGATATAATAGTGGTATATTTCTAGCTTCTTTGCACAGCATTGTTCTAAGTGTTTTCTTATCTGTGACTTACAACAATATTCCTGATGTCATGCTGCTTATCTTCAGGTCAGACATTTGGTAACCTCAGTCCTCCTCAAATGGCTCTGTCCACAAGTTATACGAAAGACGTTTTTGTGCTAGAAATAGCTGGCAAAATGGACCTTCTCTCGACTCTACGGACCAAGGTCAACAAATATTCAACATCCTCAACCACAGCAGGCGTTGGTAGTCAGTACACCCTTTGCCTACTTATTCCAGATACCGCCTTAGAATCCTTTATAACACCATGCTTCAGAAAGCCAATACCAATCCATGAGAGTTGTCAGGAGACCCCCAAACTTGTTATAGTGGAGTAGATCCTTAATCGGGACCCTGCCAACTCCCTTTTATCATACAATTTTCTCAATAAATGCTTAGCATGTGCCAGGCACTGTGCTAAACTCTAGAGGTGTAATGAACAGAAAAAGACACAACTCATGGTCTCATGCAACTCAAGAGATTAGTGCAGAGACAGACACTAATCAAATAATCACACAAAAAGATGGCGAGATTTATAACTCTGAATAGTGGGCTTACTGTGTGTCAAGCATTTTTACACATCATGTCATATAATCCTCAAAATAATCTGTTTTTGAGGATGAGCTCAGTAGAGATCAGAGAGATGTCATGATTTGCCCACAGTCAAGTAGTGGATCCAAGATTCCAAAAGGAGTTCTCAGGCCACTTGCTCTGCCGTTCTTTTGGATTGCCTTTAAGACTCGGTGTTACCCATTCTTTCTAACTGTGGGTGGCAGGATGTCTGTGTGTGGCACTGAGCTTTTTCTGTAGATTGTTTTATTCTTGTTCATTTCATTTTAGAGTTGCCACAGTTGGGAAAGAACAGTGGGACTGGGAGAAAGAGATTAAAAGGAGGGATTTGAGTCAGCCTTCAAAGGAAAGAGGAGCAAAGGGTACATATTTGGGAC
>NW_024342470.1:5600065-5904906 GCF_902729225.1 Pteropus medius
AAAAAAAAAAAAAAAAAAATGGTGCAGACCATCGTTTCTGGGTCTTTGGGTCAAATCAAGAACAAATCAATACAGAATTTCTATATTGTTTGGAGTTTCTTAATAAATATAGCAGATATATGTTCCAGGTCCCCAGGGATGGTTCCATGGTCAGATGTCAGAGTGTCTTAAATTTTGGTTGGAAAAATTTGGTCACTGTGTACAGAAGATCATTTATCACATCATACTGTAATTATTTCTTTAGGAGTCTTTTTTCCCACCAGACAAAGTTCTCCAGGACAAAAGCCATGACATGCTCATTTTTTAATTCTGTGTGCCCAGAAGTGCCCTGTGCCTTCTCAAGTGCTGTGTACTGATTGTTGAACTCAGAGTGGCATTCGCTATGACTCGGAAGGCAGATTTCTGATGCACGTCTAGTCAACATGGCCAATACTGAGCAGGGGATGAGAGCCAGACTTCCTTGGAGGGAAAGGAGTGGACTTGTATGCTTGGAACTGGAGCCAATTGGAAGGGCACAGAGAATGTCTAATGAGGACTTTTAAAATGTGATATTCTCAAAAATGATTTCTTCCAATCTTAGATCATAGGTGACTTTTCTTTTGCCTCTCCAGGGATGATTTTCTCTTGATAACCAACCCTTGCCATTTAGCTCAGTTAAGCCATGATGCTTCTCGACAACAGTGCAAAATGATAAATGCAGAGTACACTTCTCCTTATTGCTTATACAAAACATCACTTTCTCTGCAAGGATCTCCAAGCAGCAGTTCTCAAGCTTTTAACTTTTAAGGCCCCTTCTACATTCTTAAAAATTATTGAGAACTCCAACACGCTTTTGTTTATGTGGGTTGTGTCTCTCAATATTCACCGTATCAAAAAGTAAAACAGAAATTTAAAAATATTACTTAATTAATTTTAAAAATTAACATATAATGAATTAGCAATAATACACTCATTACATGTTAGCATATTTTATGAAAATAACCATGGTGTCCAAAACAAATTTAGTGAAAAAGACGTTGTTATTTTACAGTTTTGCAAATCTCTTTAATATCTGGCTTAATAGAAAACATCTGGATTCTCATATTTGCCTCTGCATTCAACCTGCTGTTTTTTGTTTTTTTTTTTAATTTTTGGTTGAAGTAAGTGAAGAAGATTCTATCCCATACAAGTATGTAATTGGAAAAGAGGAAAGTATTTTAATAAGCTTTTTAGATAATTACAGATAATCTTCTTTGATACTACACCCAAACTCTGCAAACGGTACAGTATAGTAGTCTCCCCTTATCTGAGGGGATATGTTCTAAGACTCCCATTGGATATCTAAAACTTCAGATAGTATTGAACCCTATATAGTCTATATGTTTTTCCTATACATACATATTTATGATAAAGTTTAATGACTTTTCCATCTGAACTAAGCACATATCACACACTGTGGACACAGCTTTTGTAGTTTGAGGTGGGACAGCAAAACCAACATGAATTTCTTTGTTCACAATTTCACCAACAGACGATTCACTCTTACAGTAGACCTTAGCAACCTCAGCATATAATTTTTATTCTTTCCTTATAAATTGAGAACTCTCACCTTTTCACTTAAAAGAAGCACTTTATGCCTTCTCTTGGCATATCTGCATTGCCAGCATCACCACTCTTGCTTTTTGGGGACATTGTTAAGTAAAATAAGAGTTATTTGAACACCGTGATACTGCTACAGTAGATCTGAGAACTAAGACAGCTACTAACTGACTAAAGGCTGGTAGTGTATGCAGTGTAGACATGCTAGACAGAAGGATAATTCACTTCCAGGGCAAGAGAGAAGGAGATTTCATCACACTGCTCAGAACGGCATGCAATTTAACTTATGAATTGTTTATTTCTGGAATTTTTCATTTAATATTTCAGACTGGTTGACCTCAGGAAACTGAAATCATGGAGAGCAAAACCTCAGATTAGGGAGACTACTGTACTTTCTTAAAGATTAATTACAATGTAGAATATAAAACTGTATCAATGAACTTGGATTTAGTTACATTAAAATGCATTGCTTTACTTTGTACCTTGAATGGGTCTTTTATAAATGATTTTGTAACATCATACATCAGTCATTTGGAAAATATTGGTTTACTAAATTATACAGATAATTCAGATATTGAGATATCTTATTATGCAATATCAAAAATCACATTTATTAGTATCACTTCCAATTTCATTAGAAAAGTGTTTAAGTATTGGAAAGCTATAAAATTCATAGTGACAGATACATGTTTTCCAAAACTCTAAGTTTTGTCTGAAAGCTCAAATTTATCATTGGCAACAAATGCTATCAGCTGTTTTCCTTAAAGTGGCAGGTTCACTTCATTTTTGAGAAAATGTATGCCAGTTCTCAAGTCCGAATAACCATAATTTGTCTATCGTTTGTTTTTCAAGTAAAAATGATGTTTTATGAAAATGAAAGAGTCCAGTCCAGCTTGCACCTGAAACGATTGCATGAGTGCTTTTATTCAAGACAATCATAGTACTTCAGTATATAGCTAAAATGCTTTGAGCCTGTTTCCCAATAATAAAAAGATGTGTACTCAAAGATAGAATGATTTAACATAATTAATATTTTTTATGGCTTCATCAAGGACATTCTTAAGTGAAACTAATTTTTGTTGTTGTTTACTGTGAGTTTCTGGCAGTGAGGAATACATTGACTACTAATATAGTTCAAGGCCATTGCCTTGATCTGCATAAGTGCCAGCAGTTTTACTCACCTTGCTTTTGCACTGTCAGTGTTAATGTCAACACATTGCGAAAGGTGAATAATGTCTCAGTATTACTATGAAAATAGTTTTCACCTCACAGGGCCCCTGAGAGAGCCTCAGGGTCAGGAGGGGTCTGTAGACCACGCTTTGAGAACCTCTGTAATAAGATAAGATAGCAACCTAGGGCATTTGTCCTTCCGTTCTCTTTGGGTAACCCACCCTTGAGAATTCCCATTGGACTCTACATGGAGGATTGGGCAACACTCTCGAGCTTTCAGCCATCTCTTATGGTGGGACACATCTGCAGGTGGCTTTTCTCAACCATTGTACAAAATAATTTGTTCCAAATGCAATTTTGGGGTTCTCTCTCTTAGGTAATGGAGCATTCTCTGCATCCATAATACACCATTCTCTTGGAGGGGCCAGGCGTGGTGAGATAAGGAAGACAGGATGATGGCCTAAATAACCTCTGATGTTCCCTCTCTCTCTCCCTACTGGCCATCTGGAAATAGTGAGATTCTTTTAAAACACTCCCAACTGAGTAATTTCTAGAAATCCATTTTAAGGCTGGATCATGCAAGTTTTACCTCCTAATTTTATAAGTGGGAAAAAAAAACTGAAGTACAAAGAAGTTAAGGGCTCAGATCACATAGCCAGAGAGTGTCAGAACCAAAATCAAAGCTCAGATCTCTTGATTCATTTTTGCCCTTCTCTGGGAGCTATCATGAGGCAGTTTTCTCTCTTCTGCAGTAAAATTAAATATCTTATACACAAAGCATCTTTTAATAAGGCCCTGCTGTACCACCATGGACTCAATGGACTGATACCAGATTCTGAACAGCTTTGCCCCACTGCACAAAGACCTGCTCTGTGGAGATCCAAACTTAGAAGTGAGAAAGAGGTCTGGATTCGCTGAGCCTGAACAGAGTTCCAAAACCTTGGGGTATTAGAAGTACAAGCCCCCCATCCCCAGCCCCAGTGTTTGTCCTCAGCACTGTGACTCTGTAGTGCCCAGCAGTGGTCCTGGAGCATGTGTTCTTTACATGATGACTGGGCAGTGTTACTATATAGGGATGTCCCAGGGGTTGTAGACATGCCCAGTCTTTGCCAGGGCATTGGGAGTTGCCTAACAGATGCTGAGTCTCTTTACTCTCTTGTTCTGAACACAGTTTCTGGGTTTTTGACAAATGCTTCCACCCTAAGAGACTCTGTAATCTCCCTTGACAATAGAAACTGCATAATTCCCCCCATTTTTGATATAGGTTTAAAACCATTTAACAAATGCATATTGTCAAAAAGAACATTTTTTCCAGGAGCCAATGATTTTTCACATTTGAGAGCACATTGCTTCAAATATAAACAGAGCCACTGGGAAATGTACTCTACAGAATCAAAGTTAATTTTATAATGAAATTCAGCCATTTTTTTCATTGGGTCACTTAATTAAAAAACTTATTAATTATTAAATCCAATCACTTGAAAGACTACCGCTCACACACTTGAGAGCTACTTTCGTTTCTTTGTATATTCATCCCTAGACAGAGTTTCTACATCACATTTGAATTCATTGTGTTCTACTTTTGGCATTGGATTTTATTTCCATGGTCACGATTTATTACACTAGCTTGCTCTTAACCGCTTACCTAACTGTTCTTTTATTGAACATTTAGGTGATGTCAGGTCTTTTGCTAGCATAAAAAAGCACTGCAATAACAAAACTTTGTCCATAAAGTATTCCTCCACCTTCCTACTTCCTTTGAATCATTTCCCTGAAATAATTTCCCAAGAGAAAGACTACTGGATCAAAGGATATGGACTTTGTGGGGGCTTTTGAGGGTTTTTTTTTTTTGCCAGATTCTTCTCCAAAACATATGTATCAATTCACCGTGTTACCAAGAATGAATAAATACATCTGTTTCTCCCAGCCTCCTCAGCATTCATTTTAACTTTTTTGTTTGGGTCTTGTCAAGTAATGGTTATAAAAATTAAAAACCTTATCGTTTTAAACTGACATTGGTTGGATTACTAACACACTGGAATCTTTTTACATGTTTATTGACCTTTGCCTTTTAAACCACTAGGGTGTTGGTAGGAATCAAGTCTAACTGCTCATTATCTCTCTGAGGCCTACCTCATTGTCTGGCACATTGAAAGCCTCTCAATAAGCAGTGTTGAATGAATGAATGAATGAATGAGAAGTAGTTATAAAATGAGCAAGGAGAGAGTAAAGGGAGATGAGCAATGAAAAGCCACTGAAGAGATTAGGGCAGCAGAGAAATAGGATCTTATGTGGCTACTGAGTGGAGAACACATTGAATGGAACTGGTAATATATGGGAAGATGGGTTAGGAGAATATCAAAGTGATGGCGATAGGTTGGCTAAGGCAGTGGCCTTGGTGATGGAGAGAATGGAAAGGTTCGAGATCTTTTAGAGGTAAGTTCAGTCATTCATTGGATGTGGAGGAATGAGAGAGAGAAGCATCAAAGCTGACAAGCCAGATTTCCAGCTTGGCAATGGAAACACTCTTCCTTTTAAAATAGTCCTCAGTATTACTCTCTTTCTATTTTTATAAATGATTGTGAAATAATTGCATCAAGTTTTATAAAGGGTCCTATCAGAATTTTAAGTGAAATTGCATTAAGTCCTCAGTTACTTTGGGAAGAATTGGTAGCTCTATAATATTTAGCTTGCTCAGTTTCTTCCCATTCATGAATAAGACTACTCATGGGTTTCCTTAGGATAGTGGATTGCCCAGGATAGTAATGAGCCACATATGGGCCATAGGCTTCTTCTCTTGATTTAACTTAAGAAACAAAATTAAACATTCAACCGACAATAATCACACTCCTTTCCACCATCACTGGGAACCTCCTCCCCAAGCTGAGTAATCATGCCCATCAGAGCCTCCTAGCTGTGCCACCACCAGGCTGAGTCACAAGCAGAGCATGTCACCAGGAAACAGAATTTGGCACCAAGCACCTGTGTCACGATATACCATTTCAGAAGGGACAAAAAAGAAAGGATTAGCTTCTTCCCCCTTTTCCTCCTCCCTTCCCTCCACCTTTCTGGGAGGTCTTAGGGAGACAACTCGCTGTGTAACGGAGTAGAGAAGGAAGTCAGTAATCTGGCTTTCCAGTTAAACTTGGCAGGTTGAACACATAAATTAATCTGTGATCTTTCCTCAGATCCCATAAAGGTAACACTAGATGAATAAAAACGATATAAAACCACAGAGACAAGAAAAGAGGAAAGAAGGCTACACCACAAAAGAGATATCATCCAAGTCTGGGGAGATGGGAAACAGAGGAGCAAGTGGCAACTATTTTAGCAGAGTGAGGCAGGTGAATCCTAGAACCTGCATAGAGGGCAGTGCTTAAGAACTAAGCCAATTCATTTTACGAACACAGGAATCGCCTCAGGAACTAAAAGAAGGCCAAGTGCTTAGCATGATGAATGAAAAAGACATATAATCTTGAAGTTTTCGAATAATGGGCATAGGGACAACCCTAACTGCATCCAGAAAAACAGGTCGCAAACAAAGGATCCAGAACTGAGTGGCAACAGACCTCGTTCAAGCAACATAAATGTACAAAACAGCGGAGCAAAGTCAAACTCCAAGTCCATGGTCATAAATTCTCAAGGGAAACCATTTTTATTCAGCCCAGTGTTCAGGCAAAGACAGAGAAACTTTCTTTTTGAATCACTTTTTCATTGAAAATTTGTCCCTCCAAGGGCCCTGCCTTCCTGCTTTCTCTAACCCTGCCATGCCCTTATAAATTGTTCCTTCATCAGACTCTCCTCTCTTGCCTCATTGATTACATCATTTGTTTCCTGTGGCACTCTGACTGATATGGCCACATTTTCAGAAATTGATTCTTAGACTTTGTACATGTATTACCTTAGTAAAATAAAAAAGCTAAATTAATAAATGCAACAAAGTCAGTTATAACTGTAGGATTTCACCTACATCCCCACTATACTACTACCTTCTTTGACTTATTCAGAATCTCCTCTTTCCCCACCACTCGAATGTCGCTTCCCTCCCATTGCTCCTAGGACCTAGAGACATCCAAATGGGACTGTGTTTTTCTGGGTCTGTAGGTAAACTCAGATGCCAATTTGGTTCCCATTTCTGTGACCTCTAATTCCCTTCTCTCTTTACCAGCACTGGGTTCTCATCCCACCCAAACCATATTTAACGCAGCAATGTTATAAGTAGACACTTCTATGCTTGCACGTTAAGTGATTTCTGAAACTTTAGCTAAGAGAATACCCTTTAATAATGGGGAATGAATTTGCACAGATCATGCTTCTTGGTGTAAACATATATGCAATTTCTGTAAACACTGAGACTTGAACAAATTTTAATTTTTCCTAAAGGAATCCCTTTCCCCCTTGAAAGCTTTGAAGCTTCTTTCTTGTTTACCCTTCATAAAGTTAATTCCTAGGATTATTTTATATTTTTGTTATTATTATCAATAATATTTCCAATTTTTATCATTTTTTTCTGCCAGGTTACACTTAATATACTAGAATGCTATTGATCTTTTATTCACTTTTATTGTAAATACGTGCTTCTATTTCTGATAGTTTAATCTAAAATTCCTTGGATTACATAAATAATCACTCATAATTTGCCCACAAAAAGCAACACGTTTTTTGTCTTTCCCCCACCCCCGCCCCCAACAACTATTCTATGATTTCTATGGTCTCCTTGTTCACTGGTAAGAATCACCAGTACAATGTCAATTAATAATGGCAAAAATGGGTAGCTTTGTTTGGCTCCTTTTTGTATTTAAAATGTCTTTAATATCTCTTAAGTACAATGTTGACTTTTGGCCTTAAATAGATATTCATATAGATGTCTACTTTTAAGTTTTTAATGGGTGTTGGACTTTTCAAATGTCATTTTAGCACATATAATTGTGATTTAATCTTTTTTTGTGGAATATTACAATTAATAGTTTTCAATTTGCTAGACTATTCTTCCAGTCTGTGGTGAAGCTAACTGGATCATGGTGTGTTTTTACCTTTAGTGAACATGCATAATTATTCTTCCACTATTATGTACTATTTGCAATGCATTATGTTGATTTTTCCATGCATATTCTCAATAACCCTTGCCTTAGCCCCATAGATGAGTACTGTGTTTCCTATTTACAGAAGAGGAAATTGAGTCCCAGGAAGATTAGCAATTAGACAAAGTTCATAGAACCAATGTATGGTGGAGCCAGGCTTTGAATCCAGGTCTGTCTGACCCTAGAGCTCTTTTGTTATGGCTCTCCTTTAAAGTGGTAATCTATTAGTATTGTTTTTAAATTCTTCACAAGTATATGCAAGAGTGAAATAGATCTACAGTTTCTGATTTTTAAATCTGCTCTTTATCTTACTTTAGTTTCAAGATCACATTACTTTTGAGGACTTAATTGGTTAGTTACTGTCTACCCTTCTGTATTGGTCATTGATACTTTGAAAGAATTAGCCACAAACACTGAATTTTTCCTCTGTCCTCACCTCCAAGTTCTCTTTCAATTTCTTCTTCAGTTATTGGTGTACTCAGGCTCTTTCTTTTGTGTTAGTTTTAGAATTTATTTTTTCCTTAAAAAAATAATCCATTTTTTCAGATATTCATAGTTCATAGGAGACCACTATAGAGTACAAAAGGGTAATTCTCTCTTATTTCCTGACTAAATCTACCTGTGTTGGCTTTATCTAATGAATACTTTGTTAGCTTAGTAAATAATGCTATTGTTATCTCTTTTCTAATTTATATGTATGTCTGGTTTTATATATACTGTTCTCTCATTTCTTTTGGATTGCCTTTTTGTTCCTTTGCTAAATTTTTATATTGTTTAGTTAAAATTGTTTACTTATGCTAATTTCCCCATTTTTAAAAAATATTAATAATAACTACACTTAAGGCTGTGTGTGAATTTTCTTCTTAGTAGATCCCTGAGCCCCCTCCTAGAACTTTTAATATGTAGTTCTCATTTTTATAGTTTTCTTAATCAAGTTCTTTTGTACTTTATCTTCTTGACATACTCGTTAATTAACAGAGTATTTTTAAATTTCCAAGTTGTCAGGGATTTTGGTTTATTTTTTTGTTCTTAATTTTGTTTATTTCATTTTGGCAAGACAGTATGTAATAGATAATTTCTAATTTTTTGTATTAACGGTGTTTTGGGGTTTTTTAAATAACCTTGTATATGTTTACTTTAGAAAGCCTTTTTTCTTATTCTACCTCAGGTGCTGTGGAATAGGTTACCTACTTCATGGCACACGAGCATCAGTGGTCCATGCAAGGCCCCTCTAGCTTTGTTTGTTTTTTTTTTTTGTTTCATTCCATTTATCCCACATATATTATGATTACTGTCATATTATAATTTTTTCTTCTATCTTATTTTATATTTTCTTATTATAATTTCTTTTTCTTTCATTTTTAAAACTATTTCTTTTATTTCCATAGTCTAAATTAAGTTTTCTCCAGCAGGTTTAAATGTTATTTGATTCATTGTTTGTTGTTATTCTTATGGTGGTTGCCTTTAATTTAAGACACATATTTATGTTTATTTATTTCTATCGATTTCATAAACATTTTAAGATTTACATCTTCCCTGAACAAAACAAGAATACTAGCATGCTCTCAGATTCCTTTTGGTCTCTACCATCCTCTACCCAAGTACGCACTTTATATGATTATTTTCTAGTATTTTATTTCTCTATTGTTATGGATATTATCTTTTTCTTTTCTGAACTTTAGAGAATAGGTAGCAGACATTATGCCTGGTCTTTTACCCTTAAATACTTCAGTCATGTATTTCCCAAGAACAAGGACATTCTTTTACAAATCACAGTACACTTATCATTAACATCAATAAAATACTATTATCTAATCTATGTACCTTGTTCAAATTACATTAATTGTACCTCTAATGTTCTCTATAGCAATACTATATGATGTCAGTATAATGCAAGCCACAAATATGAGCTGTTCTAGTAGCCAGGTTAAAAAGGTAAAAAGAAGCAAGTAAAATTAATTTTAATAATTAATTTCATTTAAGCCAATATATTCAAATATTATCATTTCTACATGTAATTAATATGAGAATTTATTATGATGATATTTTACATTATTTTTTTCAAATTAAAACGCAGTATGTATTTTACAATTATGGAACATCTCAATTTTGAATGGCCACATTTCATTTACTCAATAGCCATGTGTGGCTAATGGCCACTATATTGCACAGCACAGCTCTGTAGCAAATTAAAAATAATGCTCAGGATTCAATCCAGGATCATACACTGCATTTGCTTGTCAAGTCTCTTTAGCCTCCTTTAATTTGGAGCAGTTCCTTTGTCTTTCTTGACTTTCGTGACAGTGACATTTTTGAAGAGTACCAGGTAGTTTTTTTGCAGATTATCTCTCAGTTTGGGATCGTCTGATGTTTCCTCATGATTAAATTCAGGTTGTGCATCTTTGGCAGGGATACCACAGCCATTATGAATATCTGTTTAACACCCAATTTACATTTGGTTCTTTTTCTTTACTTCCTATTCTTGCTTCATATAACTAATATCTTCCCTTTGAGGATATATATGTGCTTAGGTTAAATTTTTGGTCCATCTGTTGAAATAAAGCCTCTTCATGTTCAGTTTGTTTTCTGTTTTACTAGTTGTACCCCCTCGATATCTAGTAATTGTAGCAGGTGGTCTTATGTTTCTCTGGTGATATAACTTTAGGCCTGGTAGTGTGTGATGGGAAAGGACCAAATCCTGGGTGGTATTTCTTCTGATGTATTCCAAGGAAGTAAAAATGATGAGGCCAGGGAAGAGAAGACAAGCATTACATCACTCTCTCAGTTCCCCCATTGGCTTCCATTCTCCTGGTGCCTTCTCCAGTCAGATTCATCCCAACACTCTTAGAACAAAGCAGGAATAGGAAGAGGTGATCGCCTTAGGTTCTAATCCCCAGCCCTGTGAGTTTGGAGAGGGAAGGGGTAGAAATGAGTAGATTCAATAGTGCCCTGGCTTCCTTCATCTTTTCTTCTCTTAAGAAGAGCTTTTTGCTGCCCTGAGGTTCCTCTGGATAGGGAGGGGAATGCAGCTAGCCTGGTGCTGCAGACATTTGGGTTGCAGAACAAGCAATGTCTTTCATTTGGCAATGCCAGAGATGAGAAATAGGAGAATTCCAGTACTCCTCCTAAATCCATCCTCTCTGCAAAGGGTTAGAGGAAAGAGGAGGAATCATCAGTCCTCCTCTATCTATCCTTTTCTCTTTGGTCAGGCGCCTTCCACCCCATCCTAAACCTCCAGTCAGGACAGCCTTTGATTTCCCCTTTATTTTAGTGTTATTATTAGCTCCATGGATCTGTAACTCTCTCAGTTTCTGAAGCTTCCCAGGGTTAAATGTAGAGGAGTGAAGAGGGTATGCTAATTCACTATCTCATCAGGAACCAAGCAATAACTTTTCAGGATTTTTTGTTGTTTCTGTTCAATCCGTTTAATTCTTGACAATATCCATCCTTACCGCTATATTATGGCAAGTTTAATCATGTTTTTCAGGCTTTCTATTATTTTACCATTTTCTTTTTGATTTTTCATATTCTGATAATGAAATGTTAACATCTTGATTTAAAATTGTGTATTTATAATTTCTCATTGGTTTTTAACAGTGATTGTCTTTTATTTGTTGCTATGTTCTTTGGGCCCTATAAATGTAAAATCATTTTGTTCTCATTATTCACTCTGACTTTTATCATCAAACAATTAACATAATTAGCTCCATTTAAAAATTTTTGCCTTAAATTCAGCCACGTCTGACATCACAATCTCCTTTTTCTTCTTTTTAATTTTTTTATCTTTTTAGTGTTTTTTGGGTTTTTTTCTTATTTTTAGACTTTCTAGACATTTTAAAGATTTCTCAGTAAATTATTGCATTAATCCAATTGGAAGCTTTTTTGTTTTCTTTTTTTTTTCTTTTCTTTATTTTGCTTCCCACATGATTGTTTAAGCTTACAATTATTTTAACTTTAGTCCTATTTATTTGTTTTGCCATTCTCAGTTTTTTTACCTCTTAATTTTTATAGTTAATTTGTTTTTGTTTTACTAAAGTTTCTTGGATATTATATAGGCAATGGTTTTTGTTTTTTTGCTTTTTGGTTGTTTTTTTATTTTGGTTGTGCTTAATTTTATTCCTTTTGACAATAATCTTTTTAATTCAATTAACTATCAATTTAAAATAAACAACAAAGAATTATTTCTGTTTTATCAATACATTCATCCCTTATTTGAATAGTATCTTTTAATTCACTTTTATGGAAACCTTTGCTGGTTTTGTTTTTCTCAAATCTTTTCTTATTTTCATTCTCCATTGATTTAACTTACTACTCAATTTATTTATTTTAATCTACTTTTAACAATTCTCCAACTCCTATCATAAATAATTCTTCCCTGTTATTTTTCTTACTTATCTCTTCAATAGATACTTAGTAATTCAGGATTTCTTACTATTTTTAATAGCATCATTTTTTTCAAGTTTGTCTTTAAGGATCAGATTTATTTTTGAAGTAAACTTTGAAGTCAGTGGTTGTCCATTAGTGGGTGATTAAATTTATTAGCATTGAAAGTCTGTGAAAGTCTTTTCATTTGGAGAAAAACCTAAATTATATAGCCTTTTACTCTGACTACTTTGTACCTGGTTTTTCATTACGATGAAAAAAAACGTAGTTCATATTCACTTATGAGTTATATTCCTTTACGCAACACCTGTAGCCAAGCTCCTTACAGATGCTTTCTTTTTTTCTTGTAGTTAAAATAAAATATGTGATTATGAGTTATTTTAAATGGAAACTTAAGTAAGGATTTATTTATACTTTCAGCTATTTTATTAGTGGTGACATTTTTCTTCTAGAGCATCTTTTTTTTAATCTTTGATTTTGTTGTTGTTGTTCTTTCTTGTTTGCTTTATTAGTCCACAAATCTATCCATTGCATTTATTGTGTGTGGGCAATGTGATCAGTTTATTCTTGTTTATTCCTTCTCTTTCTTTAGGAACTCTTATCTCTCCCAGAGCATTTCATTCTCCAGATCCGTCTTCTTTTGCATCTTTTTTGTATCTCTTTTCATGTTCTGCATATTTTTCCCAAGTTCATTTTCTCTTTCTCTGTTTAGTTTCCTATAGCATCTAATTCTACATTTTACCTACATTATCATTGTTTACTCCTTCTCACTCCTTTCTCCTATAATGAGGTCTTCTGAAATTAGTATAATGTCTTTCTCCCACATTTTAAAAAATAGATTGCACCTATTCTCTAAATTCTGGTTTTAGCCTCATTTTATTTCATTGTTTACTGATTTTGCACACACCCCCAACCCACCCTGCACCAGGTTCTTAATTCATGTTTCTTCTCTCATACAGCCAAAACATTTTTAATAATTCAAAAATCACTCTTTTCCCCTATTACTCATGTTGACATAAGAAACATTCAAGCCTATAGAGAATTTTTATAAGAGTTTATCTGAGCCAAACTGGTAACATATGCTGGGGAGCGAGATCTCAAATGCTCCTGGAGAATAACCGTTTTGCAGCTTCTTGTATGCATTTGAAATTAAGGAGGAAAAGTAAGGAAGATTACATGGAGGTGGGAGAAAGCAAGCCAGGGATTGGATTACAGGATAGTTAACAAGATTATGGGCTCACTTGAGGGTGGTTATTTCGAAGATGTGTTAACCTAGATGCATAGGAACAATAGGCAGAGCTTACTTAAGGCAAAGATAAACCTTTTACCAAAAAAGTTATATGCCTGGGACTGCTACACACAATGACCTGCCCAGTTAAGAATTTATGATTAGATCGCCCTGTGAGGTTACTTTCCATAGAACGCCTTTTTTCAACCACACTTATTTTTCCTGGATTTTCTTGTGATGATTATGACTGCTACTTCTGAAACCTTTGTTTCAGACCATCTTATTGGCATTTAAATAGAACTTGAAATTAAAAGGTTCACAGCTCCTCATTCTGTCTTCTCAAAAGTCCACAAACTATATTTCTTGAGCATATTTTTTCTTAAATAAGACATGCTTGTATTGGATTGACCATCAGAATTATATAAAGTAATACTTTTCTTACATCTATCGAGGTGAAGTCCCATTACCACTGATAGGTGTAAGCTAATTTATTGATAACTTGCCATTTTCTCCTGCTGGTTGGTAATTTAAATAGGACATGGTTTCTGCATCTCATTCATGGAGCTTAAATAGTCACCTGTTTTGAACTGATTTGAGGAGGAAAAAAGATTGAATTCATAGGCAGGTCATGGATCAGTTTTTATGTAAGGTCTAATGCTACCAGTTTCCCTGGCAAAATGGATGTGATTAACACTGAAGTATGAGACCAACCCATGCATTTTCGTTTAGTATTTCCATCGAACCTGTTTGCCAGTTCCTATGTTGTGATTCCAAGAAATTCAGGCTTTAATAATAAAGACTTCAATTTCCCTTCACATGAAAATATTTTAAACTCCAAAAAGCTTTATGAAATCATAAGAGAGAGAATATACAAAGTCCATTAAACAACAGCATTATGTATGGTTACCCAGGAATTTGCACACAAAACTCTGCTAAAGCTAACGGCATTTATGTACTTAAGTTTTCCAAACAACGAGTTGAAAAATATACCCTCAAGAATTGTTTATGCCAAGACAGCCCAACTATTTATAATCACAAGTGGAGTTTCTGCAAAGGTCTGTGCCAAGCACTACAGTCCTGGCAAACATCCCTCCCAATTTGCAAGAACTCTACTGTTTTGGGCTCGAAGTGAAGCATGAGTACAAAGAAATACTTTCAGCTATTTCCTAGCCTCAGTTAAATTCAGAGTGAAAGAACATATAAGACAAAGGGTGTAGGAAATCACAGCGCAGGCAGCCCTGCCTTATATTTAGTGAAAAGGATTAGTATGGGTGACCCTGCAGTAAAGCTCAATGCCTGTGATTAGAGAGTAGGATAGTTGTAATCCCTTTATTCTACCACTGAGTTGATTGATTAAATTGAAAGTTACAAGTCAAATGCCCCAAAAGCATCTAAGGACTTTTCTGAGTCTGTGCATAGTCTTATGATCCTAATGACCTTCCATTGGAATATAAAATGTGTACTACCTGCATGGAACACATGAAGAAAGGCTTGAGCGGAAGCTAAACTTTTCACAACCACCACCAAGAGTTTAATTAAACTCTCTCTAACATAATAAGCTTGGTTCAATTTAAAAGGAAAATGTACCATGTTTTCCCCACACATGGAGCTTCACAGGGTCTTGCAGCTCAAGTGGAAAGAATAGAAAGCAGAAGGCTTTCTCTTTACATCTGGCTCCTCAAAATGGGCTAAGAGGCTTTCTTGGAGGGTTTTGCTGGCTGGGACAGTTAGTGTTTACAGATGTGAGTGGCTTTCAGTCATTGAATGCAAATTGCATTTTCTTTGTTGTGCATACCCTGGGAAAACCAAGAGGAAGAAGAGGAATAATGTTCCTTCATCTGCCCACCCACACTGAAATTCAAGCACAGTTTTTTTCAGGTTTATTGGGTCCCTAAGCAACCTTTGAAGAGAGCTGTACATCTGTCCGGCTGTTTCTACTGCAGCAAACGTATTCATCTGGCTTTGCTTTTCAAGGTTCTGGTTCCATCTTTGTTCCATTGACTAAATTTTTAGGTAAATATTTCTTGCCTACAGACCTGAGTGGCTGCCCAGCTCCAAGGCTAATTCTGCCTCCCTTTTAAATTTTGATCTATATTCTGAAGGCGAGCTCATTAGAAAGAAAAAAAAAAAGAAGAAAGAAGAAAGAGAGAGAGAAAGAAAGATGGCTAGCTTTTAGTGTGGAAACTGAAAGCCAGAAAAATAAGCTAAAGCAGAAGGTGGGAGAAAGCAGGTTCTTGCTGGAATACTGAATCTCAACACCAAATATCAGAAAAATGTGGGAGCTGAAGGAACATTTCTGAGGTAAGAGAAAGTATAATCCAGGTTTTTTCTTGCCCCAAGAAAGAGTGGCCAGTAGTCAGCACTATGCTAAAAGGTAGCATATACTGCATACAATCTGAACCGCCATGGACTGGGAAGTCAGATTCAACCTGGAGTCTTGTATCTGAGACTTAGGAAAATTGCCATACATTTCTGTGCCTTGGTTTCCTCATTTGTAAGCAGGGATAATCAAAGCATCTGCCTCATAGAGCTGTTTTGAAGATGGCCTGAGTTCAAAGCTAAGTTCCTCTATTTATTAATCCCAGGAAAGACTCCAACTAACCTCTCTAAGCTCTCAAAATCTACATTATTGGGTTATTGTAGAGTTAGATGAGTTAATATTCTTACAACCCTTAAAACAGGCTTGGCAGATAGTGAGAGATCACAGTGTTAGTCATTGTTATTTTAAAATGAGATAATGCATAAATGGTTTTTAGTTCAGTACCAGATGCACAGAAAGTGCTGTGTTAGCTGTGGCTGTAATGTACTTATTTCTAGCTGCATCATTATATCCACCCAAATTCTCAATCTTTAAATAAAAATTTAACTCTGATCTCAAGTTGGTATCTTGGACAAATTCTCTAATCTTATTAGCTTCTATCATTTAGTGAGAATTTCCTGATGTTCCAACCTGGCTCCTGAATTTCCTCCATGTCTCAAATGGAGAGAGGCTGAGTTCCAGGTATATTTTATCATCCTTAGCTTAACAAATACCACTGAAATCGAATGGACCCAAATTTAAAATTAAAGGAAACATTACAAAAGATCTCATACTGCAGAAGCTCTAACCAGCAATGGAGAAATAGAGTTTGCATTTGTGATTTTTTTTTCCCTCTCAGAAAGCAATTTAATAACAAATCCAACATACTTTCACAATCAGCCAGCCAAACACATGGAACTAGTCAGCTAATTTTAATTACAAGTTAGTGTTTACTGACTTGTATTTTTGTAAATAAGCTAAGGGAAGTAAACAGAGTTTGAGATTTATGTGTTCTGTGATTTCTGTTGGCCAAGATCAGTTTTACTTGGTTTCTCTCTTCTCTTCCCCTCTGCCTTGCTCCTCACCAAAAACACACATAAGCAATTTTTAGGTGGGATTTGCCTAAAATTGGTTGTTGCTTACTAGGGCCTGAGCAACAACCAACTAGAGAAGAAGCAAAGCTAGGATGAAATAAGGAAACTGATCTAAATATTGAGCTTAGTCCTGGGTGCAGCCCCTGTCTCCTTTCACCAAACTAGGTCTTGCTCAGCCTTCCTAATGCAACCTAAACTGTCCCTTCTTTAAAGAGATCTTCCCTGACAGCCCATACCAGACTGGGTCCAGTTCTCAAGCCCCTTTATAACCTTTTGTCCTTTTCTAATCCATTTATTATTTACTGTGACTTCTATAGGTACCCCTAGGGTTATGTTCCTCAAGATAGCCATATAATGTAAAGCTTATATAATTCAGTGTTAATCCTAAAAGATGATTAAGACTGCTTTTCAAGCCAGCTATGAAGTGGTACATCTGTGCATCAATAACATAAGCACGGCTTAAAATTCACTCGGTCACCAGCTTTGAAATTATGATTCTTGACAATCCTTTTTAATTTGGGGGAGGGGTAATTTACATTGTTTTATATTTTGTGCAGAGAGGCCTTAATATTTTTATATCTCTTTTTATATGTCTTTATTAATATCTTTATATATTTCTATACTCTGTGATTCACATCCGCATAAAATGAGGCTGCTCTGTAATTATTTGTTTAATTAAATTAGCTGTCTTCCCTAAAGGATAACGTCCAGGAACTGTCATGCTACCCATTTTTCATTGCAGTACCCCAGTGCCCAGCAAAATGCTTGGCACATGGTAGACACTTAAGAAACCTGGGAGGGGCTGAGGAAGATAGAAACTGACATCTGAGAATCTAAAAACAGGAACAATTTTCTTTTCTCTATGGGAAGGAAGGACTGTCAAGTCTTTCATCTCAAAGGCAGAAGAAAGAGTTATCTCTACCTCTGGGCTCCATTAGCATTCTGCCCACCCTATCCCGTGGCACAGATCCTACGTGGCAAAAATTATTTATCAGTCTGTCACCTGCACTAGACTATTAGTTCTCTGAGGGCAGGGGCCATGTCTTTTTTATGACTCTATCACTATCTCCCAACCTATGCAAAACAGAGTAGACACTTATGAATATCAGATGGATGAAAAGACAGACGAATGAACTGGGCTCCTGGGGTCCACTCCACCTCTTATAATGATATCAAGGAAATATCACATAGAACGGGATCTAAACCATCTCTAAAATCTACCTTAAAGGCATTCTGCTTCCTTTAATCAGGAAAAAAAAATCTGCGATGTTATCTTCACCTTGGTGCATGCCATTATAATTAGCATCTTCGAGGTACTACATATATTAGAAATAACGTTGGACAAACTTTCTTATGATCTTTTTCCTTACGCTCTATTTCCTGTGTCTTCTTTGCTTTCCTCCCACATTCTATAATAGTTTTATGGGAGACCCCAGAGAAAGTCATTGAAATTGGCTGGGACCATCATTGTATCCCCAGCTCCATCCAGCACAGGATCTGATATAGAGTTAGTGTTCAATACATGTTATTCAATGCACTTACTGCAAAAAGTCTTCTCTGTTTTTAAGAAAATATTTTAACTACTTAAAACAATCTTAGGAAGGGGGAAAGTATATGTTCTAAAAATCTAAATTAGGTTACTAAGAATCGTACACACAAAACTCTGCTGAAGCTAACAGCATGTATGTGCTTAAGTTTTACAAACAATGAATTGAAAATATACCCTGAAGAATTGTTTATGCCAAATAAGGCCGGCTATTCGTGATCATGACTAGAATTGTTTCATGTTTTGTGCCAGACATTGCATTCCTGCCAAATGTCCTCCCAATTTGTAAGGATTCTTGGGTTTTGCTTTGGAAATAAAGCAGGAAAATGCCTCTTCAACCCAACTTATATGGATCTTATTCTTCATTAGTACTTACTTAGGACTATGCTGATTACAGCAACATCCCAACTCTATTCTGAAGTGCTTATTTTGGTGAACAAATGACATGGATTTCTAACCAAAGAGCATGGAAACAAGTTAATAGAATTGTGATGTCAGCTTGGCTTCTGAACATACACACTTGGAAAATGCTCACACTACTTCCATGCCAGAGGCATCAACTGAGAGGCTGTCAGTCAGATATTTCTATCAGCCAAAACAAAAAATCAGCTCCCCATCCTGGTGGTTATTGGGCCAAAACTTGCATGAAAAAAAAGGAAAAAACAAAAAGCTGGTGGACCGACATCTTAGATTTGCTCATCACAGCTATTACAAATGATATGATTGCAGAATAGCTCACGATAAACAGTGCTCATAGGCAAAAGTGCTCCTGAAAAGTGAATGGGCCCCTTCTGCAGATCTAATCCAGCCCCTGGGTTTTGGAACCAGTGATTTTCTTTGTTTGGAAGAATTTCGCGAGAGCTTAGTAACCCGTCGTTGTCCCAATTCTAACGAGGCCATCACATCTAATGGTTAAGGCTGTGGACTGTGGAGCCAGACTGAATTCTGCCTCTACCACTTACTATCTTTGAGATGTTAGGCAAGTCAGTCACTTAATTAACTTCTCTGTGCCTCAGTTTTCTCATCTATAAAGTGGAAATAATAACAACACTGACTTCACAGGATTATTGTGAGGATGAAATGAATTAATACATGGAAAGAACTTAGAAGAGCACCTGGCATACAAGTGTTATATAATTGTTAGGTAGTATTATACCTCATTTTTTGTGATTCAGTTCTTGCCTTGGACCCTACTTCTCAAAATTAAGTCTCAGTCTTCATGCATTCACTGATTCCATAGATACCTAGGGACTGTCTACTCTTCTGCTGACCTTGCCTTTAATGTTGCCTTATTCCCCAGTGAGACCCATGTAGAAGCCCTGTCTTTGCCCCTCCAGGGATGAGGTCCCTCCCTTGCTCATACCAATCCTTCCAAGCCCTGAAATTCTGCCTCTTAGAGCTGCCAGACCTGCCTGATGCCCAGTGTCCCTGGTCTCTCCTAATACCAGGAGTTCCTTGGCCTGCCCACTCACCTCCACTACCACTCTCTTTGTCTCATCGTTAAGCCTGGTTTGGTCTTGGTTTTGGCAGCACCCTGGAACTTTGTTCAAGCAATGAATAAATTATTCAACCTTTTATTTCCCTCCAAGGAAGAACTAGGAAGCCAGACCTTATCAAGGGAATTTCTGCTGCCCCTCTTACTGTAATAATTTATCTCTAAAAAGGCACTAAGAAAATATCTGTTTAATTATAAACTATCCTTCTTCATCAAGAGAAAACAGACTTCTCCTGCCTAGAAATGTACAAACAGAACTCTTCCATTTCGCCAGAGCTCCGGGGAATAATAGGCCACCAGCTGCCACCTTGAGCTGCAGGTTTCAGGAACTTGAAAAGGGAAATTTTCCATCCTGATTACTGCTTTTGCAGTGTTCTCCACTGCCAGCATATGGTGGTGGGCGTGGGTCTGAGCCAGTTTTTGTGTTCCTAAATAATACAACTGAGATGCTGTCCTCTTTTGCTACAGTACTCTAGGCACTCATCAATCAACCACTTTCCTGTGTGTACCTACTATGCACAGGCTATTAGAAAACAAGTCATCTCTTTATTTTTTTAAACTATTGGCAGGAAAACCAAAGTAAATGAAATACTCAAGACAAAACTAACAATGTCTCACACTACCAAAGCAAAAGGCACTTAACTAAAGTCACAAACCCCAAAGAGGGTAAGTTCAAGATTTAATTATGTCACCCTGGGTTAAAATACAAATTCTTCAAGTGGGATAAATTCACCTGGGCCTGGCCAGCACCGATCTAATCTCTTGCCCCTCTGCAACTTGTACTCTTGGCTCCATATCCATCTTATGTTCCCAGACAGCACCCTACTCATGTGATCTCTGGGCCTTTGCACATGTCATTTCATGTGCTTGCAACACTCTACCCAGCCCCACCACCTTCACCAGGCTGATTGCTAGCCACCCTTTCATTCTCAGCATAAACCCCACTGCTTTGAAAAGCCTTTTCCAATTCTCCAATCTGGATTAGCAGCCCTCCTCTTTTCTGCCCAAGTCTCACAGTTATCCTATTATAACACTTTCCATACTGCATGCATTGTAATCGCCTGTTCATGTGTTTGACCCTCCTTATGCTGAGACAGGGCAGGGCCCTTGTCTAATTTGGCTTAGAATTTCCAAGACCTTGCATAGGGCTTAGAGCATAACATGTGACCAGTGAGTTAAATTATGATAAACCAAGCTCTCACTGTACCAATCTGGGTTAAATCCCAGAATGAAAATACAAGCTTTGCAATTCCCAGCTAATGGCTCCAAAGCCCCCATGCAGGCAGAGCTCCTGGCTGAAAGCACCTGACCTCTGATCTTTAAAATGTGCTGGGGATAACCTTTGACCTTTCATCTCTACCTCTTACAAGTTCACAGTTCATCTCTGTCATTTTCCTGTCACACCTCCATTACATGAGAACTTTCGGTTCTTATACAATGCAACTCAAACCTAGGGTAATCCTGAGTGAGACTTGAGAAACAAGAAAAGGTAACTACCCGTACCTTCATGTTTTCTTTTTTAAAAGTGAACTTTCTATTGAGGCCAAACATACATAGAGAAAAATAGGTAAATTTTAAGTGTATAGCTCAGAGTTTCCTATTCATTTGAACACATTCATGTTACCAGCACAAAAATTAGAAAATTACTAGGACTCCAGAAGCCTCTTTTTGTTCCCTTCCACTTTTCCAAAGGGCGACTACTCATCTTGACTTCTAGCACTGATTAATTTTGCTTGTTTTTAAACATTTTGTAGATGGAATTTTACAGCATGTACTCTTTAGTATCTGGCTTCTTTTGTCAACTTTATAGGTTGTGAGATTCATCCACATGGTTGCATGTAATTTTGGTTTGTTCCTTTTAATAACTGTATAATTTCCCACTTTGTGAATATACCACATTTCCTTTATCTGTTCTATTATGGATGAACATTTGAGTAGTTTCCAGTTTGGAGCTATTATGAATAGTGCTGTGTAAGCATTCATATGCATGTCTTATGGTAAATATATGTATGCTTTCTGTTGGTTATATACCAGGAATAGAATTGCTAGATCATAAGATATGTAGCCCAGTTTTAGTAGCTACTGTTAAATAATTCTGCACTGCAAGAGAGATCTGGTGAATCTACATCCTGTCAACGATTTATATTGTTTCTTTTTCTTCATTTTAGCTACCTACTGTATGTGTAATGATATCACATTGTGATTTTAATTTGAATTTTATTGATTTTGACTACTATTTAGTCATTAACCATTTGGATAATCTAAAGTGACTGGGTCTTTTGACCATTTTTTCTATTAAGTTGTCTGCCTTTTTCTTATTGATATGTAAGGGTTCTTTATGTATACTAGATATGAGTCCTTTGTCAAGTATATGTATTCCAAATATCTTCTTCCATTCTGTGATTTGCCTTTTTACTCTCTTAATCTTTGACGAACAAAATGTTTTAATTTTTATGTAATCCAAATGACCTTTTTTCTTCATCGTTAGCACTTTTTGTGTCTCATTTAAGAAATATTTGCCTACTTCTAAGTCACGAAGACCTTATTCTATATTCTCTTCCAAAAGCTTTATTGTTTTTACTTTTCATAACTTGATGTTGAGTTGATCAGTAATTTTATTTGTGTACGGTGTGAAGTAGGGGTCAAGATTCTTCCCCTCGCCCCACCACCTGAGTCATTTGTTGGAATGCTCATTCCTTTCTTTCTGTATTAGTGTCACCTTTGTCACATATCAGGTGATTGTATATCTGTGGGTCTATTTCTGAACTCAGTATTCTGTCTTTCTTTTCGTTGGTTTATTTGTTCATACTTCGTATCTGGGAGTGTTAATTCTCCAACTTTGTTCTTCAAGGATATTTTGGCTGATCTTAGTTCTTTGCATTTCTGCATAAATTTTAGAATCATGATCTTAATTTTCATTTTTTAAAAACCTGCTGGTATTTTTATTGGGTTTATGTTAAAATTATGGACAAATTACAGGAGACTTGACAACTTTACATTATTGATGCATCTAATCAACGAATATGTTATATTGCCCTATTTATTTAGATTTACTCTAAGTTTACTCAATAATATTTTATAGTTTTCTGTGGAGAAGAAGTCTTGTTCATTTTTCACTAGATTTAATTTATCTTTTAAAATTATTTTAAGTAATTGTAAATAATAGCTTTTTAAAAATATTATTTTTTGTCTGTCACTGGTATATAGAAATTAAATTGATTTTTATATATTGACTTAGTATCCAGAGACCTAGCTAAATGCACTTATTAATTCTATCTGTTTTTATATATAGATTATATCTTTTATCAACAATTCTTTTTTAATCCTGTTTCTCTTGTTGCACTAGCTAGAATGTCCAATACAATGTTGAATAGAAGTGGTGATAATGGGCATTCTTGCCTTATTCACAATCTTGGGGGAAAAACTTTTAATGTTTTTATAATTAAATATGATTTTTGTTGGAGCTTTCTTTGCAGATCTTTGATCAGGTAAAGAAAGTTCCCTCCTAAGTTTGCTGAGATTTTTTAAAAATCATGACTAGATATTGAGCATAATATTGGTTGAATTTTAAATGTCAAATCACCCTTATGTTCCTGGAATAATTGCTACATGGTTCCGATATGGTATACTTTCTCTCAATAACTGGATTTAAGGTTTGCTAATATTTTGTCAATGAAAGAAATTGGGCTTCTGTCTTCACTTTTACCTTTCATTTTAAAGTGGAAATTTTTTTTTAACCTCAGCTTGACTCCTCTTTCATCCTTTATATAGACTTGGTTCAGTAGACTTTGATTCTATTATTAGCTTAAACTTTCCTCAGTCTCTAGCTTCTCTCTCACTGGCAGAACAAAAAGCCTTCGTAAAAACAAAGCAGTCATGATCCAAATCCTGGTTCAGCCACGCATGGGCAATGTGTCCATTAGCAAGTTACAGAACCTCTCTGGGCTTCTGTTTCCTCTTCAATGAAATGGAATTGAAAAGTGAATTACAAGATACATATGAAGCACCTGGTACAGGTATATATTCAGTAATTCTTATTTCTCATTACCTCTTCTCTCTGAGGCCTAAAAACTTTTCAAACACAGAAGAACATTGGCTTACTATATACAAGGCTTAGCCAACAGTTAAGATATAAACCTGAAAAATGAACTCGTGGGGATGAGAGAAGTCCTTTTTTTTTTTTTTTTTTACTTTCTGAAAACAAAGCAATGTTATTTACTGCTCCTGCTAAGTTTTTAAAATCTCCTAGATTTTTTTTTTTTAAATTACACAAACATTGCTAGAATTTGTCATCCGAAGTGCTACAGTTTCTTCCCTAGGGTTTCAAACTCAGATGTTAATGATGTATTAAACATTTGGAAGGTGTCCAGGAATATAGCCTCTCTTTCATCTATAACAATGTTTATGTGGAAAAGTCAGCATGGAAGGACACTTTTAAATAAAGTTATTCTTTCTAGAAATATAACTCCAGTGCTATTGTTAGTGCACAATAAATCTTTAACCAGTCTCCACAGTGGCAATAGGGATGGGAGTCTGGGGGTGCCCTGAGATTATGTTCTTTGCCTTGAGATGAGAATCAGTTGGTTGGTTGGAGTTTAGAGATGTCTAAATAAATCAGGAGTCAGAAATTCAGAAAAATCGATTTGGAAAGGCTGAGTTCAAAGAAGGCCAAAATTTATGAATGTCAAGAGCCAATACCTGCAATGTTGTCCAGGGCACTGGATAGGTATGGTTCTGTCTATCTCCCTACTATCCTCACCCTAAGAGCTGATTCTGGTGACAGCCATCAGTGACATCAGAATGACCTCCTAACTAAATCTAGACTTGGTTCAAGCCATAGATCCCCAATGGGATAGAAAGGGCAGGGCCTTGGCTGATGCAATGATAATCTCAGCTCTGCCATTTGCTAGCACCTCAGTTCCCTCATCCATAACATGGGATGCTAACAGACTTACCTAGTATGACCATTGTGAGACTAGAAGAATGCTAACTCATACCTATGAAGTACACAGTACAGGGAATGAGCTCAATAAATGATGATGGTTGTGATGATAATAACAATGACAACAGTGATAATGACAACGAAGACACCATTCATAGCTGTGGGTGAAGGTGTGCTGAAGGGTCGTCTGTATTCTGTAAGACTATTCTGCTTACAGAAACAGGAGGAGTAGCCCCAGCTGGCTCTTGTTTAATCTCCAGACCACTATTTTTTGGATCTCTGGGCCAAGACACATGATCTTACTTGAATGAGCCATGTCTCAATTTCCCCAAAAGCAGAGCCTGAGGCAAGGACTTTGGTCCAGGAAGATGATCCAGGAAGCAGGAGGGAAGGAATTGGGGGAGGATTAAAGAGGCAAAAGAGGAATCAGCCTAAGAGGGCATTTTGAGGTCATTGGCATCAGTGTGCCCCTGAAAAGTGTACAGAATACCTTCAAGAATTATCCACCTTCGAAAATTGTCCACTAGCACCCTCTCCTCTGTAGGCTGAGGATCGTCTCCAAGAAATTAGTGAATTTCCTTGCACTCCCAGCTACTTGTTTATAGGCCAAGCAGGCCTTCAAAGCTTCAAAGAAGGCCATGAGGCAATAAATAAAAAAAAAAAAAACACAGCACACTTGAAGTGGACACTCACTGACAGCATGGGTGTGTGCTCACACCTGCCTACCATTGTTGTGGTAGGCAGGTGTGGTAGGCAAAGTCAAAGGTAGATGGAGGATGTGTGATACAAAGCACCAAATGCAACTGCTATAGGCCAAATCTTAGTTCAAGTATAGGTTCTTTCTGCATGCTGTCTATCTGCTACATGTGATTCGCAACTGTGAGAGACCCCAGTCTTCTGTCGGGTCTATCCTCTCCCATCTCCACTTCCCAGCAGGAGCTACCTGCACATTTGATTCTAACACTTAGCAGTACTCAGACCTATCCCAGCTTCCAGAGCTGGGCTGTCCAGTATGATAGCCACTAGCCACATATGGCTGTTTAAATTTAAATTGGTCAAAATGAAATAAAATTTAAAATTAAATTCCTCAGTCACACTGGCCACTTGTCATTTCAAGTGCTCAGTAGCCACATATGGCAAGCGACTACCATATTGGACAGAAGAATATAGAAAACTTCCATCTTCACAGAAAAGTTTAGTTAGACAGCTTCTGTAGAGCGTTCTTGGGTCCAAATCTTCAAATCTTGTCTCTACTATTTACTGGCTGGGTAACTCTGAGCAAGTCATTTAACCTTTCTCTGCTTTAACTTTCCAATCTGTAAAATGGGCTTATTTCAAGGATTAAATAAATAACAATATATAAAGCAAATAATAAAGTCTCCCTAGGTGTTATTATTATTCCTTAGTTTTGGGGGCAATTCCTATGTGAGAAAGGCAGTTGTTAAAGACTCTTTAGCCTCAATCCAGGCCCCAAGTCTCTGGGCTCCTGCATTATCTCCAGGCTCAAGATGTCTCCTCCATGTGTTTAAAACAGAGATGCTACTTTGATCACTGCTTCCCTCTCAGCCTCTTTTTAATCCTCCATCCTGGCTCCAAAAGGTAAAACCTGAACTCTAACTACAGGCATGTGGCAGGGACTCTGCTGACTGCTTCTGTCTGTACACCTGACTCATTCTGCTGCCATTTACTCACTACTTGCTCCACCCACCTGATAAGTTTTTATACCCCACCATCAGCCAGAGCTGTGTGCCACCTGAACTACAGTTAAGCTGACCACACCACTTGGAAAATCCAGCTATCCTCCAAGACTTTGCCTTATCCTAATGAACAGGTCCTGTGGATGTTCCAGTTTGTTCCCAATCCCTACCTTCCCCTGGAAAAATGGAATATTAATATTAAAAGTAACATTTGTTAAATGTTTATTATATAACAGGAACTTTACTGTTTGTATATGGATTTCCTTCTGTAATACCCATAACAACCCTAAAAAAATAGGTACTATTGTTATTTCCATTTCACAGATAAGGAAACTGAGTCTTAGAAAACGTAGGTAGTTTATTCAAGGTCACTCACATAGTAAATGGTGGAAACAGAGTATGATGATGGCTTTAAAGAGTAGGAAGTCTCCTTTTTTTTCCCCGAGACATTTGAAAGAAGGGTGAACTGAAACATATAACAGCATGGATGAATCTCAAATGTATTATGCTAAGTTAAAGCCAGACTTAAAAAGGCTACATATTATATGAGTCCATTTATACTATATTCCAGAAAAGGCAAAACTATAGGGGCCAAAAACAGATCAGAGGTTGCCAAGAGCTGGGAGTAGAGGAATGAAGTTGACTCCAGAGGGACACAAGGCAATATTTTAAGTGATAGAACTGAACTATTCTGTATCTTGATTGTGATAGTGGTTACATGATTGCTTGACTTGTCAAAACTCACTAAACTATACATTAAAAAGGTGAATTTTGTTGAATGTAAAATATCCTTTTATTTTTAAATGGGAAATACAGCAGACAGTAATTTTCCTCTGATTGCCTCTAGCAGTTGTTCAATTATGGGGAGAGAGGGGAGCAAAAGTCAAAGTTTCAAAGATGTGATGGAGTAAATGAGTTCAAGTGGGAGCTCAGAATTAGATGACAAAGAATTGAGCAAGTGGAAACGATGAGCTTAACTTTCCTGAAAAGACTGGAGATGTAGTTAGGCTTTGTAGGGAGAGAGCATGATAAAAGTTTTTTACACCCAGAATGAGAAAACTTGAACCTCTATTCTTCAAGGTAGAAGCTCTTCAGTAAAAAAAAAAAAAAAGTTAAAGATGAACCTTACCCATGTATTAACCATCTGTTCTACTCTTCATTGTTTCATGTAGATCTGAGTTTCCATCTGTTTTTATTTCCCTTTAGCCTGAAGAACTTCCTTTAATGTTTCACATACTGCAAGTGTGCTGGTAATAAATTAACTTACCTTTTATTTATTTAAAAAAGTGTTTTATTTCACTCTCATTTTTGAAGGATATTTTTGCAGGATATAGAATTTTAAATTGACAGTCTTTTATTTCTTTTAGAACTTAGAGTTGTCATTTCTTTGTCTTCTGGTTTGTCTTGTTTTTGAAGCCCAATCATTTTTACGTTTATTCTCCTGGCCGTGCTGTCTTTTGTTACCTCTGACTGTTTTTAAGATTTTCTCTTTATCTTTACTTATCATCGGTTGATAATGATGTGCCTAGGTATAGGTTTCTTTGTTTTAATCCTGTTTGTAGTTTATTGAGCTTTTTGGATGTGTAGGTTGATATTTTTCATCAAATTTGGGAAATTTCCATGCCTTATTTCTTCAAGTATATTTAGAATTCAATTTCTTTATCCTCTCTGTCTTGGACTTCAATTACTCCTATTTTAAACTATTTATTTTTGTTCTAAAGTCCACTGCAATTCCAGTTCACTTTCTTTCAAACTTTTTTGCTCTGTAATTAATTTTGAATCGTTTCTATCACCCTATCTTTTCCTTTGCTATGTCCTAATACAGATATTCTATTTTTCAGTTCTAGAATTTCCACTGGATTTTTTTACATGATGGCTGAGAATCCCCATCTGTTTACTCACTAAATCCATCTTTTTCTTAAAATCTTCAAACAGATTGGTAATAGGTGTTTTAAAAAATCATATACTAATCCCAACATATTAATTATTGTAATAACTCTATTCTATTGATACACTAATCCCGACATATTAATTACTGTAATAACTCTTTCTATTGATTTTTTATGGTGAGAGATCATTTTTCCTGCTTCTGCACATGTTAGTAATTTTAGTTGTATGAGGGACCTTATAGATGCTACATTGTTGAATGTCTGGATTTGTTGTCTTCCTTTAAAGAGTATGGAGTTTTGGTCTGGCCGATGGTTTATTTACTGGTAGGTCTGTTTACTTCATTTTTCAAAGCTTGTTTTCAAAGTTTAATTAGAATAAATATAGAGTAGCTCTTACTCTAGGGCTAAAGTAGTTTTATTCCTACATTGTGGCTTTTCTGTGGTCTCAGTTGAATGCCTAGAGTAGTCAGCAAGGTCTTTCTAATATGAATGGTAGGAAGTTCTACATCTCTAGCATTGTATGATCTCTGGAATTTCCATTCAATTCTTAGCTCACCAGTAACTATTCTTTCCCAGGCCTTGTGGAGTCTCACCCTGCACATGATAATATTAGTATTTGGTCAAAGATTTAAGAGGACTCCCATGCATATTTCTGAGCTTCCTTCTCTGTGTATCTCCCTCCTTTCTGGCATTCTTACCAGTACATCCTATCTACCTTAACATCCTCAAATTCCTGTCACTATCTCCTCAGCTCAACTTGATCGCTATGCTCTGCTGTGCTCTAAATTTCTTCACCAGAAAATGTCCAGGAAAAACCTGAGGCTTGCCTCTTGTGTTTCCCTTCCCTCAAGGATCATAATCCTTTGCTCTATGTTTTCCAACATCTGAAAACTGGTGCTTCATATATTTTGCCCAGTTTTATAGTTATATCTAGAGGTCTAGTCCAGTGCCATTTACTACATCAGTCTGAAGCAGAAGTTGTGTGAGCATAGATAGATTTAGGAGTTGACTATAGACAGGACTTATTCTCTACTTCACATTGCCTTCAAGATGAAATAAAAACTCACTGTTAAGATATTCATATCTCTTCATGATTTGCCTGGCTAATTGGCTTCTTACTGATCATCCCTTCCTTACAAGCACACACAGTACTACTACCTTGGCCTACTTGTGGTTTTCCATGTACTTCTGCTTTTTCTTGTATGTACTGGTCCTTCTGCAAAATTATTCTTCCTCCTAGCCCCTAATAGCCTTGCTAAGTCTTACTTATTCTTCAGAATGTAGCTGAGCTACCATCTCCTTCAGTAAGCCTTATCTGATATAGTCTGGGTTAAATGTCCCCTTATTTTTGTTCTTTTATATCACTCTATTTCTGCCTTTATCAAAGATGTATTGCACATAGTTTATTGTAATTACCTGTTACGATCTATCCTTCATGCCCTCCACACTACCCCCAGACTGAACATCTCAAGGACAGGGATCAAGTCTGATTCCTCTTAGAGTTTCCATGGCATAGCACAGGTTTTAGCAATCTTTTTCTGTAAAGAGCCAGAGAGTAAATATTTTAAGGTTTGCAGGGCAATCTCTCTGTTGTAACTACTTGACTGCCATTACAGCACGAAAGCAGCCCTAAATAATACATAAATAATAAGCAAAAGAAAAACTTTACTGGAACAAAAACAGTCATTGGGCTGTAGCTTGCTGATCCTTGGCTTAGCACATAGTATATGGCTAGTTAATGTTCATTCGATGAATGAATTCATAGAATAGAATATTAGCATTGGAGACTTCAGCAGAAATATGAAAGAATATAATCGATTACATAAGTGCAAGGAGTTTTCCTGGAATGGAAAAGTGACACTTCTCTTGAGACCTTATGGAAGGAAAAAAGGCTAGCTGAGTGACAGAAAGCTAAGGAATTTCTAGTCTATTTGTCATATTTCCATGCAGGATTTTTTGCAGGAGGCCATACTGAGATGGGATACTGAAAACCAAAATAGCTGGGTCAGAGCAAGCTTCTGAAGCAGCCAAGAGCAGGAAGAGCCACAGAGCTGTGTTGTGGGCAGCACCCAGGGGGAAATCCAGAGAAGCCAAGTTTTGTAGCCAAATCCAAAGTGTCAGAAACCATGCAGATACTGGAACTGAGCCTCCAATGAGAATAACAAGGGCAGGAGGGAAGTGAGATCCAAGCCGACTTTTATGAATAGAGCTGGCAGGTCCATAGGATTTTTCTATTCGTCACTGGCCACATGGTGCATGGATAAGTCTGTGGATGGGTTAACCTTGGTCTTCTCAGATGAGTTAAATGACAAGGTCATCTACTAAGAGAGAAAAGAGAGAGACGAGACTGAGATTTGGAGATTAGAGGAGCTCTGGTGTTGCTATTATAGCAAATTCAATATTGGGCCCCCCAGAAAAAGATTTCCTGAAGCCAAGGTTGGATAACAGAAGGCTGTAGCAAACCAGTCACCAGGCTATAGAACATTCTCCTGTGACATACTACAAGTGGATGTCAAGGAAATGAATGGGTGGCTTTCTGCAAAATTGAGATTGGCAGGAGAATGTAGCCACTATCAAAGCAGGCCAGGAAATCTGAGTTGTAACTGAACACCTGCCATGTGCAGAATACCTCAGAGAATCCATATACCATGAAGCATGCTTCCTCCTACACCAGACAAAAAGCCAGACTTGGTTCTTTTTCATCAGCGATGGCCTTTTAGGCATCATTGTGAATTTAGCATCAGCAATGACAACAGAAGTGTCAGAAATAAGGTTACTACACATATATTCAGGATATGTCCCTGGAGTGGTTTTTCAGACAAATGCGTATGGTTGACTATGAGTATCTCAAACTCACATGTCTAATCGTTTTTTTCCTCCCAGCTTCCCACATGCCTCTGTCCCATCTATGTCTCATCCAAGCTATTGGGAGTAAACATCTAGACCCAGATATGTATAGGTCAATCTAACACTGCTGGAACCAAAGAGAGGCATACTAAACCAAATAGCTATGGCTTTACCTGAGAGCCTAAGGGATTGTTAGTTATGTTGGTTTCTCTGCCTCTGCTACCAAGACTGAAGCCCTGTGTTTCACCAAGGATACCAGTGGTAGCCTCCCTGAGTATTCTTTTAAGAAAGCCACAAGCATTTACCTTGTTCCCTTCTCCCCAGGCCTCCTAAAACCTGGGACTTCTCTCTCTCTCTCCTTCCTTAGTTCCTGAAGGATGGTGGGGGCCAGGGCTAAACTTCTCTGTGTCCCAGTTTCCTGGGGTCTGCTTAACCATTTCATTCTGCAGCCCCCAGAGCACTGAGTCCCATTTACATAATTCTCTATCATTTTTTCAGATTCAGCTCCTTGCATCTGATATTCCTGTTATCCGTATGCACCAGTTCTAAGTCAGACTGCCACCCAATCGCTCAGCCAGATTCACTTCCAGAAATTTGTCTAGGTTTGCCTTGCCTTGTTCCAATTTGATTTGATTGGCTAGTATTTATTAACATTGACCTATTTTATGTGTCAGCCACTCGTCATTACTTCGGCCTCAGAACAACACCAGGAGGGCGGTCATGTCAATATTTCTACTTTATAAATGAGGAAACTGAGGTTGAAAGTGATTCATTAACTTATTTAATCTAGAAAGTTTCAGAACTGAGACTAGAATACATGTTAGTCTGATCCAAAAACCAGAGTCTTAACTACTTCACCAAAGTGCCTCCCAACTTCTCTCTTACTGGCTCATACCTCTGACCCCATGTCCCCATTCCTCTACACTGCCCTAAGTCAGACCCTACACGACTCATGTAGGAAATGTTGGTGGACTATATTTAGCCTTCTAAAGTGTGTCCTGTTGGAGATATGCAATATGGTAGAGAAGAGCTGGGCTCTGGCATCAGACACACCTGACTGAATCTCAGTGTCTTCATTCATCTGCTTCTGTGATCTTGGGTTAACTCAACCTCTCTGAGTTTGTTTCCTCATGTGAAAAATGGAAAGTATGATAGTATCTCTATCGAAATTGTTTTCTTTTTTGAGTGTCTAATGCGGAAATGTCAGTCAAGTCTTTGGCATAGTGCCCAGCACATAATAACAGCTCAATATGTAACTATTGCCATGCATGTCATTCTTCCCAGAAGGAAACTTCCATCATATTTCCCCTTTTCCTGATGACATTTACCAAAATGGGCATTCAGCATTCTCCAAGACCCGGTCCTGACTTTCTTTTTCATCTTATCTCTTTGTCTTCTAACTCTCCAGTCCACCAAATGGTCTCCTCCAGTTTCTGACCTCTCAGTGGAATGTAGGTAAAAAAAACATGCACTCTGGGGGCAGATGGACCTGGGTTTGATCCCCAGCTATGCTCCTCACTAGCTCTGTGAGCTTGGGTATGTTCCTTAACATCTGTGGGCCTCATTGTCTTTTTCTATAAGATGAGAATGAGGTTATAGTGAGGGTTATATCTAGGAAAGCATTATACCTAACACCTAATAATAGGTGTTTAATCTTTATTCATTCGTTAATAGAATCCTGCTCCCACTGCCCTGTGCAAGCTTGTTCCCAAATGCTTTGAGCACATATACTGCCACCTTCCAATTTGATTGTTTGAATGAAATACTTCAGGAAACATGTACTAAGCAATCACAATGCATCAGGCACAGCGCTTGGTGCTGGGGATACAGTGCTGAAGACAGGCTCTGTCAGGGAGCTTACAGTTTACTGGGAAAACAGACATGTAACAGTGATTATAAAAGTTATCAGTGCTGTGGGGAGATAGGGGACAAGGGCTTAAGTTGGTCTAGGGTAGCCTTAGGAGGCTTCTGGGTAAATCATGGAAGAGGAATGAGTTGGCCAAGCCAAGGGGAGGAAAGCACAAAGGGAACAGCATGTGCTAAACCACATAGGTACAAATTGCAGGTAGTATGGGTCTGGAACAAGAGGACATTTCAGTGGAACAGAGCAGAAGGATCAAGAGATGTTGAAACTGGACTTCCTAAGTTCATATCATGAGCCAAAGGTCAGGACAGACTCCTCACTTTTGCTCCTACACGAGCAGTCTTCTTGGCTTAGATGACAAATAGGACATTCTCCTCACTCAAGAAGTGAGTTAGAGAAATAGTTGGCAGTATCTCCACCTGTTTTCCTTAGGGACATAACAGATAAACACAAAGTTGCATTTCCCTGATGTGTGGGAAATAATGAACAAGCAGTTGGGTAGACCCACATGGCGATGTCATCAGCTTGAGGTAGAGCAAGGCTGCCTTCAGCAAACCAGGAGGCTGGCTCTATGTCCATGTTCTTGATGTGTCCCTAGAGCACAGGGCCATGGGATAGCAGGTAGTAGATGTAAACAGGATCAGGCCCTGTTCAGAATCATTTTCTTAAGTGGTGGAGTGGAGTAGAGAGTTCTGCTCACTCTGGGCCACATGGCAGTAAACTGCAAATGTCAGTTGGGTCCACCCAGTTCAAGTTTTCCTCTTCGCTATGCCAAAAAAATGTTTTTTAACATGAGGCTTTATAAAATCAACCAAAGAATGACAGAGAACTGAGCCAACCTTATGATGAATTGTACCTAACTTAGTAAGAAATAAATATGTATCTATAGTCATCTTGTGCAAAAACAAACCCAGTATCATGCTGATACTGACTTTGTTCCTCTCCTTCCTCTCCTTTGAACTTTGAAAAATCTTCAGGTTAAGATCTGTCTTGGTCCCGCCCAGACCCCATTCTGTTCTCCTCTTGTGTCATTATGTCATCCATTAATTCCCACCTGCATCCCATAACAGTCATCATCCCACATGATCCTCACCAAACCACCATGGACTGGTGACTTTCTCATATTCAAACTGCCTTCTCATTCTTTATCATGGCTAGCCTGCCTGCCCCTCATCCTGGAAGGTACATAAAAGCCAGCTAAAGACAACAATGCTTCCACAGAATTATTAAGCCTATTTCTCACCCAATCCCTTTACCTTTAGTTCCTTGCTGACCTCCCCAGCTCTACACTCCAATTTTGCTTCCTCTAATAGAGTCTTTACACTCAGATGATTTATCTGAAATTCAAATGCAATTATGTCATTTCCTTACTCAGAACCCTTCAGTAGTTTCAGACCATTTCAAATGACATCCAAACTCCTGAAGTATTTAGAACAAGGCCATTCATGAACAGACTCCTCCTTCCCACCTCCCTGGCATCATTTCCTACCTCTCCCCTTGACAGTTTGCGATATGGCAATGCTAAATTATTTATGGCTCCCTAAACACACAATGTTATTTAATGTTTCTGAGTCTGCCAGAAATAGCCTTTCTTCTCTATTCTGTCTTACAAATCTGATCAACTTTTAAAATGCTCTGAGCTGTCCCCTTTATGAAACCCTCCCAGGCAGAAGTCATCATTCTGGGCTGCCTCTGAGTCTTGTTCAGACACCTACCATTGCTCTGTCTGCATATTCCCAAGACTTACTTGCTAAAAGGACTGTCTTATTCATCACTGAAAGCACAGGGCCTAACACAGAGCAGGTGCTTAGCCAGAAGGTTGAATCATCGTCCAATTATATTCCCTCCCCATCATTTAAGAGACTTGAGTTTTAACCACAGCCACACTGATACCTGCATCCCGATTGGCTTTCCCAGGTCGGGCTAATCATTGGTCTGCAATCATTGGCGGATCCCACTCCAAGAATTACGTGCTATGGGAGTATGGAGGATATGCGAGTGAAGGTGTCAAACAAGTTGCAGAATTGGGCTCACCAGTGAAAATGGAGGAAGAAATTCGACAACAGGTAAGAAAAACAATTACAAAATGACCCCAAACCAGATATGCAGTCAAAGCGTCTTTTAGATTTCTTTCCCAGGAGCTTGAAATTTATAGTACAATGTGCTGGAAAATCAGTACCAAAGGAAGCAAAATATATTGCTGAGTCTGGAGAGTTTATGTTGAGCACAGAGGCACCTATGTCCACCATGTTGTCTCAGATTTTCCCTGGCTATATTTGTGTTTCCTTTAGTTTGTGCTAAAAGCTACTGCTGTGGCCAGATTTTGGGAATGCCACGTCTCTGGTCTCCTGAGAGTCAATGTAGTAGATTATGGTTTGCTTACCATGACCTTTGTGACGAATAACAACCAAGTTATCTAAGCCAATAACACCATATCCAAAAATGAATGTTTGTGTATGTGCACATGCTCTTGAAACTATGTCTTGAGGTGTTAGATAAATTAGTCATAATCATTAGAGACTGAAACATCTTTTGTGTACCATGTGCCATGTTATGAGGGCCAACAAGCTGTACTATTATCTAAGATCCTACTCTTATCACTGAGATGAAAAAGAAGTAGCCCATCATTCTTCTTGATTTCTTTGATGGATAATGCCTCATCCTTCACCAAAGGCTCTAGAAAGAGGCTGATGAGGGATTTTAGAAGAAGAGCTGTGGTTTCTCTATGGTCATTCACAAGCTGCACTGGAGAAGAGACGGTCCAGCTTTGGCCATCACTACCCACAAAAGCTATTTGGGCCAGAAAGATCTCACTGCCCACAAGTGCTCTGGAGAGAGTAAAGAAAGATCAAACCATGCTTTGGATGTGGTCATTTCACAACACAGGGCCCTGAGATAGTACAGAAGGCCCCAGAGACACTGGGCCCACGTCTCAAGTTGTGCATGTGCCCAGAGGCCCGAGCTGTGCAGGAGGGTGAGCACAGCTGTTGTGCTTCCCCTTGAAGTCTAACATCTGGACTCCCAGCCTCCACAAACCCTAAATTGAATGCAGAAAGGTCACCCTGACTCCTACTATAATCCCCTGAGGAATCCTTTTGGACCAAAGTCCAAAAAATGCCCAGGAATTAGCTTATGTTTTTTATTAATTTGATTTAAAGTCCTTTCTCCATTCTTTGGAAAAAAATGTTTAACCAGAAGTTTTAAGACTGCATGTTATTCGTCACTAATCTATCTCACCAACTACTTAGTGTTTCTCTGACTCTGGCTGCCATGCCTCATAACTAGCATGGCTCATTCAGGCTACAGCACAGCCATGTACATCTGCAATGTCATGGAATGCTCCATGTTGGTCCTAGCCTGTACGGCATGTCCTGGGAAGTTGGGGGGAAATCCCCGTTCGGGATCCCCAAGGTCCATGTTTTTGGTTCTCAGGTTTGGAATTGTGATATGCTAGCTTGTCAAGTTCTGTTGTGTGGTATGGTGAAAACATTTGTTACAAATAATGGGTTGAAATACTAAAGTATGCAAGTAAATTAGATCAAGGGCAAGGGCGTCTTTGTAATAACACCAGTCTCATTGTTTGGCTACCTTGAGAGGTTTCTGGAGAGGAGGGAAACACATATGAATTGTGAGAAACTGAGACCACATCATGCAAGTGAACATTATGTGTCATGTGGAAAGTTGATAACTGATGAATGAGATGCCCCAGTCTTAGAATGTCCCCATTAGGAAAATATTCTTTGCTTAGTATGTTCTTAACTAGGTTAGCTTCGGTACCACACAGGCAATGTCTGTTCATCCCAGCAGCCTAGTGTTCCTGGTATTAAGTCATAATAGCAAGTTTAGCTATTGGTGCTGCACATGGGAGGTAAAAATTTCACTGAACATGTATATCACCACCTCTCAGGACCCCTGGGTACTGGACATGTACGTTTAGCTCTCACATCTAGTTTGAGAAGACATATTATCCGTTTTACAAATAAAGAAACTGAGGCAGTCAATAGCAAGAGAATATCAGAACTTGAACCCAAGTGTGTGTGGCTCCGAACCCTGTACACAGTACCAAATATAAAATTTTCAGGGCCTTGTGCAAATGTGGGGTGCCTTGTTCAAAGTTAAGAATTTCAAGATGGCAATGCTGTGAATTTCACAGCACAGGGCCCTGAGAGTCTGCAGGTCACACACCCATGAATCCAGCCCTAGCCATCCACATTCCTTGCCTCACACAAATGCCCAACAGAGAAACTCCTCTCACCAGCCTCGGGAGTAAGCCCTTTCTTTCTCCAGAGCTCCAATAACAACATATTAAGTCCTTAGCTCCTTAGAGTGATTTCAGGGTCCCTTCACTTCCAAACAATTCATGGTTCTAAATATTGTTCCTGCAGGCACCCGATTTATTATATTTTGTATGTAAGTCAGATGAGAAACAACATAAAAAGGAACAAGAATGTGAATCTTCCTAGAATATAAAAGTGTCCTCTGAATAACCAGGGAACTTGTTTGAACACATCTACAAACTAACACAGTGTTCTCAGCCTTTAATACCTTATATCCTACCAATCACTCTATCAAAGAACCCGAGTCTAACTAGGATGAAAATAGAAAGCCCTTTTTTCCCAAGAAAGACATTTATATGCTTACCAGCATTCTCTTATTATAGACTTATCGCTCACTGCGAGTTTCAAGGGCATTAAAAAATCACAGTAGATGTTCTTGGAGGTAAATCTTATGCTAATGGCTTTCAAACAAATGAACAAAATAATAATCCCATTAGTAGTTGAGAATTGTAATAATATTGAGTATCAATTTTAATGTTACTATAACTACAAAACAGCAAGAAAATTAATGAAAAATTACAGCAGCATCATTGGCATTAATGACCCTGGTGGCTGGAGAGAGTGGAGGAAGGGTTCAATGCACCCTTCTTACCGGGGAGACAGAGACAAATGTGCCCTGCTTGAGACTGTAGATTAGCCTGGCAGGTCACAAATGGGTAACACAAGGCAGGTGAAGGCAATAGGAAATTGTAGATCACCCTTACAGATAGACCTGGAACTGAAAGTGAGCTGATGTATACACATTGTTATGAAGTTAACCGTGTTTAATTGCCTCTTTCAAATTATCCTATTATCTCGGGGTCTTAGGGACTAATGTTCCTTTGAATTGAACTTGCTCTCTCTCCCCATCACTAGTTTTCTCATTTGGTTTTGGATGGTTTGCTCATCTCTAGCAGTGTTTTTCTTTTTTTCCAGCAGGAGTCTTCTGTGCTCAAGTTGTGGTGTCTCCTCAGGGGGACATTGTATCTTCATCTTGTTCACCTAAGTTTTTATGTCATTTCTCAACTTGGCATTCCCCACTGCACGGCCAGTGTAAATATGGACTCTGCACTTACACATGGAGAGGCTGGGGCTTCCATTTCTTCAAGGTGAATTTTCACTCAGGTGCCTAGACAGCAGGCAAGCTTCCTTGCCACCTTGTCAGGTGATCAATGGAGGATTTTCTCGTGCCCTATTCATACATAGAGCAGCCCTTCAAATGTGCAGCTTGATACAGGGGTGTCTTTATACATCTCACCTCACACCAGCTCAATACTTCTCCTTCTTTCCCTCCATGACTTTAAAACCTCTTCCTCTAGCCCCTGGGGCCTGTGTCCTGGTCCACAGCCTAGGCAGGTCACCATGCACCAGCTCCTGCTCATTGTTTTGGGTTAGACCTTCCTCCCCATTTCTGGCATCTAGGACTTTTCTAAACTCAGTTATAGATATATTTTAAATTTTGTCTTGTCCTATTCTGACTAACATTTCTATTGTTTGTAGCAGGAAGGAGAACCTTTTCTATCAGCTCAGTCTTTCATGTCTCCAGGTGTCCACCTACTATCTCTAGCACCTAATATAGCGTCTCCCATATAGTAGGTGCTCAACAAATATCTGAATTGATTAATTGACAAGCAAGCTACAAATGTCACTTGCATAAAACCATGAGCTGCGAATGGCCACTCATCTATGAAAAAATGTGCTAGAAGAAACATTCCAGCTTATAGATTTCTCTGGATTCAAGGCTTCCCTGCCAGTGAGAGGTCAGATAATGGTGGACCCTAATTTAGGCATTGATTGTTTCATTTTCAGGAGGCCTTGCTTTAGCGGATCACTTAAGCCAGCCAGTAGGATGATTGCACCATATGTGGCACAAGAATCAATAAACAAACAGGTGTTCTTTTTCCTTAAAGTCGAAACAGTTTATAAATTTTTAGGCACTGGCAGAAATAGTTCGAGAATTTTCTTTTCTCATCTCCTTGAAATCATTAGAGATAATATGTATGTACTAAACTTTCATTTTTCCTGATTTTTGATTTCTTGAACTTTTGATCACTTTTCTCTAATTAAAACCATTGCCTTATTTCTGATGTTTTCATGGATGGTGATATGCTGCCTCATCTGGTTGAGAAAGTCACCACACACACACAACATGCATGCACACACACACCAGTTTTTATTATAATTGTAAAGCTCTAATGATCTTCAGTGCTTGTGAGAAGTAGTACTATATAATACCTAGCTCCATCACTTACTGTGTGACTTTCAGCAAGTTTCTTAACTCCTCTGTGCCTTGGTTTCCTCTTCTATAAGATGAGGAGGTTACATTGCCAACTTCAAAGAGTTATTGTGAGGACTAAGTGAGCTAGCTGATATATGTAAAGTGCTTGGAGCAGAACCTGCCCTGTAGAAAGTGCTCACTAAATGTTACCTATTGTCACCACATTTTCATTCTTGAGTCACCATTTTCTCATCAGTAAAATAATGGATTTGTCCCAAGATGAGGAGACCCTACAGGAGCTAGAAAAGTTAATGATTCGAAAGGTTCAAGTTCATGATGCATCACTCCTCAGCCTGAGAACACACACTCATAGGATGAGGACACAACTCCTTTGCCATTTCCCTAGGCTCTTCCTCTGCCTGTCCCTCCTGACCCCGCTCAACAAAGTCATTTCCCCCATACACCCTCTCTGTCCCAAAGGTGACCTTAAACAACTTGAGGACAATAACAATGTCCTCAGATAAAAAAAGGAGCCACAATAAAACTCCATGCCCATTCCAACTTTATTCTTGTGCTCCTGCTCTTCCCTTTACCTGGAACAGCCTTGTCTGGATGCCCACAGGAACTAGTTCAGTGCCACCTCCAGACTAAGGCCTAGAGGCAGCCAAAAACAGGAGATCTTCCCATACATACTGGGGTACCAGCCAGCGGTTAGAAATGCAGACAAGTCTTCCAAATAAGGAAGAAGTCTCTTGATTGCAAGTGACAGGAATCCACTCAAACTAGCTCAAGACAAAGAAAACTTTATTGTATGGAGAAAGTAGAACTCATGAGACCACAAGTCAATACTGAGTGCAAAAAAAGCCTCAGGAAGGCTGTAACTGGAGGGCATCAGGCGGAGACAAACTGTGGACCTCCCCTCCACACGCCACCCACCCCCAGCACTCCTAGAGTCATGTGGTCTTTTCTATGCTTTCTATATGAATCTCTTTTCCGATCCTTTCTAAATAGACCTACTGTCTCTACTTGCTTATGTATGATCCCAAATGGTGGTTATACGACTTTCTTTCTTGGCTTCCCATAGCCAAGAGCAATTTTGATGACTCTTAGTCAAAATACTAGAAAGATAGATTGGTCATTGGACAGTCTGTGCATTGGTACCCCCTGAATCAGATATTTACTCCTAGTCCAATTAATGGCTACCCCCATGTAAAGAACCACCCAGCCCATTACTTCGCATAAGAGCTGTGGGTAGAGAAGCTTATACTAAAACGGGAATTGAAGGTAGAAGGTAAATTGATTGACATTTCAGGGCAGCAGTGGCTAGGCAAGAATTAGATGGAGTCACAGAGCTCCAGCCAAAGAACCAGAATTCAGGGCAGGATGTCAGTCCTGCAGGAGGCAGAAGCACAAAAGAGAACAGAGACTCAACACATATGTGAGGGGAGATCAGCAGAACCCCAAGATGCAGAACTAAGCTAATTGAGTGAGAAATGCTGGGTTCAGCAACTGAGGTGAGACCAGGGGACATCACCAGACCTAAGCATAAGGATTTAGAAAGGCAGAGATATGGAGGCTGGAAGCACTGTTGAGACCACTTATTTGTGTTTTTGCCAGCCGCTGCCTTACATTGTTCCTTAAGAGCTGTGAAAACAGTACTGGGCAAATAGGTAAGCTCTAATGTGGCTTCCTTAGTCTTTGACCTTGAGAAGGTCACCTGAGCCTTATATTCTTCACTTGCAAATGGTGATAATGAGAATAGGAACTGTACATGTTGGTTATGAAATAATACACATATAGTACCTGGTTTGAAGTATGAGCCCATTGTTATTATTTGAACAAAAACAATTAAATTTGAAAAATTTATAATCTCCTTTTCCTCCCACCTTCTAAGAAGATGCGTTTGTTAGAGTGGGCGGGAATGCAATTTAAAGAAGAGGTAAACTGTGCTACATAAAAACTGCTAGAGAATGAAGACCAGGAAAAAGAAGCGAGGGGACAAATAAGACCAGGAATCTGAGACAATATTAGAATTGTCAGTAGTGAGAAGAGACATATTTGAGCAGCTACCATTTGGAATGGAAATCAAGGTGAGAAGGTAGGTCCAAAGAAGGCTTTTAGTAGATTTGATTTCTGAAAGAGACATCAGAAGAGAATTTTCAGCAGTACACTTTGTGAAACATTGTGTAATGTAATTTACCCTCTGGCGCCTCCTTCGGAAACATTCAGTGAAGACCTACAGTACTCTCCAAGGCTTCTTGGAGTCAGAGTGGGTATAATGTTTTAAGTTTGTCACCCTGCTGCACACAGCCCCCAAGGGTGCCCAATTTTATTTGTGTTACATTAATGTCATTATCCATACCTCCTTTGTCCTTCTCCATCTCATTCAAGATTTAACTCCACAGAGTGTATACAAGTGGGCACTTGTGGTTGGTAGAAGTAAAGTGACGCTAGGAGTGGGGTGGGAAAGGAGTTAAAGATTCTCAGTCACAGACACTTGATACAGAAATTAGAGCATCATTTGAGAGGTGTGATTTGAGTCATATGAAACCTCTCGTTTGCTTTCAGTTGAGGCTTCAAACAAATCAAAATCACAGTAGGACAAGCAGCCCAAGTGATTCGTTCAGTGATGCCTGTTCTTTAAGAAAACTGGTGCGAGCTGCCTTTGCTGGAAGGAGATATAGCCTGCTTCCTCACAGTGATCCCCGACCTCCCCAGTTTTACGCCAGAGCACTTCAGACATTTCTGAGAATTTCTCTATGAGAGAAATGTGGGACAATTTTATTCAAAAATTCCAGATTATTTAACTCACTAAAAATCTATTTTTACAGCAACTGAGCCAAAATATTGCAAACCGAAAGCAAATTTAAATGGGGAGTTTGGAAATATCTGTCAAAATTATACTTTTTTTTTATTGTGGCAAAAACGCATAACATAATATTTATCATCTTAATCATTTTAAGGGTGCATTTCAGTAATGTTGAGTATATTTACATTATTGTTTGTACATTTCATTTATTCCTCAACATAGTAATTCTCTATTCAGGAATTTGTCTTTCAGAAATATTCTCATACAAAGGTACATGAGAAAGGATATTTATTACAACATTGTTTATAAAAATAAGAGATGGAAAGAAGAAAATTTTTACAAATGAGGACATATTGAAAATTCTGGCTGCTTTTATATAGTTAAATACCATGCAGCTATTAAAAGGAATACGGCAGATCAATATATACTAATGTAAAATGCTCCCCAGTGATGGCTATTAAGTGGGGAAAAGCAGAAGTAGAACAGTGTCTCTAGCTTGCTGCCATCTGCGGAAAAAAAAGCAGGAGGGTCAGAGTCAAATGGTTACATGCACATATAGAATTTTATATGCATATCTCTATGAACGCACACCAGAAACTCATTGTCTCTACAGCAAACTGGGAAAGTAGAAGTCAGAACTGAAAGGTATATTCACATTTCACCATATGCCCTTTATACTATTTGTACATATACAAGAATGTTATTTAAATGAATGAAGAAAACTTTGATAAGAAACTGAATATTGAGAAAAGACCAATACTCCAAACTTAATCTATAAGTTTAATGTGCTCTCCCCCCAAAAAAATATCAAATGAATTTTTGAAATTATACAGGCTGGTTATATGGAAATGAAAAATTAAATAGTCAAGAATAGCCAGAAAATGTCTGAAAGAAAATAATGATTCAGGGAGAGTGAGGAAAAGACTACCCAAGCCAGATATTAAAACTACATTATCAAACTACATTCAATAAAACTGTGTGAAACTAGAGCAGGAATAGACAGATCAGTAGAATCTAATAAAAAATCCAGAAATAGACCCAAATTCATTTTAAATTCACTCTATAAAAAAAGTATAATTTCATATAGGTGGGAAAAGATGGATTATTTAATAAATGCTAACGACACATTGGAAGCCATGGACAAAACAATTTGCTCCATACTGCAATCTTTAAACCAAAATAAAGTTCAAATATATAAAAGATTTAAATATTTAAAAATGAATACAGAAAAGAATCAGAAGAAAACATGAGAAAATCATTTTTATAGTTTGGAGCAAAGTCCCTTCTAAGTAGGTCACAAAACCAAGAGGTCATAAAAGAAAAAATCGATAAAGTAAACTAAAAATATTTTTAACTATGGAAAATATTCTTTAAAATTTTGGGAGAAAATTGGGAGAAAGTGGAAGAAAATATTTGCAGCTCATTCAAAAAAACAAAGGGCAAATTTCTTTAATATATAAAGAGCTCTTATAGGTCAATTTTCAAAAGATCAATAAACCAATAAAAAAACGGATCAAAATACATAGAGAGTTCTCAGAAAAGAAAATTAGAGGGCTTTTAGGTATTTTAAAGGATTCTCAACCTCATTTACAATTATGGAAATGCAAATTCATTCCGCAGAGCTACACTGTTTGATCTATTAGACTTTTGATAACCATATGTTGACACAGATGTAAAAGAACAAACACATTAATATGCTGATTGTGGCAGTGCCGATTGGTACAACTTTGTGGAAGACACATTTCTCTGACTTCATAGTTTCTCTCCAGGACTTTGCATATGCAAATACACTCCCACATAGGCATATACTGTTTACTGAACATTGTTTGTAACAGAAGAGTGGAATAAACTTAAATATACATTAATAGGGGACCAGTTAAATAAAAATGAGAATTTGAGATAAAACATTGCCAAGAGAAATCATTTCGTTAAAAAAAAAAAAGTGCAGCAGAGTATTTATAATGTGTCCCATTTGTGTTATCTTTTTAAAGATATATGCTTACATCTCTTGAAGAGTGTATGAGAATATGAATAGTGGTTGCCTCTGGGGTGGGGAACTGAGAGATTGTGCAATAAAAATAGGAGGAGAACCTTTCATTGTATTGCTCTTGGGGCCTTTCGAATGTAGTCCCATGTTTTTGTCATATCTTTTCCAAAAAGCGATTATTTTATAGTTGAAGTAAAAAAGAAATATGCCAAACACACAAGTTTAAGAATCTTTAAAAGACACCACATAAGGAAGGACACATGTGTTCTTGGTGGATTGTCTTCATCCTGGTGACCAACAGAGCTTGTCCAGACTCTGCTCATGGAATCAGGCTAACATGGTGCCCGTATGCCCTGAAAACCCCCAATAAGGACATGGTCCTGGGAACTGGGCCAGTCAGAGGTAGAGGTTTATAATCTAGGTGATCCAAAGCAGTTTACTCAGAGAAAGAGTATGAACCATGGCCAAGGAGGAAAGTCAAGGTCAAAGTTGGTGCCTAGCCTTAGGTCTGAGGGGTGAGGCCACAAAGAAGACCCCAGAAGCCCAGACAGTGTGGAAAGGGCTGAAAGATGCCCAAAGCCACTTCTAGTGTATAAGCAGCTACATGGCCTGAGAGAGACTGCTGCCTTGAAGGACTAGCCAGAACTTTCTCTAGAAGTGATCACAACCACCAACCCCACTTCCATCTTCAAAACTACTAGGCAGTGGTTCTACATGCTTAAGTGTTTAATTCCCTGATGCAGAGAGAGCCCCATCTGTGGGCTGTCCCACATTCATGGACGTGAGTCCTACAGGGGTCAGTGTGAGGCTCACGAGTGAGTGTGAGCTCCTGTCAGCGTAATGCAAAGTGCTGTCTGTGGACTGGTGCCTGTCCAAAGACCATTAGCTACAAGTCCATGATGTGCTGAGTCCAGAAGTTAATAATAAGCATTTGGAAATAGCAATTTAACAATGTCCAATGAACCAAAGAATAAACAAATCAGAACTTGGATTTTGTACCCTTTCGTTTTTACTGTTTTTTTTACTATTACATTTTAATTATATTTTACCGAAATATAGTCTGCAACAAATTAGATATTTTTAAAATGACAGCAAACTGGCCTTTCACTACAGAGTTGAGAAGCATTGGTTAGGAGGCAAAAACCATTTTTGAGCCATCTCTTTACACCTAGTACCTGAATCAGGGTCTGGGATAACATAGATGTTAATAAATGTTTACCTGACATTACTGTAGGCCGCTGGGAAAACTGAGGCTCAGAAAATATATGTGACTTGCCCAAATGCTAATGGCAGCACAGATCTGCAGCCTAGAGTCTGGACTTCCATTCTGGTACTTTCTCCTTTCTCTGCTAAAAAGGAAGAGGGATAGGCAGCCCTGAAAATTTCACCCTGTATGGACTCATCCAGTTTACTAAAAACTTTATTTTTCACCAGGCTCTATTTCTGAGACAGTTTAGAGCTGGACTTTCCCATGAATATTTGCCATCTAGTGGTAAAAAAAAAGGTGTATGCACCTAGTAGAGACTTCATTCATTAATTCATTCATTCATGCATCAAATACCGTATTTGAGAACTCACTTGTCCTTAAGGGGCTCATAGTCTCTTGGGAAAGATTGATATAGAAATAGGTAACAACAACACAGTGCATCTTGGATTAGGAAAGTCAAGTACAGGGCTGACTACAAGCACACACAACACTTTCCCTTGCCTTGGGAAGTTGAGGTGTCATGAGCAGCATATTAAACTCAATATTTTGATGCTCAAAAAATATTAGCTCCTTTCTTGTCTTGCTCTTGCTGAACCATCTGGGCCAGGATAGCAGTTTTTGTTGTCATCTTTCCTGTGGGAGGAAAGACTCCTGAACTGAGTATATTAGGATTGCAGCTACTACATGCCCTTTGGTCGCTTGGGGTAGCTGTCCCAAGAGCTGTATACCTCGCTACTACTACATCTGGTCTTCAGGTCTGTTTTGAGAATGGCTGTTCATTTCCCACCTGTGGCCAGATCACCTGTGGAATGTCCCTCCTGTCCATATATTTCTTCAGCTGTCTCATCTTAAAGCCCACCTAAAGATATGCCTGGCATTTTCCATGCAAACAAGTTCTTCCAGCTCTCCATGGAGCAAGAGCCATCCACCCAGTGGTCCAACTTTCTTGGAGGGAGAAGTGCGTGACATAAAGGGGTAAGAGACAGGCCTGTAAAGGGAGTTAGAGGTTGTCTCATGAATGAACTTGAATATCAGGCTGTGAAGATTACACATAGACCAGTAGTAATAGGGCAGCCATTGAGGGTTTCTGAGCAGGGAAGTGACCAGTGACCAGGGCATTCATTCATCCAGCAGATAATTATTGACATATGTTGTGTGTAAAGAATTATTGACATATATTGTGAGATCCCATGCTAAGTCCTAAAAGCACAGAGATGAATAAGACCCAGTGTGAGAGACACATGATGTCATCCCCTTGGGTTATAATGCACTCTTTACTCCCATGCAATAACTTAAAATCCTTGTCGCAGAAGGCAAGAAATTAAATTGTCTTTGAAACTTCATATTACATGAAATTAGCTATAGAAATTATAGAGTCATAAATCACACTTCCAATTGTTTTGTATCTGTGTAAACATAGCAATTTTTCTTTAGTATAGTAATATATAAACAAACAGACAAAAGAAGAAACAGGAGCCCCATCTTATGGAGAGAGATTCTGTTGCCTCCTCAGATTTTGGCCCCACATTATAACATGTCCCCTTGACACCGTGTAGCCAACAAAGCTTATAAGATTTGGCTTCGAAGGCTAAAGCAGGGCAAAAAAAAACAAGTAATTAAAAGCTGATGAACTGTGCATTACAGTAGAGTTTTATACAAGGTTACATGGGAGTACTAAGGAGAAAGGATCAGTTCCATCCAATTCTGTCTTGAATGAAGGACTTCATAAACTTAAGAGCTGAATTTTGAAAGATAAAAAGAATTTGCAGGTAGACAAAAGGGAAGGGCACGCCAGGCAGTGTGGAGATGGGAAATACGTTCATGAAACAGTAAGGGATGGGAAAGCACTAGGAGGTGGAATAGAGTAGGACATTCACTCATTCTTTCCACAAACATTTCCTGTGTATCTATTATGGGCCATGCCCTGAGGTAAGCGGGAAGGCATACAGAGTGCATAAGACACAGATCTTACCTTGAAAGAGCTCAAGTAATCAGAGTTCAAATAGGCAAAAACCCCCAAAAGCAGTATACTGCCTTTGTTTCAGAAAGGAAGGCAAATGATTCTTTCAGTCTTGCTATCATTTTTAAACAGCATGCGGTTTATAGCTTCCATTTATTGTCTGTCCTCTACCAGGTACTATGATAGATTCCTTAGATTTACTAATTTCAATGAATCTTCACAACAACCTTGCATAGGTGGTTATCATTGATTATAATTTTCCAGATGAGAAAACCAAAGTCCAAAAAAGTTAGGTAACTAGCCCAAGATCACACAGCTAGTAATCTTTAGCACCGGAATTTGATTTCTTCCTTTTTCGCTAGCTCTTTACTTTTCCTCTTGTTGCCTCTCCATCCTTAGAAGAGCTTTCCTTCCCCATCTGTATCTATCAGAATTACACCCAGCCTCTCATATCCCGCCGTGTCATGATGCCTTTCCTGGTCCTTCCAAATGCATGTTGTTTCTGCCTCCTTGGATCTTCCACAGCATCTTGTATCCTTATTTGGACCGTTTCCTTCCCTGTATTATAGATGTCTGCATCTGCCTCTGGAAGAAAGAACACAACATAGGAGTCAATCTGGGCCAGGCTGTGCCCTGGACTCACCTCTTCCTCTCCCCAGTCAGGCTTTGCATATGGCTTATCAGATATTGATAAGTGTCTGCTGAATTAAGTTGAACACTTTAGTCCTGTTCCGTGACAGGACTGGTCTACCAAAGTCAGCCATTCCACTTCCTTTTTGTTCACACTCACCACTGGTTCTCCAAACTACAATCTATTTCCCAGTGGCCTTCAGTTACCATACTTCTTAATTGATCTCCCTATTCAAAAGCAAAGTTACTGCTTCATTAATCAATGGGTAAAGAAAATCAAAAGTCTATTAACTGGCAAGCCAATGCTATTCCAAAGGGCATTGATCCATGTACATTATGGGAAGCCTGTTTCTTGGTAACTACAACTCCTGAGAGCAGCTCTGGGGTACTTTTGTATAGAGTATAGATTCTTATTGAGATTTTTTCTGAATGAGGAATAAGGAAGGGGAGACTATTTGCTTTGTCAGTAATACAGTGCAGAGACCAAGTATTTCATAGGATTTTATAGATGCATACATTTAACCAACAAGCACTGACAGATATGTATGTGTTATCTGGAGCAAAATTAATTTATTCTTTAAAATTTAATGAACTCCTTGCAGAATGTATTCAGGAATCAATGCAAATATAGAGGGCATGCTTATCTGGCTGATGCTGTGGGATTATGACTGCAAACACGGTTGGGTTGTTCCAAATGAGATTTTCCTCTGTACCAATGTCCACAGGGTTTCCTTTCTGAAATAGATTTGGTGATCATTTAAAATTCACCTTTTTGAATTATCTACATGCAAATTAGCGACCCCAAACTTGAGCAAATACATATTTATATATACCAAGTATATATAATATGCAAACCTACTCACCAAGAAGTAGGTTGAGGTTAACTCCAAAGACCTCCAAATTAGGGCCAAGGACAGCAGCAATGTTGGTTAGCAGGGTATGTGCCTGGCCTGGGTTAAGCCTTTGCTTTATTATTCCAACCTCCATTAGCTTATTAATTTTACATTCTTCTACTATATGCATTATTTTACAACATGCATCCTGACTCCCTGGAATCTAATATGTTAGCATCTAATATACTTTTACTACATCCAGGACAGTGCAAGGACCTCAGAACACTTTAATTCCCCTCACCCCACTGCCATCTTAATATTGTTGTTGCCAAATAATTAAAATTCGCATATATTTAACCCTACAAGGCATTATTAGTATTGTTTTGTACAGTCGGTATTCATTTAGCATTACCCGTATAGTATATTTACCCCTTCTGTTGCTCTTCCCTCCTTTTTGTATTTTTCCATTTTCTTTCGGGGGTCATTTCCTTCTACCTGAAGAACTCCTTTAGCATTGCTTTTAGTGAAAATTTGCAGGCAAAATTCTCTTAGTCTTTGTTTGCCTGAAAATGTCTTTATTTTGCCTCCATTTTTGAAGGATTCTTTTTAAAATAAGTAAGTTGGCAATTATTGTCTTTCAGGAATTTAAAGACATTTTCCTCTGTCTTTGGCTTCCATCTTTTCATTGAGAAGTCACATGTCAGTCTGACTGCTGCTCTTTTAAAGATAACGTGTCTTTTTCCACAGCGGCTTTTAAGATTTTGTCTTTGTCTCCAGTTTTCAGCAGTTTTACTACATGCTTAGATGTGGTTTGTATTTATTCTTTCAGGGGGTTTGCAGAACTTCTTGAATCCATGGCTTGATATCTTTTGTCAGTTTTGGACATTTATGGCCATTATTTCTTCAAAGATTGATTCTGGCTCAATTTTCTGTCTCCTCCTGGGACTCTAATTGCACATATGTTAATTTTTCCATCATTTCTCATAGGCTTCTTAAGCTTTCTTTTCTACATTCTACATCACTTTTCCCCTCTGTACTTTAGTCTGGATATTCCCTAATTCTCTCTTCTGCTGGTCTTAATTACTCTTAAACCTGTTAGTTCTTAATTCCAGTTATCATATTTTTCAGTTCTAGAATTTCCATTTGAGTCTTTTTTATAAATTCCAGTCTGTTGCTAAAATTTTCCATTTTGATTCTATTTCCTTAAGCATATTAATCACCATTCTTGTTTAAACTCAGGTTTGATAACTATAATATCTGAACTATCTGTGGGTTTGTTTCTAGTATCTTTTTTTCTTGGTCTAGTTCCCTGGTATGTCTCATAATTTTTTATTAAATGCCAGACATTGTATATGAAAAACTGTGAAAGCTTTGGATGACATTATCTTCATTCACAGAAAATTTACTTCTACTTCTAGAAGATGGTTACAGTAGGGAAGATCACTTTAGTCAAATCTTGAGTTAGGCTGTTTTGAAGCCGAATTTCAGTCTTTGTGGGAATTGTTTTATTTGTGGTCCACCTTACTCCAAAAGTGTGGCTGTTTGAGAGCCCTAACCAAAAGCCTGCGGAGCTTACCAGTTTCTCTCCTTCTTATGGTTTCTGACTTCCAATTTTAATCTTCTCAAACGATGAAGCTGCTGAAAGCTCTGTTCAACCTCTTAGCTACTAATTTCTACTCAGATTTGCAAACTTTCTGTCCTGTGACTCTTACAAATCAGCAACTGCCTCAGAAGGAAAAGCAGTGCCAAGTGTTGGGTTCACTTCTCTGTCCTTTCTTTCTCTCAGGATCTTGGCTCAAGTCATTTTCTCTCCCCAGTCCTGTGAGACTGCCAAAAGCTATGCTCAGCTTCCAGCCTTCTATGGCTGATGAAAAAGCCAGTGCCTAATGGGGAAGCAGCTCAGAATATCTGACTCACTTCTATGCATTTCCCTTCTCTCCAGGATCTTGGCCTTCAAGTCCTGGCCACATTGAGAGCTCTCTAGTGTTCTGAGCCAAATTGTTTTGTTTTGTTTTATCCATCTTTTCTACTTGTTGTTGGTCAGATACAAGCTAAGTCATCATTGTAGAGGTGAAACTAGAATCTCTTCTTTAAACATTTTGATTCTGTCTCTCCAACATACAGCTGTGTCTCTGACATCATTCTGATCCTTTGTTTTTAACTCAATCCCACTTTCTGGTATCAATTCTAATTATGAGGAGTACTCTGTGTCTTTCCATCTGCAATTGTTCAAAGATCCCCCTTAAGTTATATTTGCTATTTGTTTCCATTTCTAATTTATATTAGAAAATACAGTATTACACCAAGTGTGACTTCCTTCAATGTGAATGCCTTGGCAAAAATCTGCAATGGGAAGAGAGCTTATAATGCTCTGGTATTTCACTGGCTGGCTTTCCTTTACATTGAAGTCTCTCTCCTGCTAATCAAAGTACTCTTTTCTGTATCCAGCTTCTCACTTACATAAGCCCACTACAAAGGAACCACTTGTCCCTGAGTCTGAACTCAACCTAGCTGTCTTGGAGGTTGCCTTTCTGATTTATTGATGCCCAGTGCATTTGATTGACAGATTTGCTAAATATGTCATAATAAGTGGTAATAAAATTGAGTTTTGATTTTCCCAAATATTCAAACTTTAAAAAATTTTTAAAAACCTCTATGGATTTAAAATAAATAATATTAAAATTAATTACTTAAAAATAATAAACAGTAGTCAACTTGTAGAACTCTGATTCTTCTAAGATATCATGAAATTGTGACACTTTTTCTGTGTTTGAGACATTAGATGTGAATCAGGAATTATTAAAGAATTTCTTGATGCCTTTAAAAAAGAATTATATTAAAATAATGAAGACTTTGCTGAATATATAAAATAAACTATGTTGGCTATCTGTTGAGCACCAACCAAAGCATAGATAAGAATATCTAGTGTGGTGGATGAGCTCCAATCCAACTCAGTCAGCAGCAGCAGTTGATTAGTGTAATCTAAAACAGAATGTGTTAAAGCAGGGAATTATAAAAAGTAATACATGAATATGTCAAATATTTTAAATCATATATAAATGTACTTTCTGTCAAAAATATAAAGCACTCCCGAAACCCATCATCCCTGATTTCCAATTTAGGCTTCTTGAAAGTGGACCTAGCATTTAAAGATACTTTCAAAGCAAATTGACTGCAGAAACCCTGATTTTTACGACTTTTCCCTATCTTTGACAGCTATCTAATTATACGATATGTTTAGCAACTTGCATTTATTGTGTCCTTTCAAAGTAGTCACCTTTTTCTCACTCATTGTTCATTAAATTTAAAAAATTAAATTATGTAAAGACAGTATAAGAATAGCTGGCATAAGAGATTTGATAACATACACAGCTCTTAGTAAATGTACAACTCTACAGCAAGAGCATAAGCATGCTGCTAATAGCAAAGAATGCACATGGCTGAAGCATTCTGCATGGAGTGGCTCTGTCAACATTTACTACAGAGGAACTGACAAGCATTGGTTAGTCCTGCAAGGAGGTTAAGCAGTAGATCATCAAGAAAGCTTCTACAGTACTACTAATGAGTACAGTTCATTTGCTCAGGGTTGGGTTGAATCTTGTCTATTTGAAGTCACCTTCCTTGTCACCACCCCTGTTATCCTTCATATTCATTTACTGGCATGATTTCAGAATGACTGAAAAATAGCTCCTTCACTAATCTGTAATATTTCCTAAATTTACTAATAATAACAGTGAACTTTTTGTGTTACCAAGTGCCAGACTGCTAAACACTTTATGTGAATCATCTCATTGAATATTCAGAACCCTATTTAGTAGTACTTCTATAAATTCAGCCCTTTTTCCTTTTCTTCAAGAGTTGAGGTCTTCCCTCTCTCTAGTCCTCCGAATTCTCCTTGACCTTCCAAACCTAGCAAAGTGTAGGGTTCCAGCATCTGAAGCTCCTTCTTTCTTCATTGATTCTGAAGACATCCTTGTGAGCTATCTGGGACTTAAGGATTTTACTGTCATCCCTCTGGAGACATTGGGTAAGAGAAAAACATACGCATAAAACCACAAAGTTTCCAGAAACAAAATACAGATGCACCTCGATTTATGATAGGGTTACATCCCAATAAACCCATCATAAGTAGAAAATGTCATTAGTTAAAAAGGTATTTAGTACACCTAACCTACCGAACATCATAGCTTACCTTAAATGTGCTCAGAAAACTTACATTAGCCTACAGTTGAGCAAAATCATCTAACACAATGAATACATTGTAGAGTATTGGTTTTTTATCCTCCTGATCTCATGGATGACTAGAAGCTGTGGCTCACTGCTACTGCCCAGCATCACGAAAGAGTATCCTACTGCATATTGCTAGCTCGAGAAAAGATAAAAATTCAAAATTCCAAGTACAGTTTATACTGAATGCAAATCACTTTCACACGATTGTAAAGTCAAAAATCATAGGTCAAGCCATCATAAATTGGGGACCATCTGTATCTGAGTTCGCCAGGCTGTGTTGGGAACCAAACGCTCCCTTGAGTTGCTGCCCTCCATATTTAGTCCTAAGAAAGAGACTCGCTCCATTAGCAGCAGCTCTGGTTATCCCCATACCCATAAAGGCTCCTCTCCCAGCACAGATGCTGCCTTGTTTAACGGGAAGGAAGGAGGTGGATAGTCTTATACTCTAAAGCCCTTCAGACTGGGAAGCAGCTATTTCCAGGGAACTCTGCCCCCTATACACAACAGCAGTACTGACCCCCCTGGGCAGTACCTGATGGTCACTGATTAGGGCTAAGCATCGGGACTCTCAGAAAAACTTAGTATGTTACCTGACACATATGGGGGTTGAGTGACCAGGTCAGGAGAACCACAGCTTCAGCCACTGTTAACCATTAATTCTGGAAACAGATTTGTTCATCTGAATCACTGTCCTACGAGAAATTTACTGGCCGTAGTGAAATGGCAGAAACTCAGAGAAAGCCCATGGATATGTTTTAGCTGCCACTGTCAAGTAACCTAATATGTACCCCATTGTCTGTTCTTCTGCATCTTTTAAAATCAGAATACCAATCACGAGCTGGATACATGGCCACCCAGATTCAAAACTACAGTTCCCAGCTTCACTTGAGTTAGCTATAGCCATTAAAACACATCCTGACCAATAAGATGTAAGAATGCACTTTGGAAGAGTCCTTGAAAGGATGGAGCATGCCCCTTTTTTGTCCCTTGGACAGTCCACTTACGAATGTTTTTACATAAGAGAAAAATATCTTTTATTCTTATTTTAAGCTATGATATTTGAGATTTCTAAGTTATACGCAATGAAACCTATTCATAACTGACATAGATAAGAATTTCAAAAGTATTTCAAAGATTGAGAGACTTGTTTCTTGTTCCTTTTCAAGGTCATTGTCATTGGAAGTATATTTACATCAAGGATTCTCTGATTTCTTTTCTTTACTAGATCATCTTAAAACACACACATACTTGGGTCTCAAGCAAATGGGGAAGAGTCATTTATTCTCATAGGTTACATTCTACACAAAATTCTTCAATTAAATGAGGGTTTAGAAATCAGAAACAACACAGAATCCTACAGGAACATTGTCTCATCTTAAGAACAATCTCCACTCCCACCCCATGGGTGGGAAAGCAAATTAAATCAACCTGCTTTTTTTTATTCCTTGGATTCGATGATTATAAAAAAATGAGAACAGATATTTCTAAGACTGAATCGTCATACAAGAACTCACTAATAAATACAATAAATACCTAAATAAATCATGGCTAGAGTTGGTAAAGTAATTTTGCACTTATACAGTTCCTGTAAAAGAAGCATTAAAGTGTCAGTCCACATGATGCCCCCATCCTCATTTCAAGTTATTTGTTAATTACACATCCCTCTTTTCTCCAGCACCTCTACTATTGTGGCAAGTGTCTGGTTCATGTTATCCCACTGCTCAATAGATTTTAATTGTAGCTGCCGTAGCAGACACCTCAAAGTACATTTCCTATAGAGACCGTGGCAGCCTGCTATACTGGCACAATGATGAATAGTTTCAATGAATCAGTGAAGAAGAGAGAAGCCACTTCCACTGTAATTACATCTACAAGAATACAGCACTTTCACCCCAATTCATTGTTCTTAAACAAAAGACCTCCTTAAAGGAAAATAAAATCCAGGGTGTGGTGGTCTCTACTTGTACAGATCTCCTTTTTTCAGGTCATTGCGCCACAACTCAGTCAGCTTCATATTGGGAAATACTGGCAAGCCATTAGGATTTGCAAGCAGTTTGGAAACCATGAAGAAAGCATCATTCAGCTTATTTTTGTTTATTTTACTTGGGCAATTAAAATGCATTGAGTGGGTCAAGACATGAGACAGCATCTCGCCATCATTGCAAATGTTCTGCATAAAAAGGTCAAGAATAATTAACTCTGACATCCATATGTATTTATTTCTTGTCCCACAGAGACAGCCAAAGACATTCTTGGGCTTTTCCAGAACACTCCATACTCATTCATACCCTTGAATGCTGGCACATGCTGTCCCCTTCTCTCTCTTTTTCCATTGGATAAATAGCTTCTTCCAGCAAAGCCCCACTCAATTCCGGCTTCCTCTGCCCTGTCTTGCAGTGGTGGTGGTGTAGGGGCTGGGAATGAAAAGAAATCTAGAAATGCCAGTGCAGTATTGACCTTGGACTCAGGCTCTCTGAGCCCCCGTGTCTTTATCTGCACAGTGGAGAACTAACATTCTCTCATAGTTGTTATGCATTTAAATGAGATACTTTATATAAATCACTCAGGATGATACCTGGCCATAGAAAGGGCATTACAGGTATACTTTCCTTTTCTGTACCTCCAACAGTAGTATTTTTAAAAATCTTCTTTATGATGCTAATTGAGCAAGCAGAAAACAGGGATTCGAGTTAGCTTTGTTTTTTCCTCCTCCCCCTAACAAAGTAAAAGGTGATGAAGTTTAGATGTTTTTACCTCCTGTTTCAGAAGTATTCCCTCACTGCTAACTTCCTTGATTCACACACTCCGTACAGATCTGCATGCTTTCCATCTTACCCCCTTCATTGCATCTCCATGAGGCTTCTACAGTGATCCTTCCTGTCCCTTCCTTGTAGGGTAAGCAACCATCTCAACTTGCCCAAGACTAAATGGGTTCCCAAGAGGTGGGACTTTGAGTTTTATAATCAGGACAGTCTTGGGCAAACCAGGATGAGTTGGTCACCCTACATTCCCTACTTAAAATCTCTCTATGGCTTCACAAAGATTCCAAGATACATTTCAATTCATCAATGTAATACACAAACCGCTGTGTAATCCAATCCTAACTTCCTCTCTACCTTCATCTTCACCACACCCTCCCTATTTGCTACCCAAACACACACACCCTTTGCTTCAGCAATACTGGGCTCCTAGAACTTCTTCCACAGATGTTTCACATCTTTTCCCAACCTCTTTTCTTTGCCCTTGCAGTTCCTTCTACTTGCAATGCCCATTCCCCTACTAATTTCACCTGGCTAACTCCTTCAAGTCCTAATGTATCACCTCCACTAAGAAGCCTCCCTGTAGCACGTGCCTAATATAGATTCTCCCCTATTCTGCTCCCATGGCACCCTGTTTTTGCCTCTGACCTGACATCTACTACACTTCACTCTGATTATGCTCTGTGTTTCCTAACAGACTGAGAAGTCCCTGAGGACAGGGATTGTCTTCGTTCTTTGTAACTTCTGGCACAGACGCATATTAAGTTCTTACTGTTGAATGACTAAACACACATTTACCTCCCCTCATACTATCATATGAATTCTTCAAAAGCAGAAAAAATGAGTCTTGATTGTCTTTGATTTCTTAATCTTCTCCCCCAGCACCTGGTACCTAGTAGGGTTCAATTAATATTTTGAATGCATGAATATGTGAATGAATGAATGAAGGGATATATCTTTCTTTAGATGTAAGTTGGCAATGAGATTTCATAGTGAAATAAACTTCTCTTCAGTTTGTTCCCTCCACTAGTCATGTGCCCTGGACAAGGTACCAGTTGTCAGACTAAACATGGCCCCATGCTGTTCCCCAGGTATCTCTCAGTAGGAAATCACTGGGGTCATGACTTCTCCTATAGATACAAGCTCCAGAAGAAAAATGGTTTCTGTCCAAAGGCTGATTTCAGATCTAAGAAAATTCTCAACCAGACTCCCTACACAATTGAGTATAAAGGCCACAAGCACATAGGAAAGAAAGCTACACCAGATGGCTTTCCCACTACAAAGAGATGAAATATATGTCATTTCCACTTCTATAGTTGTTTAGTCTTTTTGGAGCTTAGCATTAAACAGCTGGGCATCCTTTTGGACAATGCTGATTCAACTGCCTAATGGCGAGAAGTCAGGCAGCAGGCAGGTTCCCTCCATTCCCTCCAATCACCTTTCCAGCCAGTCAGCTATAACTTTCTCCCCTAAAAGAGTTAATGGCAAGTTGAGTAGAAAGCCTAGCGAAGAGTAAGACCTCAAGGGATTTAGAAGCGTGGAGAAAATGAGAGCAGGTTGGAACATGAATGATTGTTCTTGGAAATAAGTGCAGAGTACAAAAATGTCCAAGGCCCTTGAGGTGACATGGACCTGGGATCAAACCTCACTCTTCCATGTACAAACCATGTGACCCCAGGTAACTGGGCCTGTTCTCTAATCTCTACAATGAGAAGAATAACAAAACCTACCTGGCACAGGACATGTTCAGCACATATCAGCTCTTTTCTCTGCTCTTGACTCCTATTGTTTTTGCTAAAATGACACTTCTGGTCTGACAAAAGATTTTTCCCCACATTTGTAGGTTTCTTTATCATGATAACTCTCATAAAGATTGTTTTAATGAAATCATATTTTTAGTTATATCATTTTTAAATTACTTTCAAATAGAAAGACAATAATATGTTAAACAGGATCAAATTAGAACTGTCAAGGGATTTCTGGTAAATGTGGTTCTATCCATGAACTGACCATGAAAGCTGAAAAATGGTGGTTTGTAAGTTGCTGTGAGTCTCTGGAAAGGTCTGGAAACACCTGTATTCTGTTTTAACTCTCATACTTGTGCTCCAAACGCTTTCAAATGGAGAAGGGTCTCTAACAGCCTTAGACTCTCTTATATACATACCCCTTGGTGTCTGTCCCTTAGACGCCTTATTTCCATACATTATTATTTCTAATAGTTATTCACTCACTTTCTGAGTTCACTAATCTTTTCAAATCACATTTGAACAGGCATGTATGAGGGAAGCTTACTCACTTTCGAGTCAAAATCATCCCACAGGGAGCTATAGAAGACAACCCAGCAATGCTAAGGGAGCAAGAATTTCAGAATCAGAGGCCCAGATTCTAATCTCGGCTACTTCATCTTTGCACAAGATCAATGCTTTTGTCTATCAGACATTAGGTATAATCTCCAAACACCCATCCCTTAGTCCAAGTTTCCATCCAGTGCTAGAAACCACTTCATACATTCCTAGCAGATAGTCACCCTACCTCTGTTTAAATGCCTTTAGTGACAGGGTCCTCATTTCTCTCAACTACCATACACTGTTGTGCAGTCTGTGCATCCAGCTGAGAAGGTCAATGGGAGCTAAAATACAGTTTCTTTTCTGCTTGTCAAGTTGGATGCGCCCAAAGGGATGTCTTTTTCTAATCTGACCATCCAAATGGGGCTCCTTTTTCTAATATTCCAAAAGGCATCATACGGCCTAGCATCAACTCTGTTAGGTCAACACATTCCAGTGCTCTTTGGAGGGATACTGCTCCCTGAAAAGCAGAAAAGACTTCATTCTCCAGCATGAAGGTGTCATTTCAGATACCAAGTGAGCAGCAAAACACTGTGTCCTTTGGCTCCTCTTGGCAATGACCAAGACTCCAAATGGGTCCAGATGTGGAGAGACCAGCAATTAGTTGGCATCCAAGCAAATGTTTCTGCAAGGGAAGAATATAACAAAATAAACAAGGACCTATGGCAGCAAGCTCTGCTTGATCATTTATCAAATTGTAAAATCTTGTCCATGACTGTGAAATGACTTTATGGTTAGGAAAATGTACTAATAATTTTATTAGGCAGCAATTAAACTTAAATTCTTTTTAACTGTATTTGATGTCATCCTTTTTCTGGGCCCATTAGAGTAACATTAAGGTGTTTGTGCAGATAGCTCAGTCATTTCAAATTACTTTCCTGTCTAATGTGGGAGCCTTTAATAGCATACTCTTAGGTTGAATTCAATTTTGGAGACACCAGGCATACTAATTAGATCATCTTAGTGTTCCCTGCAGAAGAAGCCAAAGAAGAGCTATTATTTCCCCATCTTCTGCTTAGTAATGTTGGTGGAACACAACTTTCTGAGCAATTAGAAGTATAGACCCTTTACTGCACAAAATCTCACTTGAACCGTTAAGTATTGCTAGCAGACACAACGTCTTGTTAAAATGTTTTTAAGATCTAATTAGAGCCAGTAAGTTTTCTCTCCTATTATTCTGAGTATCATAGTTAATGTTTGTTCTGCCTCAGCCCTCCAACATTAGAGTTGAAAGAAAGGTAGAAGGAAGGCATGAACATTTGTTAGGCACCTGCCATCTCCTAAGTTCTGGGTAAGGTGCTTAATGCCTATAACAGCCCTGTGAGCTGTGGCTTATTACTCCACTTACAAATAGGGAATCTTTGGCTCAGGGAGGGTAAGTAAAGTACCCAAAGTCACACATCTAGCAAGTTGTGGAGTTGGGGTTTAAACTGTCTGTCAGCCTAGCCTCTCTTTGCCACTTGCTGGTTCTGGGAACTTGGAAAGTCACTTTAACATTCTAATTGTCAGAGTCCTCATCTATAAAACAAGAATGATAATACTCATTCCCTCACAGTTCATTGTGTGGATCAAATACAGTAATAAATGTAAATGACCCTTACAGAAGATGAAAGGGTATGTGGATGTGAGAGATAATATCCCTTGATGTTGCCACATGAGGTCTTGAGTGGAATCTGCTTTCTTTCTGTGGAGTTGAAACCACGTGTCCAATGCAGCAAGAAAGTTGGAGAGAGCGTCAGTTAAACCATATACTTGGGACTCCAGTAAAGTCAATCCAAAGGGGAAAAAAGACAGCACCATAAGAAGGAGTCGTTCACAATTCCAAAGGTGATTTGATGGATTTGCAACTATTGAAGTGCCTCAGTTTCCTCATCTATAAACAGGTGTGCAGGCCATTCTGTGGATTAGATGAGATAGCATTATGTAGAGCATCCAGAACATTGCCCAGAACTAAAGCATTAAACAAAATAATAATTTCATTTTATAATCATTTCGACCAGTATTAGTCCCTAGCAAACTTCCACCTATGTCTTCCCTGCTTACTTACAGATTGGCTCTTCCATATCTCTTTCCTCATTTATCTATTAACATAAATATTTCCTCCAAATAGTCATTGTACTTAGCATCGATCTACTGACTCACAGCTATTGCAGTCATGATTCCAATTACCGTTTGTCCAGGCTCCTTGCAATGCTATCATCATTTTCGCTTAGTTACCATGATAAATGTTACTAATAACTCCTGCCTCAGATCCTTTGTAGAATGAGGAAAGAGATTAATTTATTAATTGATGGATTAATGACTCATAACTGTTACAATCATCATTAATTGCTGTCACCTTTGAAGCATCAAATGGTTGAGGGGGTTGAAAGCTAAGCTAAAAGAATATTTCTTCCTCTCATGGAAAAGATGAGAGCTGTCACCAGCTAGGTAGAGAAAGTGAACATCACCTTGTGAGTGCAAGTGTGTTAAGGCTGTCATAGCACAAACCACAGTTGCACTGACCCATTTCTTTGTGTTCCCTGGCTCTGATCTGGCTTTCCCCATATCTGCTCTGTTTCTCTCAACATTAGACACCCAACCTTGGGCTGCTGGCACTTTCCTCACCCCAAGACCATTTCCACCTAGGAATTCCTAAGAGCCATCAGGCAAGATAAAGAAACAATGGGACTACTTGTCCTACCAGCCTCTGGAATCCCTGCAAGCCCTGGTCAATGCAGCATGTAGCTGCAATCTTGTCACCTTGTCTTTGAGTGGGCAGTCATCCTTCAGTACTCAGAGCCCAGAGAAGACAAGAGCTCCAGATGCTCAAGTCAGCAAGACACCAGGGCACAAACTCCATCAGCCCACTCCTCCCCACCCCCATTCACACCCAGCTCTCATTAGAAGGTAATCCTTGGAGAGTCACTGCAAATCTCTCCTGCAGTTCTCTTAGCCCTGAGGCATTTCTGCTTAGACACCGGAGTAATGACAATGCAAAGCGCATGCTTTTGCTGAATTATTCCCGTTAAGCAAACATAGTATCACATATTTTCCTTATCACAGGGTCTACCTAAAACTAGCCCTCCATCAGCAAAGCCAATCATTTTCTATTAAATATTACAGCCATTAGTCCTTGCTGTTGGCCGCAGAGTTGAGTTGGCAGTTTTGCCCACGGCATATACTCCGTCCTTTACCATCCAAGATCTATATGAATTGTTTTCTCTCCCTTTACTATTAGCCCTGACTGTTCAAGTCCTGTGCCTCCCACCCTTTTCTCCTAAAAAGCCTTTCTCAGCCAGACTTGGCTGAACTCATAACTCATCTATGGAATCTTGTAGCCATTTTTCTGAAAAAAAAAAATGATTAGAACAGACCAGGGGATTGGTTCAGAATCCAGCTCTGGGTTTGAACCTAGCATTGCCCTGCTTTTAATTTAGCCCTCCATAGCACTTATAGCTTTGGTTTTCATGAGTTCCATTCATTCTTCCTTGGATATTATTCTTATTTGGAGATGGTGTCATGGTTGTCAAGATGGTAGGTCCTGCCTTCTTAGCACAATGTTCTTGGAGGTCCATGTGTATTTCAGTGGCAGTTCCTATAAACAGGAGCATACTCTGTACAGACTGATCTATAAGGGGATGTGTTTTGTGAGCCGCCCACCGTAGACATCAGGATGCTGACCAATCAATGAGGGGTTTGATACTCCTTATCGACAACTGGAGAGGTTCCTCACAACAGAGAGGATAACACCAGCAAGAGTGTCGACGAAACCTGAACCTACATAACAGAATGAATCATATACATTTTACCAAAGAGATTAAAATGTATATACAGTCACTACAAATAGCATACAAACATCACTACAGAGTGAAGTTGGATTAAAAATCAGTTCCTTCAAAACAGGGCATTGGACAAACCCTTGGCCTAAACCTACTGAGTAGATTTGTTCTGGACCTCCCTGATCCACTATGTCTTTGTAGTGGTTCAGATTTCTGCTGATTTACACCTAGATCCAGACTAATCAACACACTTTCTCATCAGACTGGCCACATCCATACATCAAAGTTAATGTTCACATAGCAAAGTGTTCTTATTTTTTATGTCAGTCCAACTGATCTAACAGGATGAGGGGGCCTTTCAGTGAAAGATTTTGCATTTGGTCTTATAATCAATAAAGATTATTATGCTGAGGAGTAAATCCTAATAATAATATGCACCACCCTAGGTTGCATGAAGATTAAATGAAATAAGACATGCAAAATGAGTTTGAAAAGTATATGGGCCTCGTTATTATTATTTCTTTCTAAAGGAGCTATTTCCTATTAATAATTCCTGGCTTGCCCTTTGGACTCCCCTTCAGAAAGTCAAGCCAGACACATGTGACAAGTTAAACAGGCATAGAAGATATTTTTATCTGTTTAAGCCAACAACAGTAAATGCATCACAAGACAGTATGTGATTAATTGCCAAGTGAATCGTGAAAAGAATAATTGCCAGAAGAATATGAACAGGGAGAGCTTGGCTGTTTTGGTGTGATGAGAGGGGGCGAAATGGGGAGGGGAGGGATAGAATGAGGCTCCAGAGAGGCTGTGTAAAATAATGGAGATTTGTTCTGGATCTTGTAGAACAGATAGGATTCAGGTTTGTGAGGGGAAGGCCTTCCAGAGGAGGTAAGCTACATACAGGTGGGTGGACAGGTAGGCAATGGCGTGTTCAGGGGAAAGTTGGGCGTGGGGGGACAGTGGGAAGAGTAGAGAGTGAATGTAGTGGGAAATTATGAATGATGTTTGCTCTGACTCTATATGCTTAAACAACTTAAACACACATATGCCATATGCTCTAACCAACTGAAAAATAAGCTTCAAGCCTGGTCATGTCTTTTGCCCAACGTACCCTCCTTATTCCCTGCCCATCCTTTGTCATCTTGCCTCAGCATGACTCTTACCTACATTTCCATTTCCACCCCTCTCAGGCCCTGAGAACTTCATGCTAATGTTTGACTTCAGAAATTTACTTCTCAATTCTGGCTCAAGTATATAGAATTGAAGCTAACATTTACCTAGGCCTTTGTGTGCTAACCACTTTAAATATCCTACCTCCTTTAATTCTCAAAATAACTCTGTGAAATGATATTGTTCTCAGCCCCATTTTGCTGATGAGGAAGTTGATGCTTGAGATATCAATGTCCAAAGTCACTTCACCCATAAATGGTAGAGTTGGGATTTGAACCCCAAGCTGTCTGACCCCGTAGAATGAGTCTCAGCCACTAGAGAGACAATACAGCCTCTCATTGCCTAAATCCACACTATGATTTCTTTCCTCTTTGGCCACCCTTGGATAGAATGGCTTACTCTAGTCAGCCCTTGGAAACCTAGACCGTGTCACATGCTGTCATCCTGCTGCAAGCCCCTGGGTACAAGAACATGATACAGACAGAAATTGTTGGTGGAGTGGTTAGTTTAGGGTCCTAGAAGACTTTTAACACCAACATTATATTTGCTTCTATTGACAATAAGAGCCAATGAAGGCTTCATGATGATTATAACCATGAAGAATACTATGGTCAAAACTCGTGTTTTCAGAAGATAAACCATGGGACCCAGTTCAGGACTATCCTGCCCCTTCCACTCTGGACTGTGGAGAGGTTGCAAGAAGAGGCAACAATCTGCGGCCTTGTGGTTCAAGGCAAGGTAATAAGAGTCTGAATTAAGGTAATGGCGGTGAAAATAGGCAGAATGTGATAAAGAATCAACTCATTTCACTGTGAAATAAAATGTATTTCTTCTGAAATAAACTTTCTCACCAGTAGTGTAGTGTTATCTGTAAAAAATCAACATACAGCTTCATGGCTCCTTGGGATTCAGAATGCATCTCAGGTGCATCGTTGTTCTTTGGATTTCGTTCTTGAAACTGCTAGAGGCAACACAGATTGCGGGGAAGCTTAGGGCATTAAGTGTCCCGAAGTCAGACAGGCCTGGTTCAAGTAATGGCTTGGCCACTCAAGTAAACATGTGACCTAGGAAAAGTATTTAATCTATCAAATGGGGATAATAATGTCTGTCTCACAGGGTTGTTGTGAGGATTAAATAAGACAGTGGATAGAAAAGCTATGATTAACACAGAATAAATGTCAGTTTTTGTACTATCATTTCTTAGCCAAACATCTCATTAAAAGCCCTGCATAATCACCCATAAAATCTTGTTTGAAATAAAAGCGATTGGGTTCAACCAACCCTTTGGAAAGCAATTTGGCTTTCCAAATGCTTCCTGCTGTGTATTAAGACACATAAAAATGTTCATATCCTTTGACCCAGTTGTTCCACTTCTCAGAATCTATTCTTAGGATATTATCCTCGATGCAGGAAGAGCATAATGCACAAAGAGTTTCACCGCACAGATGGCTACAAGAGTGGAAAATTAGAACCAAACTGAACATCCAGGAGCAGACAGATGATTGAGGAGTCCTTGTGCACTCTGCTGATGCTTTAAAAATGCTTTAAATCAGTATTAAATACAGAGTTCAGAATAATGTTTTAAAATGTGTAAAGTCAATCGACAATTAAACATTCTTTTCTGCAATTCTTTAACCAACCCGTCTCCTCTGCAGGGCTTCCCTGCATGGTCTGCAGACCAGCAATTCTATCCCCTTTTCTCCCAGAGTTTTGCCATCTTGACACAGCCCATGGGGGGTTTCATGCTGCACAGCCTTAGGCTTCTCGTCCAGCTGCCTCAGCCCCTCTGAAGCAAACCTCAGCTCTCTTCCTGGAAGATGCAGGGGTTCTCGCCAAGACAGGGTGGCCTTTGGCTCAGCTCTCTTTATGTTTCGGAAAGCTGCCTTGCCAATGCATCGTCCTTAGCCCTGCCCCCACCTCACATCCCTGCTGTCTTCCCACTTCCAACTGCTTTTCCACTATTTCCAATACCATTTGTTGTGTCCAAGTAAGAGAAAGTATTTCCTTTAGTGTCCAAAATTTGTTCATCCAATTAACTTAAAGGGGAAAAAAGATTGATTTGGATGTCAAGTGTTATTTAGAAGCCCATTTACACTTAAGATTCTGAGTCTTGAAACCTTGTATGCTTTGCGAAATGCCCCAAGAGAGGACTGAAATTTTATTAAACCACATCATCTCAAAGCTGGCATCCATGAAATTAGACAGACATTTAGCTGGTTTAAAAAAAAAAAAAAAAGTCCAGTAAAATCACTTGGCCTACCTTTATCTTGTAAGCTGGAACTTCTTTTGATAACAACTAAGAGGAAGAACATTTGGTTTCTCTTGAGTTTGTGTAATTATGTGCATTTTGCAACTTCTTGGCTTTGGCAGATACCGGGTAGCATCTGACTTCGGTGCTTTTAACTTTAAGGACAATTTCACAACTGAGCTTTCCCGGAGAACTCCAACATCTGAACGCTGAGTGGCCCAGGCTCACCATGGTGTGAAAGCCTCTGTGACCTCCTCAGCAGAGCACTGAACAATCTGTACAGTGCCCTGTTCTTCCCTCACTCCCAGGAGCCTTGGTGCAGGCCTCTCACAGTTGCTGCCCAGGTTGTTTTTTTGTTTTTTTTGTTTTTTTGTTTTTTTCCTAACTAAAGAGGATCAAAATCTTTTTAATGATGCTTTCCTGGTTGAACAATAATCGATCAATATTTTCAACTCAGTATTCACTCAGCACTTACTGCATGCCAGGAGTGCTGTACTGAGCACTAAAGATATGAAGGGAGCTCATGCCGGTCCATTCTGGCCTATCTTCCTTCCTTCCTTTTTCCTTCCTTCCTCCTTTCTTCTTTTCTCCTTTCCTTTTTTTCTTTTCTTAGGTATTGTTTTGACTATGCTAAAAAAAAAAAAAAAAAGAAAAAAAAAGAACTTATAATCCACCACTTCGTATATAAAGAAAAAAATGAACATCTCTCCTTCTAAACTATTCTTAACAGATTGGTACATGTCCTCCCCAACTTTTCCTTAAATTGATATAAATGAAGCTATCTATCTGTTTACCCAGACATTCCTCGGAAAAATAGAATGACCTTATACTTAGTAGTCCCCACAACTTGCTTATTTTACCTTAATATATTATGGGTTCTCCCTCATTTTAATGGCTATTTAGTATTCCATTAAATAGAAGGTCCATAATTTATTCAAATATTCCCCTACTGGCAGACATTTAGGTTGTTTTCAATTTTTGTGCTATTGCTGTTATAAACAATTATTTAGTGAACATCCACAAATGTATGAATGCGTATATGCTTACATATTTGTGTCATTATTTATTTATAATAGATTTCCAGAAGTGGTATTAATGACTCAAAGAGTTTATATTCAGCTAAAATAGATATTACCAAATTGCTCCCCAAATTCCTTACTTCCATTCATACTCCAACCGGCCACATGTGATGGTGCCCATTTTCCTTCCCCGTCATCAGCAGTGGATAGTCCCCTCTTCTTTATTTTTGCCAGTCATGTAGACAAAACCATTACTGTTTTAATTCCCCCGACTTGTCAAAAGGTTGAATATTTCACATTTTTCTATGTTTATTGGTCATCAGCACTTATTTTTTAATCACTCCTTCACCCGCTGTATTACTGCTATTAACTCTGATGTATTGACTGGCTAGGTGGACAGCCACTAGACACTTGACTTACATTGTTGTGTTTAATTCTATAATCCTAATATGAAATAAGTGCTATTATCATCTCCATTTGACAGATGAGAAACATCTGAGGCTTAGGGCAGATAAGCAACCTATTTGTCCTAGTGCATAGCTGGGATTTGATGCATGTACACTGGTTCTAAAGCTTTTGTTTGTTCCACTATTTCAGCACACTTTTCACAAATATGTCCTCCTGCATGCTCTCCCAGTCTTCTGAATCTTAGCTTTCTTCTGTAGATGATTTTATTCATCTCCCATCTGCCTCGAGGGCCCCAAGAAGCCTTACGATGGGAACCCAACTCCTACACCAACTGGCCAGTTAAGCAGCAGAACTTAGACAAATAAGAAGCAGACTCCGCCTGGGAAGAGCGTGTAGATTGTTTATAGACAGTACATTGACAGTTTAAATTTCTTCCTTAATTTACAACCTTGTGCCTGAGCTTTCTGCCTCTCCCACAGACTTTTCCACTCCCACATCCCTTAAAGTAGAACTCCTTTAACATAGAATAATTTCTTTCTTCTCTCCCTACACACTTAAAATGGTAGGGCACATTTTGTTATTCATGAACTTGCAGGACTGGGCACACATTTTGAAATAATAAAGAGAAGGGAAGAAATAGCAAGAGCTGCGTGATTTTCTGGCTCCAGAAATTTTCTTTCAGGGTAAGTTAGCATCCAGTTCACTCTCGCAAACAGTCCTGAGCCAAAAGATTCCAAATCAAAGCAAAAATCTATCAAGAGAATTCTGATTTAAAACTTAAGAAAACAGCCTGTACATATTTTTAGAACAACCCAGAAAAGAATACATCAGTGACTTGAAACAGCTGGAAATCTCCTTTTTGCCAGACTTATGCCGATTACGAAAGCCATAATAGAGAAGAGGCATTCAAGATCCAAGCAGTCCTGTATTTTTGGTATATTCAACTTTCAAATAACCTCCACTTTCGTACATTAAACACTGACCCCTTTCAACTGCCTTTTGAACACCAAACGCCAGCCAGCCAGCCACACAGTTTGTACAGCAGTGTTTGTATAACTATTTGAGGATTTTATTGTATTTCGCCCTTATTGGCTTAGTAAAAAGAGTGATAAACCAGGAGAACAAAAGTAATAAGAAGTGTAGGTCTTATAAGTTCATAAGATGCTTGGAGAAACAGAAGAAATTATGAGGTGTGCTGAAAACAGAATAACATTAGCCTCAGATAGTCATTGGACTTAAGCCAGGCAACCATGTGTTCCATCCTGAAGGAAAACAATAAAATTAAAGAACATGTGTTGAAAATATTGGTAGCAAACTGTGGGTAAAACAATAAGGTGTCTTATTTCCTCTGCTAACTGCTGGACGCTACTATCTCCTTTGTAGTCATCCATGCTGTTTGGCTACAGAAAGAGTGATGCCACAACATAAGGATCGGTTCTACCAGGAGAAAGCCCCAGGTCCTTCCATGGAAATGTACCGGACTCTGGAACAACAGAGACCTACTGGGGCCATTGCGAAGCAGTGACACAGCTTAGGGAAAAGTTATCCCAAATTATATTGGAGAGTTACTGCTTACAAAATAGTTATTACATGCAAAACCAGAGTATTACTTGCTATACTTTTCTTTAAATGGGTGTCTAAAAATAACACATTTTCCCCCCTCAAAATGCATCGCTAGTAGAGTGAAAAGCGGATTTTTGAATGATCACCCAGAGCCTGGTTTGTTGTTTAGCCAAAGATGGAGGTTGGGAGGTGAGAGCAAGAGGGCAGTGATGTCTCTTTCTGATTCCAGTTTTCATCTCCAAGTGACGCTTTCAACCTGATGCCCAATAAGAATAAGGTGTCCCTGGATAGTGAGTACATGTAAAGAAACTATTATTTCCTACAAAAAATAAATAAATAAAGTGTCATTAGGGAGTTGAATTTTTTCTTTTTAATTTACTGAAAAGGGAATCATCTCTTACCTGGGACCTTACTAGGGCAGAGTCTCTCTTATTCACTACTATGTCTCAATGACAAAAGATGGTCCATAAATATGTCATTTGCAGCATGTTAAGGACTTCATTGTGCATGAAAGTAGACGTGTGTTTTCCTGTCCTTAAATATAGAAAGAGAAGCAGAAAAGAAAGGATTCTTGAGGCTGCTTTGTTACTGTGCTTTACAATGGACCAGTGTCTTATGAGGACACAGTGTAGACTTGAGCAGAAAGGGTGACAACGAAGGCCTTTTGTCAGACTGGTGTCCAAGTACTCTCCTGCACTGCACCCCTTCCTCCAATTCACAAACACCTGATTGAAGTCAGGCAAAACACAGGCCCAGCCAGTTCATGTTTCCCAAAGACAAAGACAGGAGTGAGGTGTCTCTCATCAGAAGATGCAGTGTTTAGAAAGCAGGTAGGACCAAAAGTTGTGCCCCGAATGAGAACCAACATCAAGATCAAGGCTAATAATCCAAGCTAAAGAATAAAATGAAAATTCATAGCTGAGGTAAAGAATCAAACCAGAGATACTAGTGAGTGAAGAGTTTCAAGTGAATGAGTCTAGAGGAGTTCTCAAAGTAGAGTGAAGGCATCTAAATTAGTGTTTCCCACCAACTCTCTGTGTGCATTTAAATAAACGAGCAGAATGCATGTAGCTACTGTACAAAAGAGGGATAAATGATAATATGAAAAGGAAAGTCTAATCTCATGCCCCAGTAGAGTAAGTCTCTGGAGCATTAACTCCAAAAAATAAATAGTGAAGCCAAAAATTGGACGCACGTGAGGTCAAACACTGGAGAAATGTTTCAGTGGTGCCAATGCCCCAAACATAGAGGAAAAGCAGTGTCAGCAACAGGTGAGGTCAACAGGAAAATAAAAGAAGGTGAGCCTGAGATTCTAAGATTAGAGCCAGGAGGGCAGGCAGGAAAGCCTAGGAGATGATCAGGATGGTTCAGCAAGGATAGGACCTCTTTAGAAGGCCTGAGCCCCTAGCTTCACCCCCATTGCCACGCCACCTCAATTTTAAAGACATCTGTGATGGCTTATGAACATGTGCAAGGCCCAGGAGGCATTGTGATAAAAATACATGCATGTATGCACACATACATATTTATCATCTTGCTCCAGGGTTTTTGAGGATGCTAAGCCTTGCTTGTCCCAAAGATAAATAAAGTGGTAATTTATTTAATTTTTAGTGACCTTAAAGTTTACTTTAAGTGAATTCACATTCAGTGTGTTTTGCCTTCAAAAAGTTGCTATATGAGATGTTGATGGAGGAGGATTTTCTTCATTATCCAACTTGCCACAGCTCTGTCTTCCCCCAGTTGGTCTTCCTCAGACAAGTAGAGCTAGGACACTGTCCCCAAAGCACAGGTATTGCCAAGAAGCCCCAAGGAAATGCTGGCTAGGGAATCTGATCAACTAAGACTCTACTCTCAGAGTACAATTTTTTTCATAAGAATAAACCATGTGTTACCTCAAACTCTAGAAAAAGGAAGTACTAAGAGGCAAGGGTTTGGTCAGTGTCTGCATGGGAAGGCAGTAAATAGGAGGAAATGCAAGTCCAGAATATCACCTCTCCTTAAGCAGTGCCCTCAGGTGGAAAACTACAATCTGGGTTATAATTCTTTCTTGAACTTGAGGCCTACCTGAGTTTCCAACCACATCCATGTCCTGATGGAAAATTAGTACTCTCTCTTCCTGGAGAGGCGATACTAAAATATACCATCAGTCTATACCCCACCCTGCTCTGCTATCCAGGGAAGCCCACAGCTCAGCAACTCAGACTGTGAGGCCTGATCCAACAGAGGATCCTTGCAGAAGATTGCCACAAAGTCTTTTGACAGCAGTGGCCATTAGTGGCTTTCAGGGTTTCCTGCTTACCATCATAGCTTTTTAGTGACTGTAAGCCTCACAGCAGTGCTTCTAAAAGGCAGCGTTTTAGAAAAGGATGCTTTGAACACCTTGTGAAGCTGAGTTGCTGCACAGCTTGCCCAAGAAACATCTTTCTTAAGAAAGTTCCTCGGGCCCATTGAGACTGCTTGTGGAAAACGAGGCCTGCACTTGTCGCTATCTCAGGGGCCCTTCATCCAGTGCCCAGTTCAGGGCAGCGATTCTAGCCCTTTTGGTTAAGGATGAACTTCTCTTTTCCCAAGTTTTCGTCTTCTTACCCGCTCCTCACCGGTGAGGCAGAATATGCCTATTAAACCTTCTCACTGATATCTGAGATTTAATCTCAAGGGTATCTGGCAAAAGCTCTAGATTCCTCTTCAGATGGGTCCTAATGAAGCATACACCTATGGGCATGTGATTGAGTAATGACAGTCCTAAGTACCCTTCAGCTTCTTAAGCAATAAATGCAAATTAAACTTCATTAGTGACACTAACTTGACTAGCAAATGTCGGCCACTGGATCAACTCAAAGCTTAAGCACACATTTCAGCAGTGGAACACTCACAGCAAAACCTCAAGGGAATGAATGCTGAAAAGCAATGGGAAAGAACTGAGGCCCGCTCCACAAAAAGAGGGCCTGCCTTGGCTGACACAATAACTGTGTGTTTACTCACTCATCTAGTTCATTACAAAGCACCAATCACAAAGATATTTGTCTTCTTTCCGGCTCTGGTAAACTAATTACAAAGTAATAAAATTAGCTGCAGAATAAATTAGTTGTTATCAAACTGAAAGTAAAGGCATTCTTTTAAAATTATTTAGGGTAAAACACTGGTGTGAATGATAATTCCAGATTGAGAAATATCTTCTTTCTTTCTTTTTCTAATGTATTTATTATTTTAGAAGAAAATCCTAAATTTAAAGGTACACTGAAGTCCTTATTTTACCTTTCACGAATGACAAGTAAAGGACAGCATGTTTGAGTCCTTGAAAACACAAGCGGGACAGTCTACATGAAATGTTTACATGATGGTCCTTGTCAGCTGAGGTCACTGAGAAATTGAAATGTCTTCAGCAGTGAATTAGTGGGGTGGAAATTAATGGGGCTTGCTGTACATATTATCATTTGATTTAGCTGCCTCACCACATGTCACTACTAAGTAGCTAGAAATAATTCCTTTTTTGAAAATGTGTACTTTGCCCTCTTTAAAATTATGAAAATATCAAAAGTTATTTTCAAGTTCTAAATTATGCTTCTATTAGATGCCAAAGTGCAAAAAAAGGCTGTCTCTGATCAATTGGTTTGGCAGAGCCCTTAATGAAGTCATTTCTATTTGATCACAAGTCTGAAGATATCACGTGATAAAAGTGTCTGGCTTTCAAGCTCTCTAACAAGATGAAAGTTATTTATGAGTTGAAAGAGTGTGGGATATTAATAGTGAAGACAAAAACGAGAGGAAAAAGTCCGAAGTCAAAGGACAAAAGCCAAATCATTAAAGATAATACAGCAAAATCTCACTATCAAAAGCCCTGTGATATCATGGATTTCTTTATAGTGCCGGTCAAATCAGATCCCAGGATCATAATGCTTTATGCTGGGGGATAGAATGTCAGGCCTCACACTTGGCCCCCAAAACAACAACACAATTACAAGATCGGAGAACCGTATTGGGCATAAATATAACTTGCAGGTGTTAGTGGCTAATGAAGTCAATGTCAGTAGTGTGCAAAGGCTGCAGAAAGGCCAGTGTGAGTATGGACAATGCTAGAATATGTTATCTAGAACAAGAGTCCTTACATGAGGCTTCCTATGTGGGATGTAGAGGTCACACTCTCTCTTGTCAAACATATATGTCACAATTTTCAATAGTACTTTCAGCATTGTCGTGATCATCTTTATCCACATATCTTTGCAACCATCTTGATGAATGTCTAAAGTTAATCCTGAAAGTGGAATTTCTGGGTCTAAGGATGTATATATTCTTAGTGCTCTACATGCATTTATCAAATGGGTCTCTGGGAAGCTTGTACGATCTCTGTTCCTAACAAGAACTTTTCAAATTTCCCATTTCCCTTCCTAGTCACATTAGCTCCACACTTTTCTCTAGGAACAAATTTTAAAGCAGAGTGTTCAAAGTAGAAGGGAACCTGAAATCTATCCCTTTTATTTTTAGGAAAAACAAAATAAAACCGAAAAACTGAAGCCCATGAAGGTTACGTGATGGGTCCTCCAAGGCGATAGCAGAGCTGGTGGGGTGGGGGAGAAACAGGTATTTACAGACCCCTTTCCTAGTCTTAAGCCTGATATGTAACACTGCCTAGGGAGAGTGACTGCTAATGGGTATGAGGCAATGAAAATATTCTAAATTGGTGTGATTGCTGCACGACACTGTGAATACACTAAAGACCATTGAGTTGCACACTTTGAGTAGGTAAGTTGTATAATATGTGAACTATATCTCAATAAAACTGCTATTTAAAATAAGGTGTTCAATAAACATATGTGGGAAAAAGGAAGATAGGGAGGAAAGGAGATCAAACATCACTTTTCCTTGATTTCCAACCAGCGGTCATTCCATTTTCTCCATTTTATGGAAGCAGAGCAGGTCTGTAATTGATCCCAGCATCAGTTTTGGGTTTGCTCTATTAGGCGTTTCCCTGTTTTCGGTACACACTGATCTGCCTCGTCGCAGAACTCATGAGTAAAAAATAAAAACAGATCTGATCTTCATCCTTTCACATGCCCCTGAGAATCTAGCTCAGGGCTAGTCACAAAATAGGAACTTGATAAATGTCTGTTGACTGAATTACTGGTGAACTGTAAGTAAATTAATTATTAACTAAGAAGGCAGTGACATTGTATTATTTCCTCACATTGATGCCTTGTTTTCTGCAGCTGTCAGTTCCCATTCTGTAAATTAGGTCAGCAGTTACACAGTTTGGTATTGCAGACATTCTGATTTGCCTCCTGACATTTCGCTGCACGTAGTCAGAAGTCACTGGTCCCATTTTGCCCTCAGTGCTGGAAAGCAAAGGTCTAAATTTAGGGCTCAAGAATAGTGACTGCTTCATGCAGGGGCGAATCCAGAATCTATGGGGCTTAAAGCTTGTTCAGTTTGGGAGGGAGACTTTTTTAAGAAAAAAGAATCCATAACTATGAATGCAAATTAAGTATAGGACTTAGAAGTCCCTACAAGGAGGGCTTTGCAGGTAGAGCTTCCTTAGTCTCTGGCCACGTTCATTTCTCTGCTCCTTCTAGTTGTATTTTGTTTTGTCTTTGTGGTTAAATCTTCATTGTTAGAAGTAGTTTAGCATTATAAGCCTCCTAGCCTTCTAAATCTTTTTAAAAATAGAGTTTAAGCAATTGTTTAACTCCCATTGCTACCATGCTCCCATCTTGGGTGAAGGCTGGGTTCTAAAATCAGTGCATAGTGTGAAAATCATACATAGTCATAATGGTCCTTAAAGTCCCTGAAGTTGCCTATTAAGTGCAGAATATAAGGTTTTATGTGTATGACCTTGAGTTCTTAGGCACACTCAAGTTCAAAAACCACGAAAGCCTGTTCAAAGGAAGGACTTCGTGCAAATGCACATGGCAGCACTTACAAACCTCTTTGCCTTAAGTCAACTCGCAATTCTCTAGCTGGGACAGAAAATAGGTGCTCACCTGGGGTGTTTACTCTATCCTATTTTAATATTGAGCCTTTAAAACGTAATAAATATTAACAGATTTCGTTGTTATGGAATTTTAAAAGGGGATACATATGAAAGCTAATAGACCAGGACCTGTCATAACGGGTGCTCCTTAAATGTCTGCTAGATTTAAATCTCTGCCTCATTTGATCAGGTCCCCTGCTGTACACACTGCTGTAAAAAAGTGTCTTCTAAACTGATATTACTTGCTGGGGCCCCATTATTTGGCATCACTCTCAGGACTCTGGGCCCTAGGCTCAGCATCTCAGAGTGGGCATGGGATTCCTTGGATCCAATGGAGTGGTCTCGAGTCTCCATTTAAAAACATTTCTTCATTTTAGCTACTTTATATAACTTTGTATACACAATGGCTGTTGTAAAATAAAATTATGTATTTAGTAATTTGCTCCATTTGCTTTTTAACTTCTTTTGAAAGCTGAAACTTAGAGGAGAAAAGATGATGCTGGTTTTTTTTGTATTTTTAGAACTGTCTCAGCAAGGAAACAAAGAGATTTCCATAAGGCAACCTGGAATCTAGCTAAGACTGGTCTCAGGACTTCATGAATTTTCTTCCTGCCTTCATACTTAATCAAGTATCTCTTTGATTTTAACTTTTCCAGTTTAAAATCTCATAGCATCATCTACTAAAGGAGAAAAAGAGAGCCCTTTCAGTACAGATTTACTGAGAACCTAAGTAGCAGCCCAGTGCTGGGCATGTAGAATCCAGAAATAAACAGTGCACAGCCTCGACCTGAAGGTCACTATTGTCTGGAATTTTTGGTCCTTTTAGGAACTTGAAGGAGATAAACAGGTGCTAGCTTTTAATATACCTTTCAGGAAGATAGAATGACTTCATTACTCCAGTGTCTTCATAGTTACACTGCTCTATACAAAAATTCCCTTCCACCCAGGTATTCAATCCATACGTCAGGTAGTTACTCCAAACCCCTCCTCCCCTTCATCCCCACAACAGCTAACCACCAAGAGACAGTACCTCTAAATCCTAAAAGACTCCTGGAATCCATCTCTTCCTCTTTCTCCTCTGCCTCTCGCCTGATTAGGGAAGCCTTCCACGCTTCATCTACACCCCTAGTTTCTAAAATATATGTTCCTCCCCAAAGTTCATGTATGGCTTCATGCTTATCTCTAATTAAGAGAGAACTCGAGTTTATAGCTTATCTTGTACACTAGAGTGTAAGCTCCTGAGACCAGGGACTTTGAATCATTAATTGTTAAGACTTCAATGCCTTGCATAGTGTTTTGCATTCTAGGAATTTGCTAATATTTGATATTTGCAGGGGAAAGGGGGAAAAAGAAAGAAAAGGTGAGAAATTAGAGTTCTAATCATTTTCTTCCCATCAAAGCCATAGAAAAGAAAACATTTTTAACATCCCTTTAATTAACTTCTGTAACATTTGATTGCTGACCATGCATTTTAAAAGTCTTTATGTAAAAAGATCTTTAGGCTTATTTCTTTATTCTCACTTTTGGTGATTGTTTTAAAGTTATACAAAGGCTTCACAGAAACCTGTGGTACTCCCAGATTCCAAAAGAGGGCCCTCTATAGAATGAGGTTTGAGAGCTTGGGCTTTGCAGTGAAAGAGACCTGTATTTGAATTCCTCTTAGCTACTTACCATCTGTGTGGCTTTGGCAAGTTATCTACTCTCTCTGAGGCTCAATTTCCTCATCTATAAAATGGGGATAATAAAACTACCAGTTCCACACCTTTATAGTATTCATCTGAATTTTAAATGGGAAAATACATACGACTGAGTAAATACACATGTGTCAATAAATGATGATGATTATTATTATAAGGACAGAATCATAAGTTATGCCCTCATTAGCAGGTAACTATTAAGTAGTGAATTCTAATAAAGGAGAAATAAAAAATTTACCGAGAACTTAGATAATAAAATGATGCAGAAACCATCTTTTTCTAATATGTTTAGCTCATTTTTTAATCATTAAGCTACAAGATATTCCTTTGCCTACAAAATGGATAAATTCTTCATTTTAGTGACTTGTTTGAAAAGATACCCCAGTTTAAATGGAAAGAATTTCCCTTTAACATGATTTTCTAACAAGATTAGATTCTAATATGAATTAATATCCTAAATTGAGAGCACTAATTGAACACTGCAGGAACCAAGCTTGAGTTCAAGACATCATTCTTTTACAAATGTCAGTCACAGAAGAGACATCCATCCATGTCTCCTCACGATATCAGTAAAAAGAATAAATATAAGTGACACTTACCGAATGCCAGGCAGCCCAAGTCAAAATACCCAGCCTCGGCAAAGCCTCATGCCTACACCAGATGCTAACTTTCCATTTACAGTGAGGGGAGCCTCTGGCTAGTGAACAGAGCACTTCCATCTGCTCTCCAGAGTATCCTTTACTCAGGATCTGGGGACCTGCCCTTCAGACTCTGTCATCAGCATGGATCCCACCAAAGAGAAGAAGGAACCCTTCAGGGCTCTGTCATCCAGACCAGGGTGAGACTTGGAAAACTATTCACTTCCTTCCTGCAGAAAGCCCTTCTCTCCCTTCCCCCAGTCATCCTCTGATGTTTTCTTCATAGTGATTTCTGAAGTGATCTTATTCCTTTGTTTATTTTTTAGCATCCTGCAGTTTCCATGAACACAGGACCTTTCTGTCTGGTTCATTGCAACCCTTCCCCCATGCCTAGGACAGTGCATGGTCTAGAGTAATGCTCAGTGAATTTGTGTTAATGCACATAAGGAAGGAAGATGGGAGAGGGAGAGGATGACACCCTCTAAATGACAGGGATTTTTGAACCCCCAAGAGCCCATGCTCGCTTGCCCAGACCTAGTTACACTTGACCAAAGTCCGTCCCCCAAACTCTGTTTCCAACTTTATTCAGCTTCCCGCCCCCATGCCTCTCGGCTAACCTATTCTTTCTTTTGAGCCAAATTCACTGGCTAGCCTTCAGTTTCTTTCACTTTCAGTCATGCCAGATCTTGTTCTTCCTGCTTAATCCTTAGAGAAATATCCAATCTTTTACCAGAATTTATGCAGGTGGCTAATATCATCGATTATTTGATTCATTCAATTCTCAGAGGGTAATCTTTTCTTTAATCCAAATCTTAAGGCCATCTCACTGCAGGCTTCTATATATCATCAGTTACATTGGGCAGACTCAAGCGGTGGTGTTGGCACTGCTCTTTACAGATTCTTCTGGAAGCTATGGTGCTGTTAATCTCTGCTGTGTCCGTGCTATTAGTGCCTGTCAATAATCAACCTCGATCTACCCTTCAACACACCGAAAAGATAAATGCCAGACTTCGAGGAACAAACTAAAGGCAGCCCTCAAAGCCCAGAAAATCTGCTCATTCACCCTGCCAGGGCCCAAGAACTCCTGATTTAGGAGGTTGATCTCTCCTCTAATTCATCCTTAGAATGTAGTACAAAATCAAAAGCCAATTGTTACATTTCTCTGCAGAGGAGCAGACAAAAAATGTTTTTGTTTGACACAGAAGCGATAGAAACAAGACCATGTTTTTCTTTTATGAAACCTCTGAGAGTAATTCATTGAGATCCTGACATTTAATATCACCTAATCACCTCTCCAACAAGATATTTGCTTTGGCTCTATCAGCCTCACATGCAGACATAGCTGCTGCCAGTTACTGGGTCTTGTCGTTAGGTGGGCTGCTTTAAATACCCAAGGCAGGATTTGGCAAGAGGAAGTGGCACCTGCTTTATTGAAAGACTGCTTCATATTTTATCCTCTGAAAGAGAAATGTGCCATGTAAATGTGCTTAAGAGATAATTACCATACATCAAGATGTCCATTCCAACAAGCGTTGTACCAGATGCCCAGTCACACGGTCACTCAGAATGGAGGTGGCAGATGGAAAATTTGAGCTTTTAGAGAAAACAAATTTGTAAATTCCTAAGTGCCTGCCTGCTCTTGGCCAACACAGACCAAGGTACTTTGAGTAGCACCCACTGGCTCAAAGAAGAGATTCATACCTCAAAGAGGGGTGGAGATGATGACATCCAGGTCCCGTTTCCCAGCATCTATGAATCGATATATACAGGATATACTGCCTCAGCCCAGAGATTTTTATGCATCGAGTTAAAAGAAAGAATTTAGTGCGCACTGTCAATCGACACACTAGTTTTGGCTCCCCGGCATCCGGGGAGACATTAACGTAGAAAACTTTTCCTCCCCACTTTTCAAAAATTGAAACAATCATTCCAGCAGTGGGAGCAGGGAAGTCCAAAATCCATAATGCTTAGCAGCTCAGGTACAAAGAAAATGAAATCAGAAATCCAGGGTGTTTTGCTATTACTGCCAAGGGCCTCTCTTCGGTATAACAGCAATCTTTTAAAATTTCACATAGTTCGACGACTCTTACAAATCTCATTGAGTCATTCCCTGTAGAAAATCCTCGTGTGACTCCTATTGCCTACAGCTGTGGCTTTCAAATTTCTCTGTGGGGCCTCAAGCTAATGCTTCCGCGGGGTCCGAGGGGGAGGGCTGTGTCTTGGCCCCGACCTCTCTGCTCCGTTCAGAGACATTCTCCTTTCATCTGTTCCACAGGTTGGGCTTCCAAAGTAGGATTATCGACCAAGAGTTTTCCGACTTAGAAACAAAATTTGAAAAGGACCAGCCTACAGGATAAAATCTAGACAAATCCCGCATGTTCTTTACCCCACCCGCCCCTCAGAGAGCCCCCAGCACATCCCTCTAGTCCAGCCATTCCGAACAACTTCCCTTTCTCTTACTGTGTCAAGTTTCTCTTCCGTTGCCTCCTCTTGGAATATTCTGCCTTCTTCTCTGCCAGGTGGATCTGTGTTCTTGTTTTAAGACGGGGTTCGTATTTTACCATTTGAGTGCTACTCTTTCTGTGTTAGGAGCTATTAGCCATATTCCCATGGCATTTGCGCATGTGCTAATATACATGGGACTGTTATATGGGTCTGAATCTTGGACTAGTCTGCACACGCATAGAAGATAGAGTATTATTTCTTTCCTCCTCCATCTTCCTCCAGGGCCTGGCATGTGGTGGACATTTATTAATTATTTGATGGATTGATGTGTAGCTGTTTAATTCACCACCAGATAGCAAGCTGGCATTTTCCCAAACAGCTTGATTCAGAAGGAATTCAAAGACACAGAGCCACAGTCTCAAACTAACTCAAGCAGCTCTGTGTTAACAAAAAGCATAATGTCTTTTAACTGCTTCTATTAGAATCTGAATTGCATTTTTGTAAAAATACCATTACAACATTAAAAAAAATATTGTACAGAGGTCACACACTGAAAGCCATAGACTATAGTAATCTCTTAAATTGATTGACATGATTTGGCTCTGCTAATCTGATTGAGTCATTTTTCCACTTAAAATCCTCGTGCAGCTCCCTGTTGCCCGTGGCTTTCGAACTCTTCCATAGGACTTCAGGGGTTCCTCAGGTACTCCTAAGAGTAAGGTTTCCATGGAGATCTGACTGGTAGAGCTGTGTCTCTGGGCCTCACAGAGAGCCAGAATCAAAGAGGTTCCACAAAATTTAAGTGTTTAAGTGTTTTGTGTTTTAATTTTTTAATTTTTTAAGTGTTTTAATTTAATTTTTGTGTTTTAATTTTTACTTGAATGACTTTAGCTGAGCCTGACCTTCCAGTTCACCATAGTCCTCAGCACTTTTTTTTCTATCCATCCTCACCTGCCTGATCCCTGATATCATTTGACTTTGCAACTCAAAACGCACTCCAAACCCAGCCCTCTAACAGTTGTTTTCATTTTCATAGACTGCTTTCCAGGTCCTGAGCACACCCATCTTTGTTTTCATGTAGTTGTAGTCATGTTGCGCATACCATTTTATATTTTCTGTCTTCACTTAACACTGTAACATAAATATTTTTTCATTATGTGAGACACATCTTTCGTGGTCACTTTTTAAGTGATGAATTTAAGTTAGTTGGCTCTAATTTATTAGATCTTCCATTACTGTTAAAACAACTTTTTATTTTATGCTCTTAGAAATAATGCTGTGTTGAATATCCTCATATCTATGATTTTTTTCCTAGAAGTAAACATGATCTTATTGATTTTAACAGGTTCTGTATATGTTATTAATTACTTTATTTTGATGCAAATATTTTATCAATAGGTTTTTCATTTTTTACATTTTTATGATTAAAATATATTAAGTATTATCCAGCTGAATCTTTTGATCTCTTCTATTGTTAGTTCTTCAGAGTTCATTATTTAAAGTTCACAAGATCTGATGCAATCTTGATTCTCTATTGTTTTTGGTTGTTCTGTGGATTCAAAAATATATATTTAACTGTTTCATTTATTCGAGTATATTTGGTATATGTTTAGATATAAATGATATTTAAATAGATATCATTGTTTATTAAATAACTTCTCCTTTGCCCATTGTTTATCATACTTCATCATATATCAGATTATCAAAATAAATAGGTTTATTTCAGTGCTTCTAATTCTCCTCTACTGCTCTATGTCAGATTTTGTACCAGTAGTACACTATTTTAATTATTCTTGCTTTGTAATATGTATAGAATTTATAGTGCTAGTCTTATCCAATCAGAGGTCTTCTTTTTCAAAATATCTTTTCGTATTCTTAACATTTTGTTTGCCTAGTAAATATTAGAATCATTTTGTCAAATTTTAAGAAGAAACGATTTTGATTTAAAATGAATTAAGTCTTTATACTTAATTTCCTAAGTTATTGCGTGCATTCTAACCATCTTCTATTCTTATATTATTATACATATGTGAGTCTCACTGTTTACTGCTTGTATATAGTAATGTAGTGTATATAGTACATGGTAATATATGTTGTTTATAGTAATGCTACTGACTTTTTTATTAGAATATAAAATCTGCCTTCTTTCTAAACTGGTTTAGTTCCAAGTATAAAGTCTTTGTAAATATTTTTCTCTTTTTTCCCAACAATTATTGTTCTTTATATCTTCTGCAATTTGCCTAAAGCAGTATTAAGTTATAATGGTAGTAACATTCTTGTTTTGGGACTATTTTTGAAAGAAAATTTTGGTATTCCAGTATTGGTTCATGAGTTGAATAGGTGTGTTTATCAAGTTAAGGTAGTAATCCTTTTACTCAAAATAAAATAAAGGTTTTATTATATATATCTTTTATTTATTATATCTTTGATATATATTGAAATGGATTGTATCATCGAATGTTAGTAGATTTTCTTTTATTGATTTCTTTTCTACATTCCTGGAGTAACTTTCATTAAGATCACATTTGTCACATAGAATAAATTAGATGAAGTTCAGCCTTGTCTGTGTTTTGATACAGTTAGCACAAGAAATAATCTGTTCCTCGAGAGTTCAGAGGAATTCATTAAGTCTGTGTGCCTTGCTTTTTGGGAGTATTCTGAAAATTTTTTAAATTTCTTTCTCTATTACTAGTTTAGTAGGTTTTCATTGTTTCGTTTGGGGTATTTTATATTTTTATTACAAAATATCATTCATTTATTAAGGCTATTAGTCAAGTAACAGGTAATTGGGTATAGTTTTCCTATGTAAGTAGTTCATTCCCTTTTTAAAATTCATGTATGGAATCAGACCTGAACTCTCATCCAGCTTCCACCACTAGTTTAGCTGAGTGACTTTGACCAAGAAACTTGACTTGTGACACCATTTTCCTTATAAATATGGGTCATGTTACTTAGGTTCCAGGGTTGCTGTGAGGACTACAGATAATATACGTGAAGTTCTTAGCACAGTTCCCATCCTCAGTACATAGAAGGTATTATAGCGTTCTCTAATGCTGTTTGTCTCCTTCCTCTTTTGTTCTTAATTGTATTTGCATGGGCTATCTATTTTTCATAGTCTTTTCAGTATTTTCAGAAGCAACATGTAAGCAATGAGGAGTCACTGAACGTTTCTGAGAAAGAACTCCAGCTCTGGTAATTGAGCTTCTGAGCTGGGTTTGTGAACAGCTGATCAGAAGATGGGCCTATGCCGTGAGAAATGACCCAGTTGACAAGGGGCCAGCTAGACTCTTCTTGCTAAGTGGGATGTAGAGGTGTAGGCTTCACATTCACAGTCAGAGAATACAGGCACCAGAGCTTGGGAGAGGCCCTTTCAAGGGCTCTAGGGAGTGGGAAAGTGACCAACTGCCCCTCAATTGTCCTGCTATAGTGTCCAACCCTTCAGGGCCTGGAAACAGATGCTGACAAACACTGTGACCCAGACTAAGCCCAGCTTTTGAATGAGACAACAAAACAGGCTTTGTTCATCTTTTTGAAATGTGGCCCAATTATGTTTGATTAATAAATGAAACTCTGTGTCCACATAGGAGAGACACTGTAGAGAAATGGTCAGAAAGCGCTTTGTGTAGAAAAAGGCTGATGAAGTTTTCAGAGGGCATTCGTTTGCCTGAAGCTGGTCTAAGACAAAGAGAAATTTTCAGCCTTCGAATCCTTCTCTTGTTTCCCCATCCTCCTTTTTTTTCTTAAACATGTTTAGCTCTTCTGCTTAAGATTTATTTTGCCTCCTTAATGATGGATTTCTGTGTTTATTCTGTCATTTAGGGAAAAAATGCACTATTAAAAACATTCCTAATCTGTTTCTAAATGTCAACAGAAAAATAAGCTAAAATGTTGACAATAGTAATTAATCTAAAGATAATTTATTGAGCACTTTCTATGTATAAAGTACTGCGGTATATGCTATAAGGGAAGAGTTAAGAAGTAAGTAGTCCCTACCCGCAAAAGTCCTTCAATCCAGTTGGGGAAATAGCAAAATAGTTGACTGGTTATAATACATGAGAAATTAAAATAAATACAATAATTAGGTTGTAAGCCACACCCTATAGACAAATTGGATCTATAGGTCAGTTGATCCACAAATCAATTAGAGGGATCAGCAAGGACTTCATAGGCAAGTTGCATTTAGGTTGTATCTTGGAACATAAACCGGCTTCCTATGAGCATATGTTCCCTCAGACTCTTTTAGGTGAGGCAGCCAATGCACCTGTGCACTACACCCAGATGTCAGCAAACTTGAGTAGCTATTCTGGGCTCTTCCACCAGCCCCATGTGTGCACACAAGCACACAAACATGTTCTCAATTCACATGTGTTTGCTTTCTTATCCATCACTGTATTTATCCAGACCTAAATCTTCACTCTCAGAGGGCCTCTGGCCCTCCTCAGTTTGATGACCTCCAAAGTTCTGCTTCTTAGCTTCGGTCTTTTCTGCATGGTTTATTGTATTGTTCTGCTCCCTTCTTTGAGTTTTAGCCATTTCGTCCACGTTGTCTTGGGGGAGAAACTCTCAGATCTAGTCCTCTGCCCATAGATTCCCCATCCTAAACTTTGTATGGAGGAAGAATTGGAAGAATTCCTTTCATTATCCATCCATGAGTTGTGGAGGTAGTACAGGTTCTCCTTCACCCCCTGTCCCTAGGTGAGGTGAAGGAAACACAGATGAGATGATATGCAATGGAATTCCACCTGTGTTATCTACTGCCAGGCCAGAGTAACTGGAGGTTGTGCATCAAGGTCCAGGAGAACTTCAGGATAAATCAGCCTTTCTCAACCAGTACATTTTTTAGAAGTCAGAGTATGGTTTTAAGACCAGCCAAATCTTCTTGCCCCTGTTACAGACTCCTTCTGGGAAAAAGGATATGTTTGTTAGAATGCAGTCAGCCACAAGTAACAGAAAACTTAACCAAGAGTGGCTTAAACAATATGGACTTTTACTATCTCGCTAAATGAGAAGTTTGGAGATAGCTGGTTCCAAAGTAAGGACAGTGACCTGTTGATGTCACCAGGGACTAGAACACTTCTATTTTTCTACTCTGCCATTTTTAATGTGCTGTCAATGGCTCTATTTACAGCCACAAGATCAGTACAACAGCTTCACACATTGCCTCCTCATGTGACAACCTGGATGATTTCTTCTGCTCAAGTACTGTTGACCTGGTTACTTGTGGTATTCAGCTGATAAATTGGCTGGCCTAAAGGGTCCTAGTAGCATCATTCACATATCTGGAAACTTGGAGGGGTGTCTGGAAGGCTGGGACTGTCCACTGGAGTGTCCACACATAGCCTCGTCAGTATGGTGGTATCAGAGAGTCAGATTTCTTACCTGACAGCTCAGGGTCCCCAAAGAGACTATTCCTAAAGACAGAAAGTGGAAGCTGCCAGTTTCTTAAGGCCTGGGCCAAGAAATTGGCAAAAGCAACCAGAAACCTTCCCACATTCAAGGAGAAGAGACATAGACATTCACCTCTTAATGGGAGTAGTGTCAGAATTTATGGTCATCTTTGATCCACACATAAGTTATAAACTAAGCTATTATAATAAGGAAACCAAAAATATGGTGATTTAAATCAAATAGATATTTATCTCCCTTACACATAACAGTGCAGAGGTGAACAACACAAGGCTGGTGGTCTGTTTCCACCAGGCTCTGTAAATGGCTCCAATATCTGAGTCCAAGACAGGTGCTCTGGTGGCTAATCCTTTCCAAGCAGTAGGACGGAGAAGTGAGAATGGAGGTCAAAGTAACCAAACTTGTACAAGGTAATCAAAAAGTTATACGTATCCCTTCTGTTTGCATTACACTAGCTAAATATTAATCACATGGCCACACCTGACTCAAGTTATTACCAAATGAAAGATGGGGAGAATGGATATTGGGGCGTGATTACTTCTTGGTCTCTCCTGACAGCACAAAAAGAAATAAGTGGTGGGGGTGGTTTATGAATCAGCCCTGTAAGTGCAGGGGGCCTTCACATCCATGGCGCAGTGAATCATGGGGTACTCTGAACATACCTGGAGGTATTGGGCCACTCACCCAAACTGAAGTAAATAATATTCAGATAACCCCCTATTAGAAGTAGTCGCTTACTTGAATCTTTCATTGAACAGTAATGGTAATTAGCAGTTCGGTTGACTTAGTGGAGTCCTTCTCCTTAGAAATATCTGATGTGGTGTCTTACTCTGAACGTCACAAAGACCACAAAAGAATTTGTTGATGAGGAGTGAGCTAAATAGATCACTAAATGGTGTATCAACCATAACTGTAAAGCAGATCTAACTGGTCTTAAAACCATTCCTGTGAGAAAGGCCTAACAACAGTATTAGCCTGATCTAACCAACAAACCCCACCTCACTAGGGAATTGATAAAGCCCTTCCCAGGAGAAGGTGGCATGTGTCATGGGTGCTCACTGGGATTTCTTCTGCCTTCTTCCTGGTTCTGAGAAACTCACTGGTCCACTTTTGCATCTGACTCCAAAGCAGATCGGAAGGCTCTCTTGCTTGTATCAGAGCTGATGCTTCCGTGGGGAGAGCTCTCAGCTTCTGCCCACAAGTGCTCAGAGTTTAGCCATTTTAGCCAGCACCAATATTAGTTTCATAAGTCTAGAAGCAGCCCTGTTCTTGACTGCTTTATATATTGGGGTTCTGAATATACTTTTGCTTAAAAAAATGTGTTCCAAAAAAAAAAAAAAAGATTGATAGCTATTGGCTTAGGAGGCTCCTTAGGCTCAGGGCACAGCCAGCTCTTACTCTCTCATATATTTTCACAACTATTTTCAAGAAATAAATGGTCTTTCCACTGGCTCTTAAGGAATAATTTAATAATATATTTGGGGACATATTTGAAATGGAATAAGAGTATTATGACTCTAGACTTCATTTATCTATAGTTAGATCTCTTTAGCTTCTCTATTTAAAAAGAAAAGAGGAAAGAAAAAACACTTCTTTACTGAATAGCAGAAAAGGGTGACAGAAAAAAACATGGATTTTCTACTCAAAAAACATGGGTTTCAGTACGCTGTCTCTGCCACTTATTAGCTATATGACCCTGAGCAAGCTATCAAGATCATTGAGTCTCCTCTTTCTCATGTATAAAATAAGGATGATAGTAATAATTTCTACAATATGGTGCTACGACGAGGGTTAAGTTAGCTAGTTTATGTAAATTACTAAACGTGGTGCCTAATACTATTAATAACCATTATTTATTGATCCCTTACTATGTGACATTTACTCTCTAGGTCAGTGGTTGACCCTTGGGAACTTGTTAAAAATGAAAATTCTCCTCGGGCCTCACCCTGGACTCACTGAATCAGAAACTCTGGGGGTGGGAATCTAGCTATCTGTTTTAACAAGCCCTCCTGGTGATTCCAATACCAAAGTTTACAAACCATTGGCCTAGGTGTTTAAAAAACGTAAACTATGATTTTCACAACCACATTACACTATGGCTAATAATCTGTGCTGAAAAAAATGCAGACATGCCCTCTTCTATTTTGTCTGATGATAGTCCCAGGGTCTTACTGACTTAGTCGCACCTGTGACATTTGTGGCTCTCAGAACCATTCCTTACAGGGAGATGGAAGGTAGCAGACTTGGGAACACGAAATCTCTCACTTCACCCAGAGGGTCTACATCTGTCTACGTCAAACACTTCGTGAAATGCCTGGTGAGAACTCGGCCACTCCAGAAAGAGTAAATAAGCTCCTCCTTGGTGCAGCCCCAGCACCTGGGGCCACTATCTCTCCAACTTGTTATTGTGTGTTCTGTCTGTCCCCCAATAAAATACGAGCTCCTTGAGGGCAGGAACCATGTCTTAATCATCTCTGTGTTCCCAGTGTCTGGTACACATAGTAGACACCTAATAAATGGGTGGCAAATGAATGAAGCGTCAGCCCCAAATCAGAGGGGCGTTTGTTTCAGAGGCATTCAGGTGGTAGGCGTGCCCTCACAGCCAATATATCTCTGGTTCTGGTGACAAGCAGGCAACAGGATTGCCTAGGGACCTGTGAAATGTTACCTGAACCACACCTCCTCCATCCATCGGCTGGGTTCAGTGCCACAAGGAAGGCTGTGTGACGGACTCAGGGCAAATCAGAACCACATTAGGCACAACCTAGAAAAGCAAACTGCGAATATCCATTTCTTTTCTCTGTCGTAAATTGTTTCCCCAGTTGCAGGCAAGGTTGAAATGAGCTTTGTCTGTTGATAATTTGGATAAAATAACTCTCCTATTTCATGAATTCCGAACAGTGGAGGACTGGATTCTGCTCTAGGCTGTAGAAAATGAACAAAATGTTCAGTGGGGGTAGGTAGGGACTGGGTACAGTCTTAGCTGAGGAAGAATTTGGCCCAGCTCTGAGGCTTTCCCTGAGCTGTTCCTGCCTGTCATGTCTTTTCATACTGGGTGAGTGCAGGAAGCCATTCTGCTCTCCAGCCTTTCTCCTACCCACTGCCTCTTATGCTGGAAGCCATTCATCTAGCTCACTTAAAAGAACAAGAATAAATATAGATTTCTTCTTCCACGCATTAATTTATGGAACTTTCCTATTTCTTTCTCATTGCAATGTTCCTACCTGCTGCGGTCACATTCAACTTCATTGAAAAGCAGCAGGAAATTCATCCTTCACTAGAAACTTTGTTAAATTCAGACCATGAGAGGAAAAACTATCCTCGTTTTAGTCTCCCTCTCTAAATGCAGGTGTAGACAGTATGTAATGGGCTATGGTGAGAGGCCCCCATAATGAGGAGAGCAGGCATCCTTTAAGAGTTAAAGGAGAAGAATCAGATAAGAGTGTCTAAGTTAAACCATGAGCAGACATGACCTTGAGATGTAGTCATAAGTGGGTGATGGCCAAATTCCGATCATAACAACTAGGGTGTGTCCTCTAAAGTCGAATGTTTGTTGTAAAGCTGCCGCCTATTTGTATCTTATTGTAACCTGGCCGAAGGAAGAAAATGTACATATGTCTCTGTCCGTTAAAGTCCTTCACATATACCCCTTTGTTTCAACTCTGTGCTTGCCGGGTAACATCCAGTTCATATTATGGCTTCTCAAAAAGACTATCCTACACGTGGAGATGGCTGCACAGCACGCAAGAGTTTACATAAAGTCTACTGACTTTCCTATTACTCACTGTTGAGCATGTCTCAGTTCCTCTGGTTGACCCCCTTTGCTCTCATCACCAAAATAAGGTCATAGATCAGTAAAGGAGAGGACTATACTCTGGACATGGTCAAACCAACATCCTAGGTGACAAAGCTCTTGAATTCAACTGTGGAAAGGTGATTTTTCTTCCCCATCTCTGTCTTCAGAGGGGCAGTGTTAAAGTTAAATAACAATCTTAGTCTCTTCTTATTCTTACTAAGGTGAATTGTTAGTTTTTTTAAGCATTCTTTTGAAGTGATTTTATTCCCAAATTTTCTAATTTTTGTTCATTATATATTTGAAAAGGATTTCAAATTGCCTGGTGATAGAAAATGAAAACACTACAAGCTATACACTCCAACCTTAAAAATGTCTATAATATAGCATCATAAAATATAATTAGAAATCCATTCCAACATCACATTACAGATCTATGACTTAAAGGTAATTTCTGTCATTTGAATATGATGGTGAGCTGATGGCTGAATTGGATTCTTAAGATAAAAGCAATTCATCCTGCATTAGGAGTTATTACCTTAATTGAATAATATCTGGATAATGCCAGTAGTAATGCTATTACCCATTATCTTGGTGATGTTCATACCCCCTGTTTCCAGAGAAAATATAGCCCATTAAATGGATGGAAGGATTAAATAGAAAAAAGCTGCAAGTTTTTGATGGCTTGTTACTCCAAAGTCAAGACAAAGGAATGGCTGAAACCTTGAAATAAGGCAGAGGGCCTGGCCTGGGCTAATTGCTTTAAAAAAAAAAAAGATTGCAAGAGAAGTCCTTTCAGCCATGGCAGAGCACCTTGGGTTTCCTCAACAATATGTGTCTCTGAAACTTAGCATTCATTAATTAATTTATTTATTCCCTTAACTGTTCATTCCTTCGACCAACTCATTCATTCATTCAACCAACATATTTTGTGCACCTTCATGAAACCATAAATTGTGTCAGACCATGGAGAAACAAAAATGATTTAGTCAAGGAGGGCGGGTCAAGGCTTAGTGAGAACCTACTATATCTCAGACAATGTAATGGGAGCTTCCAAACAATATCTGATTTATTTTTCGCTGCAACCTATAAGGCAGGTAGAGTTACTATACCCATTTTATATATGAAGAAATTAAGGGTGAGACAGGTGAAATGACTTGCCTAAGGCCTCATAGCTAGAAAGGGATTTCTCTCTTTGATTTCTCTGACTTCGGGAGTGAATTTTCCTAGGCCAGGTCTACTCACTCACAGCAGGGCCCAACTACAAGGAATAGAGAATCCAGGCTCCTATTATCATTGGAATTAAACTGTTCCTTAATTGTCACACTCAGACACACTGAAGTGTCTGTTTTTTGGCTTAAAATGTAAAAAGTTACAGTGGTTATCTGTGGGTGGTATACAAGTTGTCTTTATATTATTCTTTTTTTCCTATCTCTATTTTCTAAATGTTCTACATTGAACACATTTTTGTAATAAGGAAAACTCCATTGTAAAAATGTTCTTTAAAAAAAAAAACCTAAACTAAACATAGTTTCCATCAAAACAGCAATTCTTTCCTCAGCACCTGAGTAAGGAAATGTTCAATTGAATTACAAAAAGAAGGAAAAAAAATCGTTGATAGGCTTCAACTTCAAACTTCTAAGCTATTTATTTTCTCCCTTTTGCTTTGGGAGATGCTGTTGTGCCAATGAAGATAGACTGGAGACATATGGACAGTCTTGCGTTTCAAAAACCATAGTCGTTTTTATTGTTATAGCTTCAAGCATAGATTATTTCCATGATTTATGCTTCAGGAATCTTCAAGTGCAGGAAAATTGCCCTATAGTTAGAGATGATTGGATTACTGATATTCTCTTCCTAAGGAAAAAAAAAACATCTCATCGGATAAGCCCAAGTGACAACAATGTCTGAACACTCAGCCTGGGTTATAAAAGTAAGGAATTGCAGGTAGTCCTTGAGGTCAGTTTAGTGAAGTTCAGTGGGAACGAGATGGTCTAAGAACTGAGATTTTTCAGCACCATTTGCCAAAACACTGAATCAGCATGCCCAGATCCAGCATTCATGAAATCTCCTTAGATATACATTTTATGCTTCATTAGGCCATCTTCATAAGAGGCAGCATGTTCATTACAATCTTCAATTTGGATTATTTTCTTAAACAGTAATAATAATAATGGAAATAGTTCACATAGTTTTATGGTTCATAAGGTGTTCTAACATTTAATCTTCACGACAACCTCACGAGTTAACTTAGTCCCATTTTAGAAGAAAGTGAGGCCCAGAAAAGCTGACCAATTGGCCTGAGGTCACACCACTAGAAAGTGGAGAGACCAGGATTCCAATCAGTTCTTCAGACTCTAACAGCTTTTCTCCTTCCACTCTCCCTTCTAATGACTGGTCTTTCTCATTTTATTTTCACTAAATTTACTAATTGAAAGGGCAAATAGGGACCATAGGAATTGTATTAATTCCTACTGCTGTTACAACAAATGCCCACAAATTTTGCAGCTTAAGCAACACAAATTTATTCTCCTATAAGTTCTGGAGGTCAGAAGTTCAAAATGAGTCTTACAGGGCTAAAATCAAGGTGTTGGCCGAGGTGGTTCCTTCAGGAGGCTACAGGATGCTTTTTGCCTCTCCGGGAATAGCAGCGGCTGGTGGTATGGCATTCCTTGGCTTAAGGTCACATTATTCCAATCTTTGCTTCTCTCCTCACGTCACCTTGTTGTCTTCTGTAGTCAAATTTCCCAGTGCTTCCCTCTAATAAGGACACTTATTAGAAAATTCAGGATAATCTCTTTATCTCAAGATCCTTAACTTAATCACATCTGCAGAGTTCTTTTGGATATAGAAAGTCATATTCACAGGTTTCAGGAATTAAAACATAGATATCTTGGGGGGCCATTATTCAGCCTACCACAGGAATATTTATTTCACGTATTGCGTGGTCCTTAAATGTAAAATTCTCTGAACTTAAATTTAGAGCATAACTCTTTTTAGTTTTCTATTTTCAACCTTTCACTTTTGAGGGCCTTAGGGCTTTAGTGTTTGCTTGTTTGCTAGCTTTTAAGCAAATTTAACTCTGAATGCTGTTGAAGTAACTTACCTAAAACCTGATTCTTCTGCTGTCTTCCAGGGATGGAGGCAGACAGCAGAATTTTTCTGGGTTTGGAAAGGGCTTTCTTTACTATTAAGCCTCTCCTGCTTGCTGCTATTTATTGAGCACGTACTTTGTATCAGGAACTGTGCAAGCATTCTGCATTTACTTGTAGCTCATTATATCTTACCACGAGCCTGTAATGTAGATACTATTATCTCTATTTTACTGATGAAAGATCAACGCTTAAAGAGTTAAGTAACATGTTAAGCCACAGAGCCTCTAAAACCCTCTCTCTTAATACCATGTTGTTGCAAAACTGGGTAATTCCCAAACCTGAGTAACGTATAGATGTCTTTTAAAGGGCATATATAGGCTCACAAACCCTCAAGGATGAGTTATAAGTATTTTCATCATTATATTATTTAAATATGTGCAAAGAAAAGTAGGTATTAACTCCTTATACTGATAGCTCTCATATGACTATAAAGGCAAAATAACAATAATAATAATAATAATAACACAAACTAAACTAAAAACCTTTTAAAATGCTATTTAAGAGCATAGTTTTAATGTGGTGGATGATGCTGTGTTGCCGATATTAAATGACTGTTCACAATCTCCATGTGATGTTGACTGCCTTGACCCAGGTCCTTTGAAGTTTGGTGTACCTGTACACCAGAGTCCTTGGGCCTAACTCACTTCTCCCACTACTGTCCCAACCACTAGCATGACACATATCATTTGCATTTTACCTGGCGAGAATGACATTCAATGACATTCATAGATATCGTTGTCTCTCTTTTTTTCCACTAACTGTAGCCGCTAGGTTCTCTGGGCAGCAGACTGAGTCAAGATTAGCCTGCAGGATATTATCAGAGAATGCTTTGGGGAACCACACCTGTGGAAGGGAGAGGGCAGAAACAGAAACAGGCAGGAGGAGAGATCGAGCTGGGTTACAGGCCCAAAGAAGGCCTCTACCAATCCGCTGGGTGGGGAATGCCTCTACCGAGACGTCCTGACTTGGGGGCAAGGGTCCCAGCCTTTGTGCCCCTGGAAGGAGGCAGTTCCATACAATCAACACAATCTCCAAAAAGAACTGACCTCTGGGGGCTGCCTTTTAGCTTCCTTCCCAGCAGCTAAAGTGTGATCTGGGCAGAGCATCACGCAGTCCACCATACTAGCCTACAGTAAAGTTGTGCAGAGCAGCAATAGGACCTAAACACAAATGCTTCCCAGCCTCAGAAATTGTCTGGTGGTACTTGATTATAAGATCTTCAAGATCATCCATAATATACTTTGATTTTTAAAATTATTATAAACATATTAAACGTTTAAATTTCTATAGAGAACTGAGACCCTAACAACATATTCACAAACCCTTAGGGTTCCTCAGACCTTACTCTGAGAAAGAATGTTGGGAGGCATCCAGTTACCTCTGTTGTGATATCTCCATAGCATGAAAATCACAAAGTTTTATGAATTCTTCTTTGGGTAGCAGTAATAATAATTTCCAGATCCTCTCCTAATTCACATGTAACATTTGGGAATCAAACTTTCATTTATTAAACATTCATTTAATATATTTGATCAAGTAACTATTATGAGACAAGTGCTTCACTAGACACCGTCCGGTAAGAAAGACATATAAGTGAACAAATAATCTTGCAAATAATAATGCAACATGATTGAGGCATGGAAAAATATTATTTGAAAGTCTGGGGAACGTCAAGAAGGTGTTACCAAGGGCAAGGAGGTGGGAGAAATGGGAAGATGTTGAGCAAAGAATACAAAATTATAGTCATGCAGGATGAACAAGACTGGAGATCTGATGTGCAGAATGGTGAGTAAAATAAATACCGTATTATTTATTGAAAATTTGCTAAGAGTAAATTTCAGATGCTCTCTCCAAAAAAGAAAAAAGTTAACTATGTGAGGAGAGGAATATGTTAATTAGCCTGAATGTGGTAATCATTTTACTATGTAAATGCATATCGGAACATCACATTGTACACCTTAGATACAGAGGTTCCCCCTTATCTGTGGTTTCACTTTCGCGGTTTCAATTACCTCCCCCGCCCCCGTCAACTGTGGTCCAAAATATTGAATGGAAAATAATTCGTATGTTTTATGTTATCCATCATTCTGAATAGCATGATGAACTCTCATGCCATCCCACTCCATCTTGCCTGGGACGTGAATCATCCCTTAGGCCAGAGTATCTGTTGTATACGCTCCCCACCAGCGAGTCACTTAGTAGCCTTCCAGGTTCTCAGATCTACTATAGTATCTCAGTGCTTGTGTTCAGATAAACCTTATTTTACTTAATAATGACCCCAAACCACAGGAATAGTGATGCTGACAATTTTGATATGCCAAAGAAAAGCCATAAAGTGCTTCCTTTAAGTGAAAAGGTGAGTATAGTACAATATTTTGAGAGACCACATTTACATAACTTTTATTACAATATATTGTCATAACTATTTTATAATTAGTTATTGTTGTTAATCTCTTACTATGTCTAATTTATAAATTAACCTTCATCAAAGGATGTACATATAGGAAAAAACATAGTCTATATAGAGTTCTGTACTATTCATGGTTTCAGCATCCACTGAGGATCTTAGAATATATACCTAGAGGCTAACTGGGGACATCTGTACATAAATTCTATTCAAACAAAAAAAAACAACAACAAAAATAGGCTTTTCAGCTTTGTTGCTTGAGAGGAAAGAAATAAGAGCATTTCAGGCAGAGACACACAAGCCATGAACCAACTGGGACATAACAGGTAGTGTAGGAGCTTTAGGCTGAAAGGTAGATCAGCAGAAGCACAGTGAAAGATGTGGAGAGATGCAAATGCATCTGAGTGATGATAGTTACCCTATTCATTACTGTTCACCCGGCTCTTGACTTATATTATCTCATTATTAACCCACTAGAGGACACTCCCCACAAGAACAGGAGCTGTGTTACCTTGTCCACTGCCCTACGCTTTGTGCCTAGAACAATCTCTGACCCATAGAAAGAGCTCAATAAATACGTTTTCCACATGAGGAATCCGTTCAGAGAGGATGAGTGACTTCCCCAAATTTACACAGCACATAAGTGGCTGAGACAAGATTCGAATTTCAGTCTGCCTTATTCCACTACGCTGCTCTTTAACCCCTGCTCTGTGATGCCACCGTGATAACTAAACTAAAACATGGAGATTTCACAGTCTGGGAACCTTCTGTTACTGTGGAAGGCGTGCATGCGTAGTGTGTGTGTGTGTGTGTGATCTTAAATTCCTGGTAGGGACACTCCTTTAGTGTCAGCTGGCAACACAAAATTTCTCCTGTTACCTTTATGGTAATCTCTAGGAGCATATGGAGGTCTCGGGAATGAGAAGGGTTAAGCTTTTAGAGTTTATCAAGTTGTTTCTTTGCATTTAAATAGCACCATTTAAGAAAGCAGCATTTCTGGAATCTGATTTGATGCTACCGTGCTGAGCACCTTAAGGCACTCTTATTTCTCCCCCATCCAGGTCATTTGGAGCTTCATTATTTAATAATTTGAAAGCTTTTTCTGGAAATCAGTGGATGAAGGGAGATGATGAACTGAAATGTTTTTTATATTTTAAGGACCCAGCAAAACAGGCTGACTGTATAATACCTGAGTCAGAAGCTTCCAATGGGGAAGGAGAGGAGAGAGAGTTCTCGTGTGTAAATGAGTTCTCACTTCCTTTCGAAACTGTTTTTATTTTAAAGATAATAAAGCCTAACAGGCTTTTAAATTGTCAAGTATAGAAGCCATCAGATGTCTTATCAATTTTACCCCTGCACTAGCTCTTCTGCACCCTCTCCCCACCTTCTGCCTTGGCTCCAAGCCCATTACCTCTAGACATTTGCCCTCACCCCTTGCACACACAGTGAAGGCCTCACACACACACACACACCACACACACACACACACACGTGCACGCACACCCTCAAAAGCCTTCATCACTATCCAGTTGAGAAAACCTCAGGAAACAGCCTCTAAGTGGCCCTTTCTTCCCATTTTTTTAATGGCAATATATTCACATGGTTCTAAATTGGAAAGGTATATGAAGTTATACAGTGAAAAGTTTCATTGTTTTCTTTGTTCCCTGATTAGAGTTCCCCTCTCCTGAAGCACCTCATTTTTGTCAAGTTCTTATGTATTCTTCTATAGATACTTTATGCAAATAGAAATACATGCACGCACCCTCGCGCTCGTGCATGTGCGTGCACACACACACACACACACACACACAATTTTATCCCTACCATTTCTTTGCACCATGTTTGCTAGATTATTATACAAGTAGATTATTACACAAACTGTTCTATACTTTGTTTTATCATTTCATATATTTTAGAGATAATCGCATGAGTGATGCAGGCATCCCCCGCTTTTCAAAAGTTCCGCTGCTACTTCACTTTTACGAAAGACCCACACTGGTACCTTTTTCGCTAACTGAAAGAAATCCAAAGAGGATTTTCACTTTTATGAACAAAGGTAAAGAATGTTGTGTCCAGAATAACCAGACCCAACTTGAATGCTCTTAACCAGGAGACAGTTTATTAGCCGGCAGCTGTCCTTGCAAAGGAGCAGCCTCGAAATGCCAAGATACAAGGTTTTTAAGCCCCAAATCCCATTCCTCGTTCTGTCTTAAACACAAAGGTCCATCTTTCTCCTATTCACTACCTGTCAACCCACTGGTCAGGTGTGCAAGCGGGAAGTACAGAAGCAGAAAGCTTGTGTTAGAATGTTATGTTCCTATGGGTGATTGCCTATGTTCCCATGGACAATAGCCAGTGTTCCCATGGGCGATGGCCAAACAGTAATTTTCAGCTTATATACAATTGATTATTTTTCATGCCACGCAAGCAAGCAGGGTTACACAGGCTAAAATTGGCAGTTAGCATATGAGCTCATTGTTACAAGTTTCATGATTAACAGAATGTGGTTAGGGGTTCCAGAAACTAGGCCTAAGTTATAGACTTCCTTTGTCCAGTTTCAGGTTTTAATTATTCTTTAACCCTTTCACATTTCAGCAGGCCATTACAGTAAAAAACGAAAATAGCATGTGGCATTTGTTTTGCAGTGAGCAGATATAGAGACAGCATGCGCCCCGAACAGGGAGAGTGGCGCCGCCAAGCGCCTTCCCCGGGAACTACGCTCAGCGTCTCAGCCTTACGCCGCCAGAGCTTTGCACTGTCTGTGAGCATCTGTGCTTTATCTCGATTTATTTTGTGCATCCATTAGCAAGATGTGTCCTAAAGCAATTGCTTTTTCACTTTATGCCATTTCGGTTTACAAAAGGTTTCATAGGAGGGCTCTGCTTTCAGAGAGCAGGGTAAATATAAAATATATATGTAGCTCTTTTAATGATGAACCCATCATTAGATGGTTATATGGTCTAAAGGCCATACAGCAATGTAAAAAAAATACACATATACTTTTATATCTTTTTTTTACATTGCTATATGATCTTTGTGTTCATAAATGATATATCTAAGATATATTAAATGATAAAGCAAGATATAGAACAGTTTGTATAATCTTTTGTATAATAATCTAAGCTGACATTGTGCAAAGAAATGGTAAGGATAAAGAATGTGAGGTGTGTGTGTGTGTGTGTGTGTGTTTGTAAGCTATGATCTCAGCTATGTGACAAAGACATACATCTATACAAATGAATATACAAATCGATGGCAGCTCCTGGGTAAGGACAGTGGGATTATGGGTCTTTTTGCTTCTCTCTCTCTCTAACTTTCCATAGTATAGTTATGTTATTTTTTACATTTTTAAAGACCTTATTTTAGTATGTAAGGTATATTTTCATCTCGACAGAGTTCTTTCTTGGTCTTTTTCATATGTATTTGCACCTCTATCTTAGAATAATTATGTCCCTTTATCAGTGAAGCTTTCCTCCACACTCTATTTAAAATTGCAACATCCTTCACTATCCAACCCTGGCCTCCCTCTCTCTCTCTCTCTCTCTTGCATTATTTTCTGCAAAAAGCTAATGTTTAGTACACTGTAACAGTTTTTTTGTTTATGGCTGCCTCCTCACTCGGGAGCGAAAGCTCCATGAGGGCAGGGACTAGTGTCCCTTTTGTTCAGGGCTCAGTCTCCAGCACTCAGAGCAGAGCCTGGCACAGAGTAGGGGCGCTGTTGACATTTGCTGGATGAATGAATCCTTACCATTGGCTCCCAGCAACACCTCTAATCGATGGTGTCTGCGGCTACCATACCCTGTCTTTCTCTTCAACCTCTTGCACTGGCTGGAGGGCCATCTTTCCTCTTGGGTCTGGATTTCACTTCTCCTCTTTTCAAGGACCCTTACCCCTGCAAATGCTCCCACTCCCTCCCCCCGCAATAGTAATCTCTCTTTCTGTACTAGATTATACCATTCCACATACAAACTTGCCCTAATGTCACTCATAGTCTATAAAATAATCACATGTCCTTCCTGCTACTGCCAATTTTCTCAACTTCCCACACAGCCAACTCCCCAAAAAGGGCTCTCTGGGCTCCCTGGCTGCATTGCCTCGCTGGCTTGTTTTTCTTAAACCCGCTTCAATCGCATTTTCATAAGTGACCAACAGGGCAGTGGTGGCAGCAGTGAGCAAGTAGCAAGGCTGGCAGCAGTGGAGGCTAAACTTTATTAGTCTATGTGGCCGTGAGCAGGGGTCAGTGGAGGCATCAGGGAGACAGGGTGGGCAGGAGGGGGATAATGGGGGGTAACAAGGGACAGTGAGGACAGTAGGGGACAGTGGAGGAAGTAAGGACATTGGGGATTGCAGAGACAGAAAAGGGGAAAATAGAATCAGCACAGGGGCTCTGAAGAGGCCCTGGGGGAGGTTCCTAGTGTCCTTCTGCCCCCTCTGACTATACCATCTTACACTAGTTGGCTCTTTTCCACCCTCTTTGTCTCTACTCACTCCCCAAGTACTATATCTTGTGGTTTTAACTACCAGCTATATGTTCATGACTTTCAAATTTATATCTCTAGCCTAGACTTCTCTCTTAAACTCCGGCCTCATAGCTTCAGCGACCTACCTGATACCTTCCCTTGGAGTCATCCTTGACACATCTTTGTTTGACACCCCATATCCAAACCGTCAGCAGATCTTGTTGCTTCTTCTTTTAAAATAATGTCTTGTATCCAGCATCTTCTCAGCCCCTCTGTTGCTCTCTCCGGGTTCAGTGTCGCCTGACTGGTCTCCCTGCTTCCCCCTTGCCCTACGACACTTTACTCTTTCGCACCAGTCAGAAGAATCCTCTAAACACATACGTCAGATCATAGCATTCCCGCTCTCCAGCATCCCCGTCCCACAGCACTCACAAGAAGTGCCCCTAACACCCCCTGGGAGGGCGGCAAAGGCCAGAGGCTTCCTCTAACTTGTCGCTAATTAATTTTTTAATTAACTAATCCATTATTTATCCCTTAATCATTCCTGGCATACCTCCCCCAAGCAGGGCCACTGCTGGGGACACAGGGAGGACACTAGTTTCCAGGACTTGACTGGAGCTGTCCTCGGAGGAAGGTGAGGAAGGGGAGACAGGGAAGAGGGGCGAGGGGTGTCAAATGCTGTGCCTTTAAGACCACCAGAAATGGGCAGCGTTGGGGTGCTGCCCTTACAGTTGCCTTACAGGCTCCTTCAGCCAGACCTGGCCCGCCTCATCCTCTCTCCAGGTTCTAGCTTGGCTTCTTTGCAGCCCCAGCCTGTTTGAAAGCAGACAGCCTGCTTAGCATGCTCTCTCCTGTGCAATGTCAGAATCCTGCCTGGCCTGGCCCCTGTTTTACTTCTCTCCTCCAGCGGTGGCACTAACAGCTTTCTAATTGCTGGAGATAGGCTAGGAGGCAGGGAGGAGGGCCTAGGAAGATCAGGTCGTGAGGAGCTGGCAGGATGGGAGAGACAGACAAGCCCCACTGACCTATTCAGCCCCCTGTTTGACTCAGAGGAGAGGCAGGCGTCCGTGAGCATTGTGAGAAACATGATAAAAATCCAGAAAATGAGGTTAAAATCCAGGATTGGCACTTCAGTCACCAAAGGACAATCTAAATCGATGCACATGGCTAACAGAGGCACACAGAAGGGTGGCCCTCTTTCACAGGTCATGGGGTGAAGCCCGTCCGAGAAGCTTTCCACTTGCCAGCGACAGGCAGATGCAGATGGAGGGGCAGTGGGGTGGCCCCAGGTGGCTCTGTCGGGCCCTTCCTCTCGGGCTTCAGAAATGCCAAGCTGTTTCCACAAAACTGTCTCACGGGAAAATTGTTATCTACGAGCATTATGCAATTTTCCCATCAGAATTACAGGCTGTGTTTGAAAAGAAATAAAAATAAATTGCATTTGAAATGCTTCTCTGCAACCACACCATCTTCTTGTGAATGGGCTTCAGATATCTTTTCTGGCTTTGAAGTAGCTGATCAGAAGCAATTTGTGAAGGCGGCGTCTTCCCAGGACACAAGGCGTGCTATGGGCGCTTATAAACAGCCAGCCCAGGTTTCTGGAGTGTCCACCTGAGGCCAACTCAGAACCTGTGCTCTCTGACCACGGTTCGTAAAGTGACCTCTGTGTCCTGTTTCTTCCCTCTCCTTCTACTACCTGGAAGTTCTAGCAGTTTCCTGGCTGGCTCTCTCCTACTGCTTTCCCCATGCCTGCCAGCTCAACGCCTAGGTCTCTTAGTGTCACTTGACACAGCTTTGTCTCTGCCCTAGGCCGGTGGAGTGCTGGTGGATTGAGGCTCAGAAGACACTGGCCCCTTCTTCATTACAGCCTCTCATTCATGTAAAACATATTGGCTGAGCATGTTCCAAGCACAGCTCTGGTCACTGATAGTACAGCCGTGAGCAAGACAGACCCTGTCCTCGTGGAGCCCCTATTCAGCGGGGGCTGAATAAAAAGTAAATAAGCAAAATACACAGTGTACCGGACAGTGACAGATGGATGCTATGGACAAAAGATAATCATGTAAAGTGATGGAGGCATGCTGGGTGGAGGACGGGGCAGAGAATTACTGTTTGAATAATGTGTTCAGCAAAGGCTTCGCTGAGAAGGTGACATTTGAGCAAACGCCTCATATCTTTAAGAACAGCATTCCTGGCACAGGGAACAGCAAATGCTAAGTGTGCCTGGCACGTCTGAGAAAAAGTTAAGACATCTAGGAAGACTGAAACAAAGTGAGCAAAGGAGAGAATAGTAAGAGATGAGGTTAGTGGAGCAGGGAAGATCCTGAAGGGCCTTGGGGGACATGGCAGGGTCCCCACTTGCTGTGAGCTGTGAAGCCATTGGAGGATTTTGACCAGAGGAACGGTGTGGCTGCTGTGTGAAGAAGAGCCTGGTGGAGGTGGGGAAGGAGGCAGAGAGAGCAGCCAGTAAACGATTGAAACAATCTGGGTGGGCGATGATGGTGGCTTGGGCTAGGATGGTGGCAGGGCAAGTGACGAAAAGTAGTTGGCTCCTAAATATATTTTAGAAATGGAGTCGACAGGTTGTGCTGATGGATGTGACGTGTGAGAGAAAGAAGCATCAAGGATGAGGAACGGGAAGGATGTTTTGCCATTGCATGGGAGAGGAAGGAGGAAGGCCAGGATTGCGGAAGGGACTATATGGAGTTTGATTTCAGACACGCTGAGTTTGAGATGCCAGATAGACATCCAGATGGAAATGTTAGATAGTTGATATACAAGTCTGGAATTCAGAGGCAAGGTTGATATAGAAGACTAAACTTTATTAGCCATCGTTGTACATTTACTTAGTATTTTAAGGCATGGGATAAGATGAGATAACCAAGGCGGTGTGGGTAGAAAAAATGACCAAAGGCTTGAACCCAGGGCATTTCAGTGTTTGGACGAAGGTGAAGAGGGGTCAGCACAGAGGACTGACAAGGGATGGCCAATGAGGTGAGAAGAAATTGAAAGACAGGAAGTTCCAGCACAGAGTAGAAAGTGTTTCAAGGCAGAAGGAGTGACCGGCTGTGTCAAGAGCTGCTGAGGGGTCATGGAAACTAAGAGGTAGGCACTGACCACTGGCAGTGGAGAGCTCATTGGTGACCTTGGCCAGAACAGTTTCACAGGAGAAAGGTGAGTCTCAGTTACTTCATCTTAGAAATGGGACCATGCATTTGCTTACCTCGGGACTAGAGTACAGATCACATGAGATCATGGGCAAACTGTAAAGCACTACCGAATACGAGTTATCTGCTTTCATTTATGATCCAATAAACCCAGAGCCTGTTGAAATGATGGGAGGGGCTGTTGGGCCCAATTGGTTTTAAAGATGTTTATAGCTCTATTATTACCTAATAAAATGGCTCGTTTCCTGCTACTCATCCCCAGGACTCTCAGCAAAGGATGACTTTCCACTCTCCTTCAGAGCTGGAAGCCATCAGGATTGATATTTTTTAATGGGTGGTAAGTGGAGATTCTGGGAAAGGGTAGAAGCAAAAAAGTGGAACTAAACAGCGCTCACTGGGGTCCTAAGGCAAAATGCCGTGCGCTGTCCTTCCAGGGGAAACCCGGGGACCCTGCACCTCACAGCAAGGGCTCCTTGGAGAAAACTGTCAGCCAGGGGCAGCCATGCTCTTGCTGAAAACACAAGCAAAACCAGGAGAGGATGAGAGAGAGTTTGAGAGGGAGAATAGACAGGGAAAGTGGAAAGAGCATACGTTTTGGATTCAGACACACCTGTATTGGAATCATGGTTCCTGGGTGGTCTTCCACAAGTCCTGTGACTTCTCTGAACTTCAGTTTCCTCATCTGCAAAATGAGATAATAGTTATCCTCAAAGGTTTTCCTAAGAAACCAGCTGATGGATGCACAGAAATGCATGATGGGCAGCGTGCTTATGTGCATAGGCATGTATCACTGCATGAGCAATTAGTGTCATTGGGTTTCCTCCTTTTTAGAAGTAGACAGTTTCTCTCCAACTCAGAGACCCTGTGCTCCCCCCTCTTCAACAAAACCAGTTCTCAGGACAGCATTAATATCAATGGTATGGTGAACACTGTCTGATAATTCTCTAAGTGTGGCTGCGATATTCAGCAATCAGAGTAGGCTCAGACATGCCTTTAAGAGCAGCAGGGGCACGGGCTAGGAGTGAGGCCTGACCTTTCAAGCGTGCCTGGCCCCCTGCACTGCAGCTTACTCTCCCTCCTAGTCCCCCCTAGTCTCCTAGTCCCCCCACCCTCCTGGTGATGGGTGTGGTCTACAGAGTCAGACTGAGATTTAAACTCTAGTTCTGCCATTGACTGTGTAACTCTTTTGGCTAAATAAATGTGTCTGAGGATTAAAAAGCAGATACCTACCTTGCAAATGTGCCGTAAAGATTAAATAAGATACTATATATAAGGTTATTAGCAAGAGCCTTGCACATAAAAACAGTAGATCACTCTTTCTGTTATTGTTGTTTCTACTCCTTTTAATTATTTTCCCTCTCTGATTATGGATGGCATCCCATTTCTCTTCCTGGGGGGAAGAGGCCAGTTGGCTGGGCTGACTCTGAAACTGCAGATCTGAGGCAGGACATGCTATCGTGGGGGAGGTTAGCCTCCCTGAGCGAAGGGGGCCTTGGGATGATGAACAGGCATGGGTCAAGACTGGAAGATGAAGGCAAAAGGTCAGAATCCAGGAAGGTGCAGGAACAGAGAAGGAGGAGACGAGCAAGACGGGGGAGGTGACAGACTCCGGCCTTTTGCCATGGGCATGGCTGAGCTGCCTGGAGCTGCGTTGGGTGTGGCTCTGGGAGGCATGGGAGGCTCCATGTGGGCTAAGGTTGGTGAGAACGCTAGCCCCCGCCCCAACGCTCCAGACTCACATTCTTATTCTCTCCTCTGCTGAGACTTGGTATCTCCTGATATCAATGTGATTTCTGCCTCCAACCAGCCCCAGGCCTCTTTCCACTCCACACAAACCCTCCTTCCTCTGGATCCGAGCTCAGCCTGTGGCCTATTTGGAGCTATGCGGTTCCTGAAAGCAGTAACTGTGATACCTGAGTATAGCTGTCTTGTCTTCCCAATATGTTTACCAAAAGAACTCATCCCCATGGAGATGGACAAGTGACCTGTAGTTTCTTTTCTTTATTTTCTTTTATTGGCATATCTGTGGAAAAGAGTGAACATCATCCAAATGAGGCATGAACTTCGAATGCCCTGAAATACTTGGTTTGGAAAGGGTCCTATGGAGGATGGATAAGGGCCCTAAGGATTGTTGAAAGATCTTTCCTGTGCCTTAGAGACTTGTTAAAATGGCTTTTCATTTAAGTCTGCAATTTGGATTGCTTACTCTGAATATAAGTCCTTCATTCTTTAGAATGAAAAATGCCTAGTGCCCCAGTGGCCCCATCCAAGGCTCATCCGGCTACATAAACCTCCCATCATTGGTTCCCTGAGCCCCTCAGTTCCTCCGAGACTTTGTGGGTTTGTAGACACAACCGTGGCCTCCACTTTCTGTACTCAAGCAGTACAAATCGATTCTAATATCAGCTTGACCTGAATGTAAGTAAGAATAAAAATAGTAGCTGATAGTTATGCTGATATAAGCACTGTATTAGCACATTGCATGAAATATGTCATTTAGTCCACCTAATAATCCCATGAAGTACATACTCTTTTTAACCCCATTTCACAGATGAGAAAGCTGAGAGTGGTCAAGAGACTTGCCAAAGGGCATAGAGCTAGTCAATGGTGCAACTAGATTTTGAACTCAGGCATGACACTGGAGCTTGGGCTCTCAATCACACTACTTTTCTGCCTGCTGTTTTAGTAAATACTAAAAAGGTTGAGAGAATCCAGTGTGTCAAAAGTTGCGAAGAAGTGGGCGCATATACATTCTCGTTAGAGTATAAATTGGGACAGGTATCTGGAGGACAAATTGGTAGGCCCTACCAAAAATTTAAATTTGCTTCATCTTTTAATCATTGCTAGGAATCTATGACACAGGAACCTTTGGGTTTGTAAATAGAAATACATACACGAATGTTCGTCATAGCACCACTTATGGAAACAATTAAATATGCACCAGTAATCTTGGCTTAAAAAAAAATTAGAGAACATTCATGTGATGGAATTCTACATATATGTCAAAAGAAATGGTGTGGATTTGTGTTTTCAGAAATTTACTAATCAGCCACAGTGCTTGGACACAGGCACGAACAAGCCAGACATTCTCCAGTCCTGTACAGCTTAGGTTCTACCCCAGAATTTTGATACATCAACAAAAATATTTTGCTTTCTAAATAAAATTTTACAGAATGCTCCTTTTTAAAAAAGAATTTTGTCGGGTAACAGGAATGATACCAAACAAGGAACAATAAGCAGTTGATTCTGCAGATGGTGTGGAACCACTCGGTGAAACAAAGCACAGCATTGACAAGCTGTCTAATGCCCGTACACGTGGACCCACCATCCTTGGAGCCTCTGTATGAAAACAAACAGACAGGATTTCATCACTGCATATAAACCCTAATTAAGGGCCCAAACGATTTTTGTTGCGTTATACACTGCAAAAGCAAAATCGACATGTCAGTAGTTGGGACTTGAAAATCGAGATTGTTTGTAATGCAGGTGAATCTGCAAGGCCTGCTAATTCGGTAGCCACCTAAACTCCGTCCACGTTGATTTTTTTCTTTTTAGTAAAGCATTTTTTTCAATGGCAAAACAATTGTCATCAGACAGGATCTCATTTCTTGGATTTCTTTTCTATGAGTCTTGACGTGTCTTACCAGAATTTGAAGATCTCCAACATTCTAAACATCAATGAAAGGAAAGCTATGATGCTATACCTACTGCCATGGAAAGTTTCCCACGATTCATTATCAAAGAAAAGTATGAAAATCATGTTACAGGAGAAGATATTCGGTGTGATGCTATGTTTGTGGGGAAAGCTGTGTCTGATGTGCGCACACCCGTGCAGTCGCGTGTGTGTAGTAAAAGGTCAGGGATGATGCACACCAAACTGTAACATTCTGGAGAAGGAGAAGGAGGCAGAAGGCAGGGTAGATGCTAACGTGGAAAGTGCTCCGCATTTACATCGTGTGCTTCTATGATGCTAAATTTGTCTACATATGCATGTATTATTGTGGAATTAAAAATTAAAAGCATACCAGGAATTAAGAAATTGTCATGGAAATTGTATGGAGCTGCCGAAAGGTTTAGGTAAAGAATGGACATGGTCTGCTTTGCAGCAGTGGGGGTGGGGGGGTGGTTGGGGAAGAGCAAGAAGATACAGGAGACAAGGAGACCGGTGAGGAGATGTAAGGGATGTTAAGGCTGTGAACTCAGTGGGACTTGGGACCTGACCGCTGTGAGGGGGCAGGACGAGGTTTGCCGGTGATGGTCATGTCTGGTGGACGTGCCTCTAACCCAGGCGGGGCCCACTGGAGGAGGAGCAGGGTTCTGGGGTCAGACGAAGAGCTCAGTGTGGGACAGGGAACAGGTCAGATGAGTACAAGAAACCCGGGTCAAGGGAGATGCAGCGCTGGCATTTGGGAGATAGGTTCTGTGTCGCATGTGGCTTCATGGTAGGCAGCTTCTCGCAGTCATCCAACAGATATTTATTAGGAAAGAATGAGGGAGACAGTCTCAACAAATAAAGAAATCTCTCGTGAGAAATGTGAACAGCTTGATTGGGACGTGGAAACGCTCGCCCTGCAGCCATGTGAATGTGAGGTGTCTATGCATCCAAAGATTCTTTCCTCTGGTCAGGAACCCCCAGGGAAGCCTGAGATCAAGAAGAGGCTGTGAGCTTCCCATGGGGGTGGTAGGTGGGGGGTGAAGTCTTCTATGTCTTGTCCCTGTGGACCTCACTTCTGCCCTTCATCTCACTAGGAACATCTGTAGGCTCCCAGGCCAAGCTGGATCTGGCTGAGCTCCCCTCTTTTTGATGGCCTACCATCCAACAACCCCTGCCCTGGGCTGCGGACAAGGTGCTCCAGACCAGGAGGCCTTGAGGCACCTCTAACCTCCTTCCTTCCAGTTTCCTCAGGGCTGTGGAATTTTCTGGGCAAGGTATCCAACTAAGGAGAAGTCCATCAATTCATTCCAAATATGTTCTAGGGACCTACTGCCAGGTATGGCCATAAGGACTGGGGCAGAGCTGCGAGTCTCTGCCCTCCTAGAAATCTGGAACCTGCTCAGTCAGCAACGAAACTCATCCTTCCCCAGCCAGTGACATTCCAGGTTTTCTGTGCATCATGTATGGTGATGTCTGAGCATTTGCTGAGCCCAGGTCAGGGGAGGGGGGCAGATCCAGGACTAGTTGAATCCGCTGTGGGGAACACACCCAGCCAAAGCCAAATTTGGGCTATGGAAGTATGAAGGCTTGCAGAGTATGATACCCCTCACCCTAAATGTGTAATTGAAAATAAGAACCCAGACAAACTTCAAGGTAAAGTTTAGCGAGATCCACAAAGTTCTGATTTCCCCCCACAATGACAATTTCATGCTTTCTTTCAAAATGGTAACTGTCAAATTCTTCCTCAAAAACTTATTTTGGGTCCCCACACTTTAAGGGTGTTCTACACGCTGTCCAAAGCAAAATGGAGCAGAATAACAGGAATGGCACAGCGGTGTGGGCCCCTGGCTTCGTTCTGGCCTCCATAACGAAGGGACCCTGATCCAGGGCATGGGTCTCAACAGCAGAAGTGTCAGCCTTGGGGCTGACACTTGTTGGAGTCAGGTGTTGGGTGCATTTCAGTCTCTACTACAGTATGGCCTGAAGCAGGCCCCAGTCGGTGCCTGGACACAGAGCCCACAACCCTCTGGGCTGGACGCAATATGGAAGTCCGGCCATCCAAAGCAGAGTCCAAGTCAGAGCCTGGATCTAGGGGGAAGGGATGGGCTGAGCTGGAAACCAAAGGTGTGGTTCAATGGACACACCAGGCACACTGGACACTCAGCCCCACCTCCTGGGATTGCCAAGGCTCCAGGGCTTTCCACCCTTGGGTGGAATGGCTCCTACATCTAAGCAGATAGAGCCTCAATATCAGGTAAGTGAGTGGAGGCAGACAGTGTCACCATGTCAAAGCCCTCTCGTTCCCATGAGTCCAGCTTTCCTCACTAAATATCTGTGACTCTTTTTTGCAGAGCGATGAGGTCCTTACCGTCATCAAAGCCAAAGCTCAGTGGCCAGCCTGGCAGCCTCTCAATGTGTAAGTAACAAACAGACCCTGGCCCTGCCCAGGCCCTGTCCCAGCCCAGGCCCCGTCCCAGCCTTGTGCTTGGAAACACCCACATAATGGCCACTGCAAGCCAGCTAGGTCATTAAAGTCAGCAGTACCTCTTAGATGGACAAACAGTCAAGGTGCATGGCCCATGTGTGGAGTATCACAGGTGTGCCTAGCTTCTCGGGAAGGCAGGCTTGGTCTCTCTTTCCCCCTGATGGCTCTAACACTGCAGATGACCGAAGCAGACGTAATGGTTAACTGATATGTGTTCCTATTGTGGCTGAACACACATTTGCCCTCCAAGCACACAGGTGTACTCACTCTAATCAAGTCCACCTCATGGAAAGCCAAGTCTACCCAGATTTCATTCTCAGTCCCCATGTCTTTTCTGTCTACTCTATTTCCTGGAGATTTCAACCAGGAATGCATTTTAGTGACCAGGGGTATGCTGATAGCTACCAAAACTACTACTCCTCCAGGTAAGTATGTTGGTAAATAGATAGATATATGATAGGTAGATAGATGATAGGTAGATAGATGATAGATAGATAGATAGATAGATAGATAGATAGATAGATAGATAGATATTCCATCCATCAATTTCTTGGACGCTTCTCTGTGAATGGCCCACATGGACCTTGAACTCATCATATCCATAATGCAACCCATTGCTAAGTCCTATTGATTTCTTCCTTCTTAGTATCTCACAAATCAGTCTTCACCTGCCATTCTCCTGTCATTAGCTCAAGCCACCATCTTCTCTAACCTAGACTAATTCAATTTTTCCCTCTTCTACGGTCTCCCCCATCAAATCCCTCATTCATTCGTACTGTTAGCAGAGAGATCTTTTAAGACAGATAGATATAGATAGATAAGTAGATAGATAGATAATAGATAGATAGATAGATAGATAGATAGATAGATAGATAGATAGACAGACAAACAGTGTTAATGTAAGAAATGTCCAAACCTGTAGGGAATTTTTATAGTAGTTTATCTGTGCCAAACTGATGACATATGCTAGGGAGAAAGATCTCAAATGCTCCAGAAAATAAGTTTTGCAACTTCTTTTATGTATTTGAAATTAAGGCAGGGACATAAGGAAGATTTTTTGGAGGTGGGAGGAAGCAAGGCAGGGATTAGATTATAGGATAGTTAAAAAGATTATGTGCTTCTTGAGGGCAGTTATGCCTTCGAGGGGTATTACTTCTGACATCTCAAATGTGTATTAACCTAGATGCACAAGATCAATGGACAGGTCTTTTATTAAAAAGAATCCAAAACTGATTCCCTGCCTTAGAATCCTTCCGTGGCTTCCCTTAGTCTCCAGGATCAAGTCTGCACTCGTCGGTTCACCTCGTGAGGCCACAGTGAGCATAACACACCTCAGCCCCTGCCTCCTCTTGCCCAGGGCTCACGTCTTGCTGCTCCCTACTCTGCACCTCACTCCGGCCACCCTGTATCCCATGAAGTTCCTTGAACAAGCCTTGATTTCGTTTATTCTTTGTGGATGCGAATCCTGGAGCAGACGAAGTTCCCAATGAATCACAAGAAAACGGTTTATGAAGAAGGGCTTGGCTAGCCCCTCGGTGGAGCAGTCTGCGTCCACTAACGATGGCATTGCTGAAGACGGCAACCACATGGGGAATGTATGAGATACTGCTCAGTGCAGAATAGGAAACTCAAAATGATAGGAAGGGTAGTACAGGACATTCAAAAAAGGGGAAGACCCCACGGAATGGGGTAGCAGGAGCTGAGCGAGGAGAAGCACCAACATGTGACCAGCTGGGAGCAGGGAAGCTATTCCCAGGCACCTGGTGCCTACCTGTTGAACCATTCGGCAAATTAATGGCTCATTCTCTCCTATGCACCAGCCCTACACACACAGCCTGTACCCTTTGGAAGGCCCAGATGAAGGAGACAGACGGTAGACAGAGTTTTACCACCCTAGGTCCACCCTTTGCACAAGTCCAATTAGCACCATATACACAGAAATCACATAATATAATGTTACCATGGTACCCCTTCACACTCCAAGGGGATAAGTGTTATGATAAGAATATGAATGGCTCTGGGACCCCAGAGAAGGGGCACCAGCCGATCTAGGGCTGGGGAGAGGTCATGAGGTCTTTTTGCAGGAGGCACCAGGGGACTGAGTCTGGAAGGATGCTCCTTGGTGTAGGTGGTCCAGGTGTGGGTGGAACGGAGACTCTGAGTGGAGGCCTAAGGAGAGCAAGAGGGGACAAGGACAGCTGACCAAGGGCAGCCCAGCTGGCTGCGTGGGGGCTTTTACTAGCTTGCCGTGATCTCCAAGCCTTGCTCTGGATCTCAGAACTCTGAGGACGCTGAGACCAGAGTACAGTTAACCCTTGAACAACACAGAGGTCAGGGATGTTGAGCTCACACACAGCCGAAAACTGGTGTGTAACTTTTGACTTCTCTAAAACTTAACTACTAATAACCAACTGTTGACCAGAAGTCTTAGCAGCAATATAAACAGTTGATTAACACATATTTGTAAGCTTTATGTATTGTACACTGTATTCTTACAATAAAGTAAGCTAGAAAAAAGAAAATATTAAGAAAATCATAAGGAAGAATAAATGCTTTTACAGAACTGTATGTAGTTATTGAAAAAAAATTGCATATAAGTGGCCCACGCAGTTCAAACCTGTGTTTTTCAAGGGTCAGCTGTAGTTGAAAATTTGCCCAGCCTTGGAAGTGTCCTTCCCTCCAAAGAGAAGCAACAGAGGTAGAGCCTGCTGCCCTGGGCTCTCTCCTGGTGGGTGGGCATTTGCCTGAGTCATGCCAGTCCCACCAGAAAACACTCATGTGGATTCACAAAGACCTTCAGCCCCCACTGCATAATTAACATTGGTCAGAGAAAAGGTCCACCTTGAATCCTGTGTACTCAGCCTCTCTCTTCAGCTTCTCCCAGTTCCCAGGCTCCCAGAACTTACCCGTGAAGAATTCCTCACCTTTGGTCCTCCAAGCAGGCAGGGGCTTAAGGCCAGGAGAGGGTCGGGGACATTCAGGCCACAGAGTTTGTAGATGCCCATTTTTATACCACTAAGCAAGCTTTATACCATTTTCCCTTAAGGAGTCTGGGTTTAGAAAGATGTAATACAAAGCAAGGTGCTTCAGGAAGGAGAGAGAAAGGGAAGGAGAGAGGAAAGGAAGAAAGACAGAAATCCTTTTACCTTGAGCTCCTACTATGTGCCAGATACCCTACTAGGCACTTACATTCCTTATCCCACTCAATCCTCATACTAACCCCATAACGATCTCCATAGGGATTATGATCCTTATTTACAGATGATGAGACTGAGGCTCATAGGTTGTATGATGGGTCCAACATCAACTTCCAGCTCCATCAATGGAAGAACTAGAATTCCAACAATATCCAGCTGACTCCAGTGCCTACACTTTTCACTACAACAAGTTCCTTCTAATTAACAATTCTTTCATTGTCCATTTTTTAATCAATCAAGACATATATATCTGCCAATCAGACTTCTGATCATCATGAAATTAGCAGTGTGACCACACCAAATTGCCTGACTCCTACCCCAAAACAAAATAAAACAAACTCTTGGCTTTCATTTACTCTGTGTCCCTCCATCAAGAATGACCACAACATTTAATTTCAACAAACATTAATTGGGGATCTCCAAAGGAAAAATACTGTGAAGGTGCCTAGGGATGCAATGATGAGCAGAGTTTCTCATGGAGCTTACAGTTTAGTTGGGGAGAGACATTAGCTAAATGATGACAAATGTGACATGTCTATGACATAAAGACATAAGGTGCCATGAGAGTGTATGTTTTGGGACCCCAACCCAACCTGGGGGTCAGAGAAAACTTCCTCGAGGAAATGGGAATTGAGCTAAGAGTTAAGGAATCAATAGGAGTTAACTAGGTAAAGAAGCAAAGCAAGGGGAGAACATTATAGAAAATCTAGAGAGACCATCATGTGCAAAGGCCCTGAGGAGGAAGCAGAGCATAAACTACTAACGGGTCATGGTATGACCATATCCAGACATTGAAGCTGAGCTTGGTGTGGGGCCAACCCATGCAACATTAAAGATTTTGATTTTTACATTAAGAGTAATGGGAAATCATTGAAAGGTTTTAAGCAAGATGACGACGTGATCAGACTTAGATTAAAACAACAACGGTAACAATACTGTGGCTCCATTATGAAAAGGATAAGAGTAGTTGAGGTGAGACCAGTGAGAAGGCTGTTGCATGAGGGAGAATTGATAGTGACTTTGGCTGGGGTGGTGGCAGAGATGGAGAGCTGCAGAGATCTGAGAAATGGGTAGGAGTAAAAACCGACAGGCTGCAGCGATAGGTTGGATAAGAAGGATGAGAGAGGCAAAGATGCCAAGATGTGTAATTAATGAGCTGGTAGGACCTCTCAGAAGATTTGGAACATCAGATGAAGTTCAATGGGAAAAATCGTGAGTTCAGGTCTGGATGGGATATGTTGGAGATGCCTTCAAGATAACCAGTTGGAGGTGTTAGGTATACAGTTAACTAGAAAGCTCTGACCTCGAGAGAATTCTGCACTGAGTCATTAAGGAGTGGGAGACAATCAACGACAAGGCTGTGGATGAGAGAGGGCCTGAGAATAAGTCGAGGGCCTAGGACTGAGTCCAAAGGAGCCCAACATTTAATGCTGAGGAGGGTTTTGCCTGCAAAGGAAATAGAAAAGGAATAACAAAGAAATTGAGGAAGGAAGCTTGGTATCGGGGAAGCCAAACGAAGTAAGCATTCAAGGAGAGAGTGGTCAGCCTGTGTCCAGTGCAGCTGAGAAATCAAGTAAGATTAGAGCTGCAAAATGCCTGTTGGATTTATCAACATGAAGATCTATCTGTGACCTTATTGAGACACCTTTCTGCTGAGTGATGGAGGAGAGAGGTGAACAGCCTGCACAGGGTGAAATGTGAACAGAAAGTGCGGTCGTGGAGTCAGTGGGTACAGACAACTGTTCCTTGAAGTTTGCTGCTGTGAAAGAAGAGACTAGGCCGTAGCTCCAAGCGGATGAAAGAGTCGATGAACCTTTTCTTTTTTCTTTTTTTAAGATGGGAGAGACTTTCTGAAAAATCAAAAAAAATATTTGGGGACTCCTTCCCACCCTTCACTCATCCCTCCGACTCCCTAAGACCTCAGTGGAATTAGTTGATGGCAAATGTTCAGACCCCCCAAACACCCAAACCCTCTCCACTCAGCGCTACCAGCCTGTTAAATGAAAGTTATTTTCCTTTGATATTCCCATACCCTATTTTCCCCTTCCCTCTTCCAAATCTCATTAGGAAGTCAAATTAGGAAGCTGCCATGCAGCCAAGTTTTGTTTTGCAGGCGCAGCCCTGCCCCTCCTCACAGAGCCTGCTCAATTGAGGTTAATGGGATTCTGCCCTCCTTCGGGCCAGTGGAAGGCCAGGGTGACCTACTTTGTGGGGTCCTGCCGGTGGAAACTGACTTGTTTTTCAATGATCGTCATCTTTATCCACAGGACTGCTTTCAAAGGACAGCCATGAACGAACAAATTAGCTGCAGACTTGTTTAGCTCAATAAATCAAGCTGTGGCTCCGACAGCCCAGGGTGCAGGTAGAGACAGGAAAGAGATTCTGAACAAATCCCACATCCTCCATTAGTTCCTCTGATGCCTGAGTAGAAAATGCCCGGTTTTCCTGAAAATCGATTCTGAATTTCCACCACCCAGTTCCTCCGGTTTAGTCTGAATGCTAGGAATTACTGGAACTTTTTAAAAGAATTTTTATTCCCTTTCTTATAATGAGTCCTATAAGGACTGTAGTCCCCTTAATTATCCCCAGCTACTCTGTTTAATTAACATTTGATTAGACAATGGCCTGTGTTTTCCAGGCAGATGAGTGGTAGGTGAACTGGAGACAGGGTCACCCTCTCCAGAAATCCTGCCTCTGGCGGGCGGGTTCCCCGTAATCACCCAAGCAACGGTTCCCGGAAAGGTCAGAGACGTCTTTCTCTCAAATTGGGGCTGAAGGTACAGGGCTCTCTCTGCCTCCTGTATCACATGCCCAGATCCATCGATGTCCTTAGGATTGTAAAGGAAAATTGGCCTTGGACTAGAGGATCTTATCGGCTAGATGGACCCGGAGCCCTAGATGCCTCCAGGTTATAAACAGTTTTCCCAGTCAGGGAACCTCACCGAAACCTTCTTCCACCCACACAGGACTTCAGCCTAGTGCATGCCTAGTGCATGGTTTGAACGCCCTCTCGTGGCCATATTGCGTTTCTGCAACTTCGAAAGCTCTATTGAGGAGCCCTGAGAGACAGAACTCAACATTTAAATGACCTGAGTTACCAGGGACCGGAGTTACCAGGGACTTGAGTCACCAGTAACCCGAGTCTCGCTGGTGTGGATCTGTAATTTAGAACGGGATAGTAAATCTCTAGAAGGACCATAAAAATCCTTTATTGACTCTTTTGAGGTATTTTTGGAAGTTTTGCTTAGAAAAATGAATGAGAAAAAAATTAACATTTCCCAAGTCCTATTATGTGTGACGATAAGCAAGTTCCTCACAAAAAGCCACGGGAGTAGGTAGGATGATGGGCCCATTTTGCAGACGTAGTAACTGCAAAGAGAGGTGGAGTCAAAGACCCTGTCACATAGCTAATAAGTAGCTAAACCAAGATTCAAATCTAACTGTCTCTTCTAGTGTCCTGTGTTCTTTCTACACACCAGCTGCCTCTCTGAAAATACAAAGACAAAACATTTCTTCGTGTCATCACTTGGCCTTCATTTTTTCTGGTGTGAATTGTCTGTTCATAACTTTATTGAGATTGTAAAATTTTTTTAGATTAGCTCTGTATATGCCGTAGATAATAACATTTGTCATTCACACTAGAGGGACGTCTTTTTGCAAACATGCCATGTTTTCTCTCTAATTTAATACTGTCGTTTTCATTATACAGATGTTTTTAGTCGATGTGTAATTCAATTTGTTACCTTTGTGATTGCTTTGATTGTTTCAAAGCTGAGAAAAATAACATTTCTGTAACAGATTAGAAAACTTGACTTCTTTCCTTTGATCTGGTTGTTTTATATTTAACTAGATTTTTTTTGGGGGGGGAGTGTATGATATTAGATGTGAAGCCCATATTTCTTAATTGCAATTAAAAACCCAACCCCACTTATTGCATAATATTTCTCTAATTTTGTATAAATCCTTATGTAAAGTTTCTGGGACCTCCACTCTGTGCCACTGATTTATATTTCTTTCTTATCTTGACTATTACATCATTTTAATTATCATGCTTTATAATATATTCTATTATATGGTATAGCCAGATAAACTCTCTTTGCTAAAAAACTGATTAAAATTTAAATTCCAGATAGAAAAACGAAACCAAGTTAACAAAATACCGTATATGAGGAAATATGGCATATAAGAAAGCATGATGAATACGATTTTTTTTTATGGGTTGGACAAATTAAAGAAATCCAATCATATCTAGCATTTCCTAAATTAAATTCACATATATTCTTATTCATTTCATTATTTTAAATAGCATTTTTATTACAGAAGTAATAAATACTTTGAGCTGATTTTTAAATTACATTTGAAGGTCAAAGGAAGTACAAGAGCTGCATATTCATTTCCTAGATTAAATCATTTATTTCAACAAATATTTGAGGAGAATCCACTGCACACCAAGTTCTAAGCCAGGCACTGGGATTCAGGAGCGAACAAGACAAAAATGGTTCCTACTCCACAGGAACCTAGGGGGAAAGGCGGAGATTAAACGAGACACCCAAGGAAAGAGTGAGTTCACCATACACTGGGAAGTTACACAAGGCATCCTAAGCAATTTGGAGAGAGGTCAAGAAGCGCCTCTCCCAGGATGCATTATGTAAAGCTGAGGGCTGAGGAGTGAGAATTGTCTAATCAAGAGTATGAGAAAAGAGCAGGGCTAAACTGAAGACATTAGAAAATCGCTCCCAGGCCCTTAGAGATTCAAATTCACCTTATCGCCCAACTAAGGTCAGGTGTTTTGTGCAGGGATTGGTTACTGCAAATTTCCTGCCTTTTGAAATACATACTAAGATCTGGTCAAAATGCATTTGCAGAGGATGGTTTGCCTAAGGCCTTGGAAAACACAAGGTTCTCAGATGGTTACATCTAACAGCAGGGCGTGTTGGATTGGGGGAGGGGTGTGGCTTGGTTTCTCCTGCTCTGGATTCCTGAGCAGAGCTGTTTTTATCCCATTAGGATGTCATGATAAATAGTGTCACCCATAGGGTACAGGATTTTTAAATAGCTAAACTGACCCAGAGCCACATGCTTGGGGAGATGGGAAGGTAATAGGTGTAGTGGTTGGTCTCTATGGCAATGGAAGAGGAAGCCTGTTCTCCAAGGCACTGCTAGACTTCCAGGGGCCAAGGGCCAAAGAGAGTAGGGGGATAAAGCAGCCCCACCCAGATGCCAGTGCTCTCTGTCTGGCTCTTAATGGAAGGCAGGTCCCAGACCATGTCCTATTAGTCCCTAGGGAGCAATGCTGGAGCTCCCCAGACTTTTTCTAAAGGCCAGGTCTTAAAAGAAGCTGCTAAAACCACTGACCTACATGCCAGAAAATGCACACATTGGGAAAGGATCATGGCAATACTAATAGCTCAGGTGCCAGGCACTGGGCCAAGTACAGTATACAAGCTCTCTCACTGAGCACTCAGAATAACCCTTTGGAGTAGAGATATGAGGATCCCCATATTATAGGTTTGGACACTGAGGCTCAGAAAGGTTTGGTAATTTGTCCAAAGATTCATAGCTATAACAGGTGGTGGCAGGATGCATACCCACGCTTCCCCCTCTCTCTGCTCATTGTTTGATCCCATCTGGCCTGCCAGAACCCAAGGGGTCCAGTTCCACAGGGCCTAACCAGGTCTGGAGTCACTGCTTTCTGGGGACAGGTGAGGGTAGCCAGAAGCAGCTGATCCCAACAGAGGGACACAGGGACTCTTAACAGCTGAGGTGGACCAGCTGCCAGATGGACTGAACAGATGAGTTGGTCCCCAGCCAAGGATTCTTCACGATTAGCAGCCTGGGGGTGTAGAATCAGGCAGAGCTGCCTTCAGACCTTGACCCCTACTATCTCTAAGTTCATGAATATCTATACACTTTGCTTTCTTCTCTATAAAATGGGATAATAATTCTAACCCCGCAGGATTGCCATGGGAGTGGGTCTGCCACCAAGTGTGTGCTGAGTGATTATAAGTCTCTGACTACCACCATTGATCTCACACAACCCTCGCCACTCTTAAGACCTCTTCTCAGCAGCCCAAGGAGACAGGTTGAAGAACTGCCTCTTGTAGGTGTCAGGGCCTTGCTATAAGTAGCCTCTTAAGGGCAATGGAGGCAGCGGGATGAGGGAGACGCCCCCTTTCATGGCACAACGTATGTCTCGGTAGAGTGAAAAGGGGGTGGGGGGAGGATTTAGAAATTGATGATAAAAAGAACATTGACCTTGAACTAATATGGACTTGGTTTGTGGTCTCTGTCCTGCAACTTCACTTTGTGACTTTGGACAAATTACAAAATCCTTCTGAGCCTCAGTTCCCTCATCCATAAATTGGAGTCAGTCATCTTTATCCCAGGTCTGTTCTGAGGATTCACTGAGAACATATAAGAAAAGGCTTGGGGCATTGTTAGCCAGCTTTTATTTGTAAAGACCATCTAACATACAACACAGCTGGGAGCACATAGAGCACAGAGTATTTGTTCACTCATTTATTCAGAAACATTTACCAAGCATCTACCTGGTGCCAGACACTGTTGTAGACACTGGAAATAAGCCATGAATAAGGCAGATGAAAGCCCTGCTTTCCCATAGCTTACACTCCAGTGAAAGGTGACAGTCAATAAAGAGCTAAACAAATAAATAAAAAAATAAATAACTGTAAGTGCTGTGGACACATTGAAACTGGAGAAGGTAGTAGCATATGGTTCTCTCTATGTGCGGCCAATGGATGGACTCAAGGAAGAGAGGCCTGTAAAACAGTTGTGGCCAAAGGCAGAGCTCAGTGAGAGACTGAGAATCTGCCTTCCTTCTGTGCTTCTCATCCTTTAGCCATGGTCTGGCCAGATGTCCTTCGGAGTGTGTGTCCCTGAGGCCCCTAGTGTAATGGTCACCGTGTTTGGTTTCCAGGAGAGCAGCACCCTCGGCTGAATTTTCTGTGGACAGGACACGCCACTTAATGTCCTTCCTGACCATGATGGGCCCCAGCCCCGACTGGAACGTGGGGCTGTCTGCGGAGGACCTGTGCACCAAGGACTGTGGCTGGGTGCAGAAGGTGGTGCAAGACTTGATTCCCTGGGATGCTGGCACTGACAGCGGAGTGACCTATGAGGTAGGTGCGCGCCTTGAGGGGCGGGTGACAAACCTTGCCCAGCACCTCCTCCTTGCCCAGTCCTGTTCTAGGGGTCCTGGACAAGAGCTGAGTCTAGCCAAGGCTATGTCTTGAATGAAATCTCAGTGTGGTAGGGGAGGCCAGCATGGTCTCATCATCATGTGCTCACATGCAGTCTGATTTGGACTCTAGAAAGTGTCCATGCAGCTGGCCAGGGGAGCACGGAGAGGCAATCTGCTTATAAGCAGTTTATAGGTAAGCATGGGAACAGCAGGCAAAAGGCAAATGCATAGAGGAGAGAGTTAGTGTGAGTGTGAGTGTGTGTGTGTGTGTATGAGAGAGAGAGAGAGAGAGAGAGAGAATGAGAATGGGGACCAGAAGGAAGTCGATGTACATTAGGGGCTGGGCCATATTCCGAAGGTTTTGGACAGCCAGGCTAAGGAGTTTGCAGTCTCTCCTGAATGTTGATGTTTCTCAGATATGGTCTGCACACCAGCTGCATCAAAATCTGGAGCCATCAGCACACCAATAGTAGAACAATCTAGAACAAATGATGGTAAACTATGGTTTGTAGGGCAAATCTGGCCCACCATTTGATTTGAAATAAAATTTTTGAACCCAGCCTCACATATTCGATTACATATCGTCTGGGGCTTCTTTCTCACTGTAACAGCTGAGTTGAGTCGTTGGGACAGACACGGTTTGGCCCACACAGCCAAAAATACTTACCATCTGACCCTCTGCAGACAAAAGTTTGCTGACGCCTGGTCCTGTAGGAAGAGCTCTGGGCTCAGGCCAACCCGGCTTAGCCATTTCCTAGCTGGGACGATCACTCTGAAACTTGGCTTCTTCATCGGGGCATAATCCTACTGTGTCCATGGGAGAATCTGAAAATATAAGGCTACAAATTTCCACGCACAACACATGGCATGAATGGAATTCCATAATATAAATAGTAGTTATATTTGTTAAATTCCTGTCAAGGTTTTTGTTCTGATCGCATTACAATCAAATTGCTTTTGTGGTTTTTAACCAGTTTTATTTCCTACTCTCTGTGTCTGTGTTTTTCCCCCACTGTAGTCACCCAACAAGCCCACAATTCCCCAGGAGAAAATCCGGCCCCTGACCAGTCTGGACCATCCTCAGAGTCCCTTTTACGATCCAGAGGGCGGGTCCATCACTCAAGTAGCCAGAGTTGTCATCGAGAGAATCGCCCGGAAGGTATTGGGTTAGAGCTCACCCTCGCGCAGAACGTTTCTACCAGGAGTGCAAAGAGACTGTACCCCTTTCTGCTCTAGAATCGTGGAGCCCCTGGCATATTCCAGGATATAGAATTCTTGGGCTTCCCAAGGCTTCTAGAATGCAAAGTATTCATAAAATATAAATGAGCAAAATGAACATAGTAGTGGAATTTGATGATCAACTGAATGATTTGATCCAGGCAAATAGGTTTCATCCTGAGTCTCACAATTGATTACTAATGTCTGCCACGGGTCAAGAACAAGGAAGCTGTGAGTTTCTTGCCATTCCTTTTTCAGTCAGTCTGATTGTAAATTTTGGCCCAGAACTCCACCATGGCCTAGGATTTGTATACAGGAAGGGCCTCATCTTTCCCCCACACATTCCATTCTTTAATGTGAGCCCTCCAAGTAAAATTCCTTTGCAGGGGGAACAATGCAATATTGTACCTGACAACGTGGATGATATTGTAGCAGACCTGGCCCCAGAAGAGAAAGATGAAGGTATGTCGTTTCCCTTTGTTGCCGGTGGCAACATAAATTGGCATGATCTTTTGGGAAAACAATTTGCTAACATGTTTTAAAAGCCACAAATATATTATATCCTTTGACATGGTAAAACCATCTTTATGGATTTCTGTTTGCAAGAAAATCCAAAGTAAGGCTAAGGCCAGTACGACCCTGGAATATGTATTAACAGTATCGGGCCTTCGAAATGATTACGTAGATAGAATTTGCGTAGGCTTCACAGTACTCAGATCCCTCTCTGCTTTGGCTCTTGCTGGCCTGTGAGGCAGGTGTGGGTACGTCCACTCCAGCAAGGAAAGTGAAGCCCAGATCCTGCAGTCAGGAGGGAATGGCAGAGCCATAGCTTCAGTTCAAGTTTTCTCACAGCATCTCGAGCCAGACAACCTGGGCTCTCCTCTGTGGCTTTGGGCAAGAAGCTCACCTTTCTACCACAGTTTCCTCAACTATTACATGGGGATAATAGTAGAACCTGCCTCTTAGAGGGTTGTCATAAGGATCAAATGAAATAAAACATGTAAGGTTCTTAGAATGATGTCGGTGCATAATAAGTGCTTAGGGAACATGGGCTGCCCTTATTCTTACCATGACACCTGTGTATGGCATCACTGGGAAGATGAAGCAGCAACCCAAAAACACCTGTGCTTCCCCAAATTGCCTATGATATGCCCGCACCTGTTTGGAAATGATGAGGGACCGTGAATGAAAACGTTCATGTGTTGAGGGGAAGAGATAGTAAGAGAATCTTTCCTTATTATTAGGTTATTTAGACATTTATTAGCAGAACGCTAAAATATAATTAAAGGGAAGGGACTGGCTGCTTCCATTTCAGGAGTTCCAGACTCATGGAGGCTGGTCAAGCCTCTTAAATGAGCTTGTCTGGGGAGAGGGCCAGGCCCAGCTGCCACAGGCTCCCAAGGAAAACATGTCACATACTCTTCCCAGATGACACCCCTGAAACCTGCATCTACTCCAACTGGTCCCCGTGGTCCGCCTGCAGCTCCTCCACCTGTGATAAAGGCAAGAGGATGCGGCAGCGCATGCTGAAGGCACAGCTGGACCTCAGTGTTCCCTGCCCTGACACCCAGGACTTCCAGCCCTGCATGGGCCCAGGCTGTAGCGATGAAGGTGAGGAGACAACCCAGGCCAGCAAGTGGCTGGCAGAAGCTCAGAAAGAGAGGGTTCTGCCTGGCGATGCTGATCCCTCACACCCAGTCAGGCAGTGTCCCCAGTGGGGCACCACGACCCTGACTCTAATTTTCAGTGGAGTCCACCTAGGGCGGGCCCCCATCTCCAACAGTGTCTCTAGGACTCTGAACACAGATCATGTCATACAACATCAAAAGGATTCTTCGTATATTCTTTTCTTATTATTAAAAATTATTGGGGTGACATTGATTAATAAAATCAAATGTTTCAAGTGTACAATTCAACAGTATGTTGTATGTACGTATATTGCATTGCATGTTTACCACTCAAAATTAGATTTGTCTTCCATTACCAAATATTTGACCCCTTTACCACTATCTACCTCACCCCTACTTCCCTCTGGTAACCACTAATCCACAGTCTGTGTCCATGAGTCTCTTTATTTGTCATGCTTGTTTGTTGCTTTCAGTTATAGATGATTAGATAAAGGAGATGTGGTACATATATACAATAGAACATTACTAAGCCACAAGAAAAGATGAAATACTGCCATTTGTGACAACATGCGTGAATCTTGAGATACTCATGTTAAGTGAAATAAGTCAGATGGAAAAGGTTGGAAACCATGTGATTTCATTCACATGTGGGATATAAAACTGAAAATAATTCTCGAGATTGACTGACCACCCCGCTCCTTCCCAGCCATGCAAGAAAATAAAGAGCTAGCAAATATCTTAGGACAAATTACAGATAACAATCAGCCTGCTTCTAGGCCTTAACTCCAATCCCTTTTTAAAAATCAGGCGAACAGGTTGGGCAACATTGAATCCAGATCCATTCCCCTGATTCTGTGTCATTCCCAGGCCCTCAGGTATGTCCCACCTCAGCCTTAGCCTGAGTCAGAGCACTCACTTCCTTGTGTTAGGACCTTGGAGCTGATTGCAGGAATTCTCAGACTGTCTCTCTCTCTCTGCAGCTGCTCAAAGGTCAGGCTTGAACTATGAGCTTGCACCACTTATATCATGATTGCTCAAGATTTAAGATGGCACTAAGCTGACTGCTGTGCAAAGGTCAGCTGACTCCTCTGGACAGGTCTACACTCTGTACTCTGTGATCTTCTGTCTCAGAGGTACAACGAGGCAACAGGGCCTCCAAATAACAAGATGTATAGGCTGAGCTGGTGTATGGCAGGAAGAAAACCACTTCCAAGCTGAGGATAATTGAAGAAAGCTTACCCCACTGCAGGTCATTCACTCTCTGGCTCTTCCTGGGGACAGCCTTGAACACCTCTCCTGGCTGCACAGTGGTTAATTAACTGAGCCCATGCTAAGACACTTCGAAGGGGTGTGAACCTTGCCATAGACAGGCCATTCCTACAAACAGGCAGCGGGCAGGAAGGAAACGTTGGAGATGCTCTCTTTGGGGGTGCTGGAGCTGGTTGGTGTCTGTCTGGTGGAGGCCTGCAGTGGAAGTTAAGGTCTCTAACTGCCCCTCCACAGGGAACAGTCCTTCCTCACACTAATTCAGGGGGCCCCCACGTCGTAACGATAGTTCTGAAATGTTGAGCTGCACCTGCTTTTTCTTATTTCCAATTTTTTTTATTGTGGTATATAACATCAAATTTACCATCCTAACCGTTTTTAAGTGTACAGTTCATTGGTATTAGGTAAATTCAAATTGTGTAACTATCACCACTGTCCATCTCCAGAACTATTTTCATCTTACAAAACTGAAACTCTGTACCCATTGAACAATGATTGCCCATCCCCCCTCTCCCCAGCTCCTGGCAACCACCATTCTACTTTCTGTCTGAGTTTGCCTATTCTAGGGACCTCATATAAGTGGAATCCTACAGTATCTCCTTTTGTGACTGGCTTGTTTCACTTAGTATAATGTCCTCAAGGGTCATCCATGTTGTAGCATATGTCAGAATTTACTTCCTTTTAAAGGTTGAATGACATTCCATTATATGTATATATTACATTTTGTTTATTCATTCATTTGTCGATGGACACTTGAGTTGCTTCTACATTTTTAACTGCTGTAGATAATGATGCTATGAACAATATCTTTGAGACTGATTTCAATTCATTTGGGTGTATATGCAGAAGTGGAATTGCTGGATTACATAGTAACTATTTTTAATTTTTTGAGGAAACACCCTACTGTTTTACACAGCGTCTGTACCATTTTACATTCCCACTAACAGTGCACAGGGTTTCAATTTCTCTACATCCCACCAATACTTGTTATTTTCTATTTTTATTAGATAGTAGCCATCTTCACGGGTGTGAAGTGGTATCTTGTGGTTTTGATAGCATTTCCCTAATGATTAATGATGTCAAGACTCCTGTCTATGTGCTTACTGGCCATTCATGTATCTTGTTCAGAGGGATGTCTATTCAAGTCCTTTGCCCATTTTTGAATCGGGTTGTTTAGTCTTTTGTTGTTGACTTTTAAGAGTTTTCTCTGTATTCTAGATATAAATCCCATGTCAGATATATGATTTGCAAATATTTTTCCCTATTCATAAGTTACCTTTTCACTGTTTATAGTGTCTTTTCATGCACGAAATTTATTTTTCATGAAATCCAATTTGTCTACTTTTTCTATGATTGCCTGGGCCTTTGGGGTCATATCCAAGAAATCACTGCCAAATTCAATGTCATGAAGTTTTTGCCCTATGTTTTCTTCTATGAGTTTTATGGTTTTATCTCTTACATTTAAGTCTTTGATCCATTTCGAGTTAATTTTTGTATGTGGTGGTAGGTAAGGATCCAACTTAATTCTTTTGTATGTGGATAACCAAATTTCCTAGCACCATTTGTTGAAAGACTGTTCTTTTTCTATTAAATGGTCTTGTCAAAAATCGTTTGACAACATATGTGAGGGTTTATTTCTAGACTCTCTATTCTATTCCATTGGTCTATATGCCAGTACCACGCTGTTTCGATTACTATAGCTTTGTGGCAAATTTTGAAATCAGAAAGTGTGAGTCTTCCAACTTTGTTCTTTTTTTTTCAAGATTTTTATTGTTGTTGTTATTTGGAGGCCCTTAAGAGCCTATATGAATTTTAGGATAGAGTTTTCTGTTTCTGCAAATATAACTGCTTTTTGTAGTTGGGGTCCATGTTCCCCAGAAGCTACCCCACTTAAGGCCAAATAAATAGAGTTCTCTTGTGCCCCATTAGGTTACCGTCTGCATTTGATCATTTGGGGGTGCATTTAGAATATGAGATCCCTTTGGACATTCAGAAGGAATTTAATGACAACATCAGTATACATTTTATTGTGGCAACTACATCGTAGAGTTTCTTCCTAATTATCTGAGCCAGCCAGGCCTTGTCATCCCTCCCCACTTCCAGGGCACCACTAAAGGGATCCTTTCAAACAAATATCTGATCATGTCACTCCCTAACTGAAAAACTTGTGGCTCCCTATTGCCCTTGTGCAAACTCCACAGCTTAATTTATTGGCAAAACAGTCCTGCAGAGAGCCAAGGTAAAGGACTGGAAAAACAAGCACTCTGACATTCATCCAACACGGTTAACATTATCCTGCAGTACTAAAAGACACGCTGTCAGTAAAGGCACCTGAAGACACTTGAAGAGATGAGCCTCTTGAGTCTAACCTCTTCCTCTCAGAAGACACTCAGGCTGGTTGTGAGGGCATTCTGCCTGCCCAGAAGGAAGCCTGAATTGGGGCTTGTCAAGCCCTACACCCCTACTAGATCACACTGGAACATATTTATCTTATTTGGTTGTACATGTATCTTTAGTTAGCTTTGCTCCTGGCTCTAACGTGCAGGTTCCAGCTATGATTTCTTGCTGCAACACCAGCACTGTCTAGCTACACTCTCTACATGTTAAATAACAATGTGTCAATATCACACATGTGCAAGTGACAGCCTGTAGACATGTGCAGGCTGGCCTCACACTCCAACTTTAATTGTCCTTTCTAATTTCATCTCCTAATACCACACACATATACACTCTGTACAGGGTTTTTTGAATGAGCAGTTCCCTTCACCTTAAATGTAAATATTTATTACCCCACAAAGTACACTCAGATGTGCCCTCTTGTGTAAAATCTTCCCAGAACTACCAGAAGGAGATCCTCCCCTCTTCTGTGCTCCCCAATTCCTTGGGCTTCTCTTTGTTGTCCTATTTTCAATAGCTGGAATTATTGTCTGTTTTATGTGCCCATCTCTCTCTGTCTCTCTGGAGTAGAAGAAGATCCATATCTTACACATCTTTTTAACCTCAGACTATACCAACTAAGCATTCAGTAAGTCTTTATTGACATGAATAAATGGATGGATGGTGGATGGATGACTTCATTTTCTTCTTTTTAAAGAACTAAGCAAGACATGTACACACATATGTGCACACGTGCACACACATACACATGCACACACACAAACCCGTGTTTCCACCAGGTGCAGCACCCCACAACCACCTTTGAAACAGGACCTCCAAGCCATGTTTGGAGGTTCAATTGTATTTTTCACCAACCTCTTGAGTGCCTCCTATATAATCATGGCCTTTGCTGACACCCACTGATGGGAGCAAAGCCTTATATAGTCCAAGACATCAACGCAGAAGGCTGGCTATATTGCCTTCCTCATTCTTCCTCTATATCCCCTTCTCTTGACACATGCAGACATTCCCTGCCCCTTTTTAGCAGCTGAGGTCTTCTCTTCTTTGTTACCAACCTCAGCTGAGGCACTGAGATGCCTGTGGCCACTTAGAATAATCTGCCCTTTGGGCACAGATCAGCCCTGTGGACATAGCCCTGTAGACACAGATCTCTATGTTCCAAGGCCAGTCATACTTTCTACCCTCAGGAACAAAATTATCTCATCTATTTTTCTAGACTAGAACTGGTAGCTTTAAATAATAACTAAAGTCTCAGGCTCCTCTGAGCAAAAGAACTTTATGGTATCTCAGAATATATATATAGATATATTTGCTTTCCACTGCTGTCCAATGGAACTTTCGGTCATAATGGGAATGTTCTATATCTGCACTGTCCAATATGGTAGCCACTAGCCATACATAGCTAGTCAGCATTTAAAATGTGGTTAGTGACTGAGAAAGTGAATTTTAAATTTTATTTAATGGTGTTAAATGTGATACATCCCAAACCGTAAAATGGATTGTGACTTATCTTAAATTATATGTAGGTTAAACTATATCATATCCCACATATATTATATATTATATATATGTAAAGCCAACCAAGCATCTTTCATATGTACTGGCACAGGATAAGAAGTAATCCTTACTGAGTGCCCCCATGCACCTGGAAAAAGGTATTTCATTTCCTCTTAGAGAAGTTCCTGGTTTAAAGATTTATACTACCTTTTATGTTCTCTTCCATCCTCAACTGCCTAAATCCCGGTGAAAGCCAGCTGGTTCCTTCTTGATTCCTGCCCTTGGGTGGCGGGGCCGTGTCTGGCGCGCCCCCTGGCGCGCGGCACTCGCACTGCAGCGTCCGCTCCGTGTGTTACAGATGGCTCCACCTGCACCATGTCCGAGTGGATCACCTGGTCGCCCTGCAGCATCTCCTGCGGCATGGGCATGCGGTCCCGGGAGAGGTACGTGAAGCAGTTCCCGGAGGACGGCTCCGTGTGCACGCTGCCCACCGAGGAGACGGAGAAATGCACGGTCAACGAGGAGTGCTGTGAGTGGGGCGCCGAGCGGACGGGGAGGGCATGGGGCTCCCGAGGCCGCCGATGCGACTCCAACGCCCTGGGACTTCCCAGCTCCCAGCAGCTGCCTGATGACCGAGTGGGGCGAGTGGGACGAGTGCAGCGCCACCTGCGGGATGGGCATGAAGAAGCGGCACCGCATGGTCAAGATGAGCCCAGCAGATGGCTCCATGTGCAAGGCCGAGATGTCTCAGGCAGAGAAGTGCATGATGCCCGAGTGCCGTGAGTGGGTGTGGGAGGTGGGGACCGGGACGGTATGGAGGACCACAGCGCCCCCGACTACCATCAAGGTCCACCGTCCTTGCAGGGCACCACTAGGAGCGAGATGAGGGCCACAGGTGTGTGGACATCAGTCAGACACAGAGTGTGGCCTCCTCTTAGGGACATTCTGAGTAATACTAGAGTGACACCTGGATGGCCTCTGGATAGAATTCACCTGTGGCTGTTCTATAGGCCCCCAAAGTAAATTTGTGGGGTTATAATACTTTTATGTAGATGTACATCCCCCAGGTCATTCTAGGCCCCTCACTCTTGTTTTATATCGGATTTGATTGGCCCCATAAAGGATTACAACCCCTGCTCTATGCACAAAGGCACATAGGCCACATATGTACATTTGCACAAAGGCACATACACATCCTAGAGGTTTAGAAATGCATCACTGACCCTATCTTTTAGTGCATGGTTCCTGGGGCATGTGGGATGTTTCTGTTTCTAGACCCTACTCAGACCCTCAGTGGTGTTTCAGATGGGGCGTGTATTCATGTTACTGAACCACATCTGATGTCACAGCATGGCCGCTAGTGGGGCCATGGGAGATGCAGGTGAGTGACAAGAAGAGCAGGAGTCTGCTGAGACAGTTCTTGCCCCATGGGGTTCATTTGGGTTATCTGAACCCATTGGTCAATTTCACTTTATTCCAGGGGCTAGAGCAGGCCAGGGGGTGGAGGGCACAAGGAAATCAAAGAAAGCAAAGAGGGCCTGTTCTCAGTGGCAAACCCGGCTCTCGGCCTAGACACCATCCCCTGCTTGCTGTCCCCATGGTCCGAGTGGAGCGACTGCAGCGTGACCTGTGGGAAGGGCATGCGGACCCGCCAGCGGATGCTCAAGTCTCTGGCCGAACTTGGGGACTGTAATGAGGAGCTGGAGCAGGTGGAAAAGTGCATGCTGCCCGAATGCCGTAAGTCCTGGAGCCCCTGCAAGCCCGCCACTTGTCCTCCTGTTAACCAGCCCTGTGCAGAGATCAGTCCTAGGTCATAGAGTTCAACTGTATGCTGGAGAGAAAGGGTATGGGTTTGGACCTCTGTGTTAGCAAAGTTATTTAAACTCTCTTCAGTAGTAATGAGGATAGCAATAGTCAATAATAGTCAATAGCAATAGTCATCCCCTCATTAGTAGTGAGAATCTCACTATTATCTACAAAACACACAAACTGTAAGTTGCTATGAAGTCTTAAAGGGAGACTTAGATGAAAAACACTTAGCACAGGCTCAGTAAACTTTAGTTCTTTCTCTCCCCCACCCCACCCCCAATTACAGGCTGTCTGACCGATGGATTTTCCAAGCTTTTTAATTTTATTCCTCCTCCCTGTGACCATTTTATTTACCCATGCCCAGAGGGTGGACATTAAATCAACAACTCCTATTCCCTTGCAGCCCTGATAGGACCAGCCAGCAGGAAAACAAACCAGGCCCTCAAAAGCTTGCTTCCCAGCCCCATCTCCTCCCAAATCTCTGTGATCAGCTGTATGTATTACATGGGGACTAATCTTCAAGGGGAGAGAGCCTGTTTTTCTGGCTAGTCTTCCAAGAGAGCTCCTCTCTTAGGTAGTGGAAAGTCAGACACACTTGCTGTTTTTTTGGCTTCCTCTGAAATGCATTTGCAATCTTTCATGCTCCCTCTCCCTTATCTCTCGGGCTGCTTGCCCAGATTCAGATCTATTCTAGAAGCTCACAGAGCAAGGCAAGAGGCTTTGAACACATCTTCAAAGTCTCCCCAAAGCCATCTTAAGTAATAGAGAGGACATAAGATGTGGGTTATGACCCGGGCACCAATTCTACCTTGACTGCGCTGGATGAAATCAGTCTGCCTTTGGAGCCTCAGTTCCTTCTGTAAAACAGGATAACAGCACCTGTTTTGCATTTCTCATAGGCTTGCACTGAGATGTTCAAAAGAGTGTAAGTGACCATGCCTTGTTTCAGACATGATACAATCATACCCATCTGTGTCTTGCCAGCCATTGACTGTGAGCTCACCGAGTGGTCCCAATGGTCGGAATGTAACAAGTCATGTGGAAAAGGCCACATGATTCGAACCCGGATGATCCAAATGGAGCCTCAGTTTGGAGGCGCACCCTGCCCAGAGACCGTGCAGCGAAAAAAGTGCCGCATCCGGAAATGCTTCCGAAATCAGTCCATCCAGAAGCTGCGCTGGAGAGAGGCCCGAGAGAGCCGGAGGAGTGAGCAGCTGAGGGAGGAGTCTGATGGGGAGCAGTTCCCAGGTACTGCTCCCAAGTGTGAGGCTGAAATTCAGGGAGACGTCAAAGTGGAGGGAATGAGTGGGTCTTGAAGAACTTGCAGGAGTTTGCCAGCTAGAGAAGAGCATCCAGGCAGCAGGAATAGTAATCGCACAGGTACAGAGATACCAAAGAGCATGGTATGTTTAAACGATAAATGGGATGCAGTGGAGCAGAGTACAAAGGGAGAGGAAAGAAACCATGGCGGAGAGGTAGGGCCCCGACCAGAGGTCTTGTGGCCTGCTGAGGATTTGAGTCTTGGTTCTGTGGGTGAGGATTTTAAGCAAGAGTATGACTTTGATGGACATGTTGAGTAGTTTGGAAGTAGCAAAAGAGGCACAGAGGCCAGTTATTTAAAAAATAAAATCCCCATCTGGGGCTTCACTGCTGAATAAGTTGGTCCAAGCCAAGCAAGATCATCGACAAAACAATGAAACAATGATTTGGGAAGATTCATGGTTCAGTCTTGGGTACAAGCCAATGGATGGTCTTTGGATGCCCTGGAGTTGGTGAGGAAGGTACCTGTGTAAATGTGAAGATTAATGGCATGGTGAACTTAACTATTTTTAAAGGCATAGCTCAAATTACCCCCTTTTTCTTTCTCTTCCTTAAGACATCCTACCACCACCTATGGTGATGCAAGAAATGCAGATATGAGGAGCTATCTGATAGTCCACTATCTTTCCTTTGGGAAGCTGTGTGCATATTAAAATGTCCGTTGCACATGGTAGTCAGTCAACCAGCCAGTCAACAAACTTTCATTAAGCCCAACCATGCTGCAGGCAGGCTCCAGGCCATGGTTTTTTTCCTCCATGAAACTTAATACACTATTGAATCATTATAAAGGTGACTGGTTCTACAAAGAAGTCACATACAGAGCACCAAGGAAACATTTTTTAAAAAGATCTAACCTACTATCTGGGGTCAAGGAAGTTTCCTTTGGTAGGGACATGTTTTTGTGTGAAAAATAATAAATTAGACTGGTTTACTTAGTATTTGGGAGGCTAAGTATTTGGGGAGCAAAGCATAAGAGAAAGAAGTGGTTAACTGCAACTTGAGTGGTTGCCACATTGACAAGCCACCCCGAAACAGTAGCTTTTTAAGAGTCATTTATTAACATGATTCTGTGGTTCAGTGACTTGGGCTGTCTGAGCTGGATGAGTCTTCTGAGGTCTAGCTTAGCCTCATTCGTGTGGTCAGTCAGCCGATGGCTTAACTAGGACTCGGAGTTTTAGACCAGCCTCACCTGCATTATTTCTGGGCCTCAGATAGGAAGGCGGGGGGTTTCTCCACGTGACCTTGAGAACAGTAGAGCTAGGCTTTCTTATATAGTCGTGGAAGGGTCACCAGCAGCTTTTCTCACACCAGGTTTGTTCACATCCCATTGGCCAAAGCAAGTCTTATAATCAAGCCCAGATTCAAGAGGTGGAGAAATAGATTCTGCCCCTTGCTGGGAAGAGCTGCAAAGTATTTACGGCCATTTTTTACAGTCCATCACCTATGAGCTAACAGTCCCCAGTAAGAACTCTAACCATTATTTAATTCAACAACCCATTACATACAAGAGCAGGGGAGAAGCCCAGAATACTTGATTTGACAGTTGTTTACTAGGGTTCAGCACCCCTGTTCTGCCCCCAATTTCTCTGCTAGCCTAACCAGGCCTTCTCATGCTTGCAGGCTGTAGGATGCGCCCGTGGACAGCCTGGTCGGAATGCACCAAACTGTGTGGAGGTGGGATTCAGGAACGCTACATGACTGTAAAGAAGAGGTTCAAAAGCTCCCAGTTTACCAGCTGCAAAGACAAGAAGGAGATCAGAGCATGCAGTGTTCACCCTTGTTAGCAAGGGTCTGAGTTTTCCAGGGTTGCACTCCACATTCCAGTTTCCAATGACTGGGCCGTTTGTTTGCTTGTTTGTTTAAGGCAATTTAAATCGTGTACACTAGTTTTCATTTCCGCAGTGTGGTTCGCCCAGTAGTCTGTGGATGCCAGGGACATCCTTTCTGTATACTTCTTGGTGGGCACAGGCTGAGTAGGTCTCTCTCGTCTTCAGCCGGCCCACCTCCAGCAGACATGAGTCGTGTCAGCCACCCCATACCAAACGGAAATGTGTCCCTATGGAGCATCCACCTGGGCAGCAGAGCAGAGACCCTGTCTTCCACCACATGGAGAGGCTGGAAATGACTATGTGCCTCGGTCCAGGGTACAGCAGGAAACATTCTCCATTGGATAGAGAGCAGATTCCCTCATTCTCATCTTTAGCCAGCTCTCTCTTGCAGGAAGTGATTGTTTGCCCATCTCTTTTCACTTAGAGGAGCTTTAGGTCCCTTTGTTGAGCCTCCTCAGTCATCGATAGTTCTTGGGGAGAAACGGAGCTGGTTAGATGCGAAGAGGAGCATGGATGCTGAACGGCTTTCAGAATTTCACTGAGAAATTCTGAACACATTTATCTCATCTCCTAATATTGGTTCCCAATACCCCAAAGGAAATGATGGCTCTTTTATTTGAATGTAAGGTTGCCAGTTCTTAGACCTGATGCAAAGAGTAATTAAGTCTAGGAAAGATTTTTCCCTTATTTGTTTTTTGCCACAATTCTCCTAGGAAAAGCCAGCCTTATAAACCTTCCGATGCTAGATCCTTACTAGAACCAAGGCCAACACAGCAAAACTGACCTTGCTGGCAGTCCCAATCCTGAATTTTTAAAACCTTCCAACACACATCAAGTTTTCAAACCAGTTCTAACAAGAAAACATTTTTTAGTTATGCAAACATCTTGTAGCCCACCAAGCCACTCCTCCAACAAAAATACTATCTCTGTACTTTAAAGAGTTCTTTAGTCGTAAATTTTTATATGTAGAAAGTGTTGTGAAGACCAAGAAAAACAGAAGTCTAGGGAGAAAAGAATATTACAGAATCAAGCTGGGCAAGAAACTCTGGTGGGAAGTCAAACCTATGTCAGCTCTCCACACTACGGCCGACCCTCCAACGCATCCATGGTCTTCCATACCCTTCAGAGCACTCGTAAGCACACCAAATTCAGGGAGGCTGACTACCAAGGATTAGTGTAAAAGGACGTTTTACTGAGTTGAGTCCATCAGTTTTTACTCGTTCATTTATTGTTAAAAATTATTTGGTTTCTGTTACAGGTCTTTTTCATTCCGCTTAATCCAAATATGTATCATGGATGAGATGCATACAATGCTTTGAATACACTATTTTAAGAATTTGCATTAAATAACCAGGATATTTCCAAACACAACCTATATATGCTATAGCCCTGAATCTGTATTATTTTCTTTAACACAAGAGAGAATTGTTCAATAAAAAACTCATTTGGGTCTGTCTTTTGTGTTTTTAAGCTAATTAAGTGTTGGGTCTGTTTAGAATTGTTATCCACCTCAATTATATTCAGGAAAAGATAGTTTTTGCAACCTTGTTGTGGAGAGACCATTCTTACCCCCATATCCCTGAGTTTTGGGAGCTTTGAGTTGTTTCTGGCATCACTGGTGTAACCTTTAAAGTGCTTTCTCCCCCAACAAAGAACATAATATAAAGATATACAACATTTAACTTTCTTAGAAAAAAAACTCTTGATACAGAATCTGCCCACTTTTGCAATGTTACTCTTAGCAATGTAGAGGCACACTTCCTCTCAACCTATGAAAATCAAAGTTCCTTAGGCTGGTGATACCTAAGTAATTCTAAGGATAAGATACCCTAGTTAGTGTCTCATGTTCTTATTTGGTCCTTATTGGGTACATTTTTAATCCTAATTTTGGAGAGTTAAAACCAGGTCACTGGTTAATGGCTGAGAATGGATAACATGTTTCTTGTTACATAAGTATTATTTCTTTTATTTGCCGGGGGAATTTTTAAGAAGCATCAAATCTCTTTCTTACCAAAGTCTCGTGTTAGGTGATTTATAGTTTTTCTGGCAAACCAATCACTTTGGAAATAAAGACTTTTAACTACAAAAATAAAATTTGTTTGGACTTCCAATAGAGACAGTAAACAGATCATAAGGCACCCAGTAAAAACTGCCATATAGAGAACAGCTATAATTATTGTATATATTTTAATAAATGCCAAAACAGTTGTAATCCAATTTACATCCACATTTTAAGATTACAATAAGGTCAGAGATATATTCCCTAATCAGTTATTGAGTCACTCACCTGTCACCTTACCAATGCATTGTTTGAAGGAAATCTGTTGTAGCAAATGAGAATAAAGCCTGGGCTTCTTCAGACCCAAAAATGAAAAAATGAAAAAAGATCTTGTGCTGTTTTTAATTTGAACTTTGTGTTTTAGGCATACTCAAAGTCTGTGTACTTCTTCCAGGAAGTAAAGATACATTACACATTCTCACATGACAATTCTCCAGAAATTTAGTACAGGTCAAGTCCATGGCTAAAATTTCAATACACAAAAATTCTACATGTCAAATTATTTCTGTGACCTAACAAATAGCACCACGTTTTCCAGGCAATAATTTAAAGGAGTTAAATATTAAAGTGTACCAGGACTGTACGGTCAGTCCCTTTCCCCCGCCCCGAGTTAAATTTTTATATCCTAAAGAAATGGCAATGTTTAATCCCTAATTACAACGCAGAATCAAGGAAGCCATAGACATTCTGCTATTTGGTTATTTGGTGCTATTACTTTTAATAATAGAATGATTCATTTTGTTCTTCACATTGCCCAAAGTTGAGAGAATGAATGAAAATAAATTAGTTCCTTTTGAGAATGAGCAAGATGCTGTAACGAACTATAAATAGCAGCTGAATGCTAATGTGTGAAGATAATTCTTCAATTTAAATCCTTTGAAATCTGTGAGCAACAGATCTATACTAAAATGTCAAATTTAAATAATGACATCCCTGCTTTAGACACTCTGTCCATTCAGAAGGTCTTATACACTCTGTAGGGCACAGAGGCAGAAGTCATATAACGGTGAAGCAAGGGGAATCTGGGTTCTAACCCTGCTACATCCCTGAGAAGCTGAGAGAGCTGGAGCCAGTTATTTCACCTTTTCTGGCCTCAGGCTTTCATACAAGCCTTCTTATACTAAAGGACTTCTCTACCCCATCTCCACAATTTAGCCAATTCTCACCTTGAGAGCAAGTCCTGATGGTATCCTGACATAGGAGTCACTGAAAGCGTTTTACCCCACCAGTCTTTCGCTTCTTTATAAACCAGTAAACTCCCACTCTGTGTTGAAGCTGGCTTGAGTTGTATACCTGTCACTTATAACTGAAAATATCCTGACAAATAAAATATACATGTAATATTTTTACTCAGGTATCACCAGAGCAAAATGTAATTTCAGACTTTTCATTCAACATTCATAATGTCATAACATAAGATAGCATTCATTAACATTTTCTCATATTGCTCTAAATTCTCCATAAACCTCAGAATATGTTCTCAACTACTTCCTGGCTTTAGAATTGATCGGTAACGGTTCTCATATTTTAAGAAGTTATGTGTTTAAAGAGTTCTTTATTTCAAATAATTTATTTCAAATAAGTATTAGCAGAAGGGAAAGGGGAAAACATCATATTCAAGACTACTGACTACAATAGATTTTATAAAAGTAGAACCTCTATTTTTTTCTAGTATTGGCATGTAACTCCTACTGGGTGATCATAACCGGAAATATCCTAGCCTATCTGGGAAGTCCAAAGTCCCACTTGTGAAAAATACATGAATCTCCCGCTCCCTTACCTATGACGTGAGTGCTACTCCAATCAAGGTCTGCAGCCTAAGACCAACCACAAGCCACATCCCACAACGAGATGCAGAAATTGAAAGCAAGCGCTTAGAAACTTTTACAACAATTTGACATTGCACAATATCCAAGAGTACAGTTATTTTCCTAGTGATTCATTTTTTTAATTACATTTGGCAAAAGTATCAGTCCACAATGGTAAAGGTGAAAATTTTTTTAAAAGGGCCCTTCACCACAGATAGTCAGGGAAGCATTGTACTATGCCAACTCTCACTCACGGTCAGGAAAGGACACCAGCCTGCAAACCCTAGGCTTCCAAAGCTCTCAAATGCTTAAGCATCTACACAGTAATAGCTACTTCCAGACTTATATACCTACATATCTTCAAGTAAGTACCCTGCACTGGCTCTTTTTCTTACTCCTCTAATATCCTACCCTATCAAGTGAGATAACAGCTCCAACACCCCCTGATTTTACCACAGAATTCCTCAGAAAGCAGCCTACACTTACTTCATCCAGTTCCTTGCCCTCCAATCACATTTCAACCTGTTATAATCTGGTTCCAGCAACCCGATGAAACAGATTTCTCAAAGTCATGAGCAACCAACCTCAAAGTCTGAACCATCATCCCTGCTGCCTCTTAATCCCCCGTTCTTGCACCACACTCAAAGCTCTGCACCCCCCACCCCCATCCTTGACGATAGTCTGGTTCTCTCCAAATTCTTACTGCTTCTCATCGCTTTTTGCTGCCTCCTTAATCTTCTACTTCCAAATGTTTCTTTCTCCTAAAAGTTTAACCTTTGGACTTTCCCTCATACACACTACACTTCAAACCACTCCATCTTCAATCATTAGCTCAAAATAGGTAAAACTCAAATCTGTAGTTAGTCCTAGACTCTTCTTTTGAGTTCTACTCCCCATCCCCAAATGCCTCCTGAATTAACTCTGTATGTTAATTGCCACAATTACCATATATTTCTATCACTAGAGGATTGCCTATGCTCCTTATTCATTCATCAAATGGTGGTGGTGGTGCCAGGCAATATGGGTAAAGCAGTAAACACAGTAGACATGGTTCTGCCCTTACCGACAGACCTTATGACTAAGGTCCAGGTCAGACAAGACAGACAAAATAGTCATAGACTATAAGTGTCCATAAGTAAATACGAGGTAGTGTGATAGTAGAATGGGTAGTCTAGGACTCTCAAGGAGGTGGCATCTAAGCCAGGAGCAAATGGATGAAACAGCTAACTGGAATAGTTGAGGGAAGCAACTGATTTGGAAAATATATGGTGTGTTTTAGGGTGTAAGAAAGCAAATTGGCTGAATGTGAGAAGCAGGACGATGACAGTTCCTTGAACACTATGGTAAGAAGTTTGGATTAGTCCAAGTGCACTGAGATGATAACAGATTTTAAGCAGCAGTGGAACATTTATGGTCTAAAAACATCACTTTGGCCACATTGAAATAATAGCTTTGGAGAACAAAATGGAAATATAAAGACTACTTCAGAGGCCCTTGTAGTAACCTCAGTGTAAGATCAGGGGCTTAGACAAAAGTGGCAGAACAAACCGAAAACAGACAGATTCCATGATGCCAATAACCTCTTATCCGACCACCCTTCCTTAAATCCACACTTCCGTTGCTCACTCTACCACTAGATTAGATCCAGGTACCCTTTGTTCAGAATCCTTGGCAGTTTTCCATTATATAGAAGAGCCATCCTATGTAAAGCGCTCCACGACCCAAGCTGAGTCTCCTTTACTACTTTGTTCCCGTTGCACTTAACGATCCTTTTAGATTAAGGTTCTAATCCCAGAATACACCCTGCATTCTGCCAACTCTGTGCCTTTACCCAGGTATTTTCCCACCCTTTCCACGGGCTCCTCTCCCTGCCCCAACTCAAATCTTCCCAACCTGTGACGCTCCAGTTAAAATATCACTTCTAATTAAGCTCCCTCAGATTTTCCAGGAAGAATATACACTATCACTTCTGCTGGACCTGACAACTTTTTGCATGCTTCTAACACTCTGCCTTAACTTTACAGTTGTTGTCACTTTTCATCTTTCTTCACTAGATACTGAATAATTTATAGGAAGTAAAAGTTCCGATTTATCCATTTCTCCAGAATACCAGTAAGGTCTTATACAAAGAAATCTGTTAAAACACCCTTTTTCTAAAAAGCATTTTGAAACTTTCTAAGCAGTCACTAGTTAATTACCTATAAGTGGTCAAGTGATATTGAAAGTGGCCACTTTATCATCACCTCCTCCTATTTACCTGCCAGTTATCTGTTCAATGTGATCATTATGTATAGGAATAGAAAAATAAATAAATAAGAAAAGTGGTAATGAAACCACGTGTAGAAGAGGAACAGGTTAGACCTTAAGTATATACGACCTTGTTATGTCAAATTTTAAAAGTCAAATGATAAAGTAAGGAACCCATTTATATTATAAAACTCAAAAGCCTCAAATTTAGAGAATCATCAATGTAAGACATATGTCAATAGGGCATAATGTCCAACTCTAAAATATTACAAATCCTTCAACAACATAGGGAGAAAATTCCTAGGATAGAAATTCATGACTGTCAATTCAGGAAACCCTGTTTGAAAGAATTTCCACATATATAAAGAAACATAAGAGATACTAATGTTAGAAATGTAACCTCAATGTTAAATGTGCTAAAGAGCAGGATTGGCAAACCATGGCCCACAGATCAAATCTAGTCTGCCATCTGCTTTTGTACAGAATGGTTTTTACAATCCTAAATGAATTTTTAAAAGAAAATTCAAAAGAAGATTGGTATGACATATGGAAATGATATGAAATACAAATTTCAGTGTCCATAAATAAAGTTTCATTGGAACCCGGCCACATCATTCATTTAAATATCATTTATGGCTGCTCCAGCGCTACAATGGCAGAGCTGCGAAGCTTGTACAGAGAGACTACTACGTATATGGCCCGCAATGCCCAAAATGATATTTACTAGCCAAACATCAGAAAGTTTGCCAACCCCCCAGCTATAGAGCAGGGTTTTCAAGCCATAGATGAAGAAGACTACAAAGCACCTCTGACTGTATGATGGAAATCAAACGGGAGAGACTTCAGCTTCTAACCATGGAGTAACAGGAACCGGATTTACCCTCCTACCTTCGACAATCAGAAAATTGGAGTAAATATGTGAAACAATTGTTTTCAGACATTATACACCAAGCAGCATAGGACTACAATCCTTGATGGAAGAGAAATAAGGCAAGCCTTAAAACTGTCCTGGCTTTCTGCCTGGCGGCACACTCCAGATTGCAAAAGGGATGGAGAATTCTAAGCAAGGCACAAATGTTTCCTTGAGCTGAAAAGACAGACATGGAGATCAGGGAGTTTGAGGCAGCTGAAAGCTGCAGAACAAAGTTCTGAAGAAGACAGGGCTACACAGAAAAAGAGCTCCAAAAATATGCATAGGGTCACCGAGGTTTTGCTAATATTAAGATACACATGTACAGAGTGAAACTCCATTAGGTTGGGCAAAGAATGACTCAGTAGATGTGAATAAAATGTTCTCCACAGCTCACATGGGGCTGCAAATTGTTTTCAGTTCCCACCAGCCAAATTGGAGGGTCCTCACTGATTACTAGGGCATTCAGCAGAGACTCCAAATGGGCCACACTCAGTAGCAGAGCTAAACTATTGTGGAAAAAAAGCTACTTGAGACTGCATGAAGCTTAAAAAGAAGCCTTGAAAATACTAAACTGAACTGCAAGTAAATTAACTGACTGCCAGAGCAAAGCCCAACAACCTTTAGATTAAGACAACAAAATCTAGGCACATAATAACATAAAATATACAATATCCAGCATCCAATCAAAATAGACAGCAAAAAAAAAGAAAATGGCCCATAACTAGAGAAAAATCAGTCAATAGAAAGAGATCCAAAAATTATAGAGATGAAGGGATCAGTTGAAAAGGATATCGTAACAGCTATTATAACCATGTTCGAATGTTCAAAGCAGCCTTTCTCAACCAGAGTTCTGCAAGAGGATTAAGCCCTATAGGAAAAGTTATTTTAGTGACTATTTTCTCAAATTTCCCAAGGATGGCACAGCTAGTACAATTCTAGATGCACAGAAGAGAAGTTAGTTCATTACAAAAAACAGATAAAGCATTTATCTGGGAATCCAGTCGTGAGAGGTTGGATAATAGAAATACATGAACATAATGATGAGAGAAATAGAAGATATAAAAAAAAAAGAACCAAACAGAATTCTCACGGAAGGGGGAAAAAAGGCATGAAATGAAAAATTCATTGGATGGGATTAATGGCAGATTAAACAATTACAGAAGGAAAGGTTAGAGAACTTCTAGATGTAGCAATAAAATGAAGTACAGAGAAAAAAAAAAGAAGTAAATTAAGATAACAAAATTTAACTTTCAGGCCTGCTTTGCTACAAAGCATCTATTCAGAATAAAATAAAAGGTGTCCCATTAAATCTGAATATTACGTAGACGGTCTCTTTTTATTTGAAGTTACCCATGATAAAAATTTTCCCCATCTATGGCCATGCCACCCTGAACGTGCGTGATCTTGGAAGCTAGGGTCGGGCCAGGTTAGTACTTGGATGGGAGACCACCTAGGAAGACCAGGTGCTATAGGTGTCAAAAAAAAAAAAAAAACCTTTCCCAACTGAAAGTACTAACAAGAAGACGGCGTTATAGTACCAAAAGCCACAGGATAAACGTGGTATCTTCCTGGGTAGTAATTTTAATTAACATCCAAATAAATTTATATTTTGCTTCCCCAGCAGTAATTTTAATTAACATTAAAATAAATGTGTGCTGTTTTAAGCTTCATCCTCAGATGTGAATGCATCTCATCAAGGGGTGTCAAGAGTATTTCATAGAAAAAAAATTTAAGAAACAGTGACTTTAGGAAATATTCAAGAAATCACTAAGAACAAACCATTTCACTTCACGTTCACCTACTAACTGACCAATATTGACTTTTAAATTCACACCCAAAGGCATTACTGGCAAAAGCCAATAATGCCTTATGTTAGAGCTACTAACATAAGTTTCCTCCAACACTCATTCCTTCAAAATAACAAGTCATAAAGCATCATCTTGTGATAACAAATCAATTTTAATTCTAGCACCTGAAGCTATACAAGGGTACGCTTTATAAACCTCATGGGACTGTTGTACACATTCAATAAAGTGACAACTGTGCAATACCACTTAGTATCTCAAAATCAGGAACATACTTTTGAATTGTTTAAACACAATCCACAGAATTAGAAACAAAATCAGAAGCCATCCACAGTTATACTAATCGTCAATTAAAAGTTTTACACATACTACTTGATATAACAGTCAATATCTAGTAGGGGATGTTGAAAGCGATTTCAGATTCTCATCCTGTTGTACTCTATTGGGAAGGTCTCTTAAGTAGCTATGTGACTGGCCAAAGCTGGGTACAACCAGGACCAGTAAAGTTCTACCACAGTTTCTGTAGTTTTCACTTTTTTCTGTCAGTTAAAAGTGAACAGTGAGAATTAAATACTTATCTTTACATATACACAAGATATGCTGTGAAAGCATAGCTGCTTACAAACATATAAAAATACTTGTTAACTAGTTTGATAAGAAAATAATGTATAAAAGTATATAGCAAAAACATTATCATCTCTGACCCTGGAAAGATCAATTCCATATTTTATATTACAAACAAAAACAGTTTTAGTTTTTTTGAATCCCTTATCCAGAAGTACTTAAAAAGGAAGACAGAAATTATTTATTTTTACTCTCAACACAGTTGTGAAACAAGTTAAATTAGAAAACCCAAGAACACTGAAATGCCTAAGTCCCGAATGAGTCCAAATATTTGGCCACACAGAATATTATCACCTTTAAGATAAAGGCTTTTTAAGCAGTTTTTAATCTATAAATACAATAGGCATTTTGGTATTTTGGCCACTGGGAAACAAAGGTCTGAGATGTATCACTTTTGAGGATTCAATTCATTGTATTAAGGTTAACTGAAAGGTGACATCAAAATGTTTAGAGGCAAAAATTCACATTTTAAAAAACTCCCTATGTTTCTATTTAGAGTAACAGTAGGCAATATGATTCCAGAAGTTAAAAGTTATTTCATAACCTACGACTTCAGCTTGGCAAACAGCTTAGGTTCCAAAACTGATTCACCCCTATTAATAAAATGAAAGCCCTTAAAAAAGAATGTCTGTGTATACAGATATATATTTTAAAATAATCAGATAATCTTTGAAGCAGCCTTAGTGTTTCCTTTAAATCTGTCTTGAAATGGTCATAGGATTAGCTTCATGGAAAAGATTAGCCAGCTTCTTGGTCTAAGGCTACCACGGTGATCATTTGTCTAAGGCTAAAAAAGTACCAACATGATGTAAACCGTAAGGAGAGGAAGAGAAGATGAGGGCTTTTCCTGGCAGTTGGTAGCTAAAACTCAAGGGATTCTTAGAAAATGACACAATGGCAGCCTTTCTTGTCTTTTTCTTTCCGCGTTGGTTCTGGTGAGGGAGGACATTCCTGCTCTTGAAATTTCCTGTAAAACAGAAAAATCTATATATAGTGGCCTTCCTGGTAATATATTAGTACAAATGCAGGTTATTTTTGGACAAGTCTCGTGTACACGCATACACTTTTCAATGTTAACTTTCAACTAGGGAATCAAAGTGAATCTTTGGCGGGGAGTACAAATGCTTCGACACCAGCAAAAGCAGAGCTGTCTGAGTTTCGTTAACGGGCGAATCTTAAATCAGATGACATGCTGAGCTCAGTAACCTCTAAACTCCCTTCCTAATTAAAAATTCCATGACTCTAAGGTATACTTAAGAATAAATTCCCATCACTAGAGTGCAATATAAAATCATCCTTACGAGGTATTACAGTTCCTATCCCTGTTCTACCACTCATTAGCCATAAGTCAGTATTAGACAAATTAGTTGACTTCTCTGAGACTTGGTATTTTAGAAGGCAATAATAAAATCCCATCTTTTACAGTTCTACGAGGATTAAAGATCTTTTGTTTAAATGCATAATGGTGCCTGGCATAAAAAAGCTCCTCTACCCTCCCCCTCATTCCTGATTGGCTGATGAATATAGACAAATTCTGAGGGTCAAAACCAGGGACAAAATATTTCAAATAGGTAATAAAAATGATTTTAAGGTGGCACTGGTTCGCGCGTGCGCGCACGTGTGTGTGTGTGTTAACTCACCTTCCAAAATCAAGATTCTGTATTCATTAAAAAATAACAGAACTCAGAGTTTAAATAAACTACTAAAAAAAAAAAAACCCCAAAACTATAATCTACTTTTTCCTGCCCCCCACAAAGAGAATGCTCTGGCAAGGGGCTAAAAATTACAAGTCCATAGCTCAGATGTCAATTCAGCTTAGATACACAATTAACCTGAGCCCACTCCATATACCTGTCAAACTATCTAACGAGCAGAAAAACCAATACCTCTAGAGAGCACAAGGTGAAGTAAGTGCCAGGCATAGATTCAAAATAATCAAATCAAACCCTGCCTACGAAAGCAACTCAGTCTTACACACAAACCTACACAGTAACTACAGATGACCTCATCCATCACCTCAAGCTTCCTGGAACTCATTAACACTTTCTGAACCACAGGGGCTCTTAGGCCAGCTAACAGAAAAACTCTTCATAACCTGGATGTTATACTTTACTGCCTATGGGACTGCTGAATCTCTACTACTCTTCACCTGGGAGGAGTCGGGTAAGAAGCAATGCTAAGACACATGCTCTGGAATCAGAGATGTAGAGTTGAGTCCCAGCTCTGCCATTTAATACGTCTAAGCTTTGAACAAGTTATTTAACCCCTCTGAAACTGTTTTCTCACCTGAAAGTGAGAACAAATGAAAGTATTTAGCTTACTAGGTTGTGGTGAGGATTAGATGTAGTAAGATGTGTAAAGCACTTAGCACAGTACCTGGCAGAAAGTACCACTCGATGTTAGTTGCTGTCATCACTTCATACCACCGCCACCTTTGGGATCTGCAAAGATTCTTTTCAAAATCCCTATGTCTAAGTACTCTCTACTTCAATATAATTAAATGAGGTATTATATGTAGAAGTACCTATAATATGTAATTAGAAACTTTAACACACTATGTGCATTAATCCCTAATCACTCCTACATACAAGATCCTCTTCCTTACCAAAAACATTTAATTTTTTTTTTCTCAGTTAATGGTTTTAAAAAGCATGGTGTGATTACCTGTCAAGTTCAATAAACTAAAACGAACTTCTAGAATGTTTTGCTTACCTTATAACCCGGACAAGTTCATGGAAAGCTTGATCTACATTCATCCTAATCTTTGCTGATGCCTCCATGTATATTACTTTCAGTTGTCGTGCTAACTGCTGTCCTTCTTCTTGTGTTACCTGAAATTCCAAGAATTGAGTTTGAGGTACAGTATTAATAATGAGACCTCTATCGAACCTTCAGCCACAGATGACACTGTTAAATCCGACCAGAGGCCAAACTGATTTGTCACGGATAAACAACACATACTGAAGACCAGCTCCACAGAGCAACTCAGAAGAACACAGAAACAAGATTTCAGTTTCATGGTTACTCAAAAAGTGTTAAGTACAACAGTGATAAATTCTGGAAAGGAAAAGTACAAGGTGCCCTGAGAATCTATAACCCTGTTGGGCAAGTCAGGGAAAGCTGGTATTCAAGCTGAGAACTAAATATAGAACATGGAGTTAGGTGGGGATGAGGTGAGGAAACAGCATGCTTGAGTGCCATGGTGGGGAACAGCTTTCCAAGTTCCAGGAGCTGAAAGACGACTAGAATGTCTGGAACATACCAAGCCAAGAGAGAAAATGACAAGAGGTGAAGATGGAGAGGAGGGCAAGCTTCAAAAGGCTTAAGATCTTCAACTCTGCATTTCCCAGAGGAGATGCTCAACAATTACGTGGGGAAAATGAACAATGAATAATAGGATCACAAGCCCTCACAATGCCTTCCTTACATTTAAGAGGTGAAGGAAGGTAGGCAAGAAAGGGTAGCAGAGCTGATGATGGATAAAATGATAAGCCAGAATAAAAAACATTAACTAAAAATAGGAAAACGTTAATTGAATATAAGTAAATACCCTATGTATTTTAAATGTAAAGGCTGAAATAGTGATAGTTACCTAAGATTAAACCACATTACATTTACATTTATATAATGGGACTTAAAATTTTAATTTCTGAAAAATGACTGTTATTGCTGTCTTTACCACAAAAGTAAACACTTGCAGAAAAGTTAAGAAAATACAGATGGGAAAAAAAGAAAAAGTTTAGGAACCTATCACCCATGGAGAACCACATTCTGCTTTTTCAATGATATACATTTTTCTCTACGAAAATAAGATCATAATTTTTGTATATTTATGTTATACCATGAAACATGCTAAATTCATTTACCTAGGTGTTCTTCTGTAAATGCCATAGACTTTTCTACATAAACAGTCATGCCATTTGCTAATAAAGACAGTTTTATTGCTTCCTTTCTGACGTGGGTGCTTTTTCTTTCTTTTCTGGCCTTACCTCACTGCCTAGAACTGCCAGTACAATGACGTCAGTGGTGAGAGGGGTACTTTTGACTTGTTTCTGATCTTAGGGACAAAGCATTTAGTCTTTCACCATTAAGTATGATTAGTTGTAGGGTTTTATTGTAGATGCCCTTTGTCCTTAGGTTAACAAAGTTCCCCACTATTCCATCTGTAAAGAGTTTTTTATCAGGAATGAATGTTGGTTTTTGCCAAATGGTTTTTTTTTTAACCTATTGAGGTCATATGGTTTATCCTTTTTAGTCTGTTAATATGGTGATTTATGTCGATTCATTTTTGTATGTTAAGTCAACACTGCATTCCTGGAATAAATCTCACTTTGAAGGATGATGCACTGTCCTTTTCGTTTCTTGTGAATTCTAGTTACTAAAAATTTATTAAGAATTTTTACATCTCATGAGAGTTTTGGACCATAGTTTTCTTTTCTTACATCTTTGTCTGGTTTTGGTATCAGAGTAATGCTGGTTTCATATAAGTTGCAAAGAATTTTTCTCTCTTCAATTTTCAGGAACAGTTTCACCAAAATTGGTTTGATATAATTCACTGGTGACTTCGACTGGGTTGGTAGTTTTCTTTGAGAAGGTTTTTACAACAAATTAAATTTATTTTATAGGTACAGTACTATTCGAGTTATCTGTTTTTTCTTGAATGAACTTTGGTAGTTTGTGCCTTTCAAGGAATATTTGTCTATTTCATCTAACTTGCTGAGTTTATCGGTATAAAACTGTTTAAAGTATTTCTTCATTATCTTTTAAATATGTATAAGACCTAAAGTGATGGTAACTTTCCCATTACTGATGTTGGTAATATGTGTCTTCTTTTTTATCTGGTCATTCTAGCCATATTTGTCACTTTGATCTTCTAAAAACCAGGTTTTTTTCCCCTATGGTTTTCTATTTTTTTATTTCATTGGTTTCTGTTCTTAGCTTTATCGTTTCCCTTCTTCTGATGAGTATGATTTTAATTTGCTTTTTCTTTTTTCTTCTAGTTTTTTAAAGGTAGAAACTAAAAAGTAATTGCACTGAGACCCCTCTTTCCTAATACAAATGTTTAGTCCTATAAATTCTCTATATACTTCTTTAGCAGCATCCCACAGATTTTGGTATGTTATATTTTCATTTTCATTCAGTTCATAATATTTTGTAATTCTCCTTTTGATTTTTATTTTATCAAGGGTTAATCAGAAGTATGCAGTTTCCCCATATGGGAAGATTTCCTAGATATCTTTCTGTTATTGATTTCCAATTTAATTCCACTGTGGTCAAAGAATATAACACTGTCTGACTAGAATCCCTTTACATTTATTGAGACTTGTTTTATGACTCACTTTCATTTCAAAAAAAATGTGTGTTCTGCTGTTGTTGGGCGGAATGTTCACTAGATGTCAATTAGGATAAGTTGTCTGATAATGTTCAAGCCATCTATAGTACTACTAATTTTCTTTCTGCTTGCTTGGTCAATTATTGAGAAAGGGGTGCTGAATTTTTTACTGTTAAATGTAAATAAGTTCATTTCTCTTCGTAGTTCTTTCAATTTTTGCTTCAAGAATTTTGAAGCTGTTATTAGGTACATGAATGTTTAGAATTGTTATGTTCTCTTGATAAATTAATCTATCATCATGAAATAATCCTTTTTCTTCCTGATAATACTCTTTGCTCTGAAATCTACTTTGTCTGATATTTACAAAGCCACTCCAACTTTTTTTTCATTAGTGCCATTAGTGTTAGAATGATGTATCTGAAGCCACCCATTTAATTTAATCTATTTGTGTCTTTATATTTAAAGTAGATTTCTGGTAAAGTCTTGTATTTTTTATCCAATCTGACAATGTCTGCCTTTTAAGTGAGGTGCTCACACTATTTACATTTAATGTGACTACTGATACAGCTGAATCAACCTGAAATTGTTTTCTATCCATCCTATTTGTTCTTTGTCCTATTTATCCTTTTTCTGCCTTCTTTTGGGTTAATGTACTGTTTTTTTATGATTCTATTTTATCTCCTTGGTTGGCTAATGTACTATGCATCTATTATGTTATTTTAATGATTGCTTTAGAGTTTATAATATACATTTTTCACTCATCAGTCTAATTCAAATGCTATTATACCAATTCATGTATAGTTTAAGAACCTTATTACAAGAATGTTTCTTCCTCACGCCCTTTTATTTTTATTATCTTTTACTTCACAATACATTGTTATTATTTTTGCTTTAAACATCCAATTGTGTCTTAAAGATATTTAAATAACAGTAAAAGTAATCCATAGTTGCCCACATCATTTTCATTTCCAGTGCTCTTCATTTCTTTATATAGATCCAGATTTCCATTTGATATCACTTTCTTTCTTTTCACCTTTCTTGTAATGCATAGGTTGGCTGGTGATGAATTCTTTTACCTTTTACATACCTGGGAAAAGTCTTTATTTTACCTTCACTTTTGAAATACATTTTTAGTGGGTATTGAATTCTAGGTGATAGTTTTTCCTTTCAGTACTCAAAAAATGTTGTGCCATTATCTTCTGACTTGCATAATTTGTGAGAAAAAAATGATGACTATCGTCATCTTTATTTTTGTTCCTCTGGGTATTTTTCAGATTCTCTCTTTATTGCTGGTTTTAAACAACTTCTTTATAATGTACCTTGTTGTAATTTCTTCATATTTCCTATGCTCAGAGTTTGTTGAGCTTCCTGGATGTACGCATTTATAGTTTTCACCAAATCAGAAAATTTTCAGCCATTATTTCTGTTAATCTCAGACATTGTAGATTTAATTTCCAAAAGTCTTATTTTGATCTTTTTACATCTTCCATGTCTCTACTTAATATATTCAGTCTTTTCTCTAGCTTCCTGAACATATGGAATATAGTTATAACTGTTTTAATGTCTCTGTTCACTAATTCTATCATCTGTGTCATTTCTGGGTCTATTTCTATTTCCTGTTTTTTTCTCCTTATTATGTCATAGTTTTCTGCTTCTTTACGTGTCTAGTAATTTTTGAGTGGATGCTTGCATACTGGATTTTTTACCACTGGGTTTGGGATAGTTTGTAGTCCTACAAATATTTTGAGCTTTCTTTTGAGATGAAGTTATTTGGAAAGTTTGATCCTTTTTGTTATACAGTACCAGAACAGCATTTGGTCTAGGGCTAACCTTGTCCCGCTATTGAAATAAAACCCTTCTGAGCGCACTGCCCAGTACCTCAAGGATTATGAGGTTTCCCACTCTGGCTGGTCAGAATATGAATTATTTCTGACTCTATTTGAGCTCAAGGTATTTTTTCCTCTAATCTTTCCAGGTAGTTTGTTCTCCTAATTTAATTTCCCATTCTCAAAATTCAGCAACCTCATTAATACCATGAAGTTATTACATTAATGCATATACATCTTACATAGCAGTTTATACCCTGTTGTGTTTCAAAGGGTGGGAGGTAGGTTCTATATAGCACTGGTATATTCAAGTTTATGTAAGTTTTAAATTACTCTTCCTCTCTTTAAAACAGCGTATGTACCATAAGGCCTATATGGTTTTGAAATATAACTCAGTCAAATCAAGCAAGCAATTAACAGTAAGTAAGGAAGCCAAGTAAGAAAAGAAAGCTTCTCGAAGATAACAATTTAGAAAGGACAATTTCTATTTTTAAAAAACCTGACATGGTAAATTCCTTAGTATAGAAATATCATGTTGTCACAAATTCTGTTCCTTCTTCCTGGTATGTTACCCCTTCTCTGCCAACTCTATACTCTTGTTTCTTACTAATACTTCAGGACTCAAGCAATTGGAAATGTCCCCACAGTACTGATGCTGTTTTAGAACAGCACCCCAGAGTCCCCGTCACACTCTACTGTGACCAGTGACAAAAGCCTTAGCTCACTATGCTACACCACAATTTTTGGTTTTGTTTTCTCGTTTATGTCCTTTGTAGCAAGGGAATAAGGCATATTTGTCTTTGTATATCCAGAGTCTAGAAGAGTGCATAGTAGTTAACTAAATAAACATATAGTAATGTGTATGACCAATCAAACAAGTACATCTTGAAGTAAAAGATGATATAGGAAAAACATTAAAAATAAATATTTGAGACAGGTCGATCTCAACAATTCATTTTATTCATATAAATTTGACTGGGGGAAAAAACGTATGTCCTTAAAATTTTTGCTATTTGTCTTTCTGCTCAATTATTCGTCAAAAAGGTAGCTTGATCTATCCCTCCTGTACAACGTAATCCAGCCAGAGGGGAATAGCAAATGACCTATCTTTATACATAGTTAGAAAATTAACAAATTAATGGTCTAGATGATAAAACAATCCTACTGCTAAGACTGTTTATGTGCTTCACTTATTTATTTTTAAAGCATGGTCTCACATCACTGTCTTCGAAGAATCAAGAAAAGTTTGTACAACTCCATTTCTGGTCAAGAACTCTCTAACCATATATAGAGTTGCTGTCGAGCTCACTAGTGTGGCCTAATTCTAACTAAGAAGCAGAATAGCATTGCTACCACCAAAGCAAACAAAAGTGAACAAAAAGAACACCACATGGAACGAATCCACAGCATTGTGGAGCCAGAAATCAACAGAATATTGAAAGCTCAGAAACGAGGATTTCCAAGAGGCTCCCAAACACAGAGAATTTTATAAAGAAGCAAATACTCAGCCTTATTCCCTGTGTATTCTGATTTAGGAAGTCAGAACCCTACCTAGAAATGTTGTGTTTTAAACAACCAAGGTGAATCTCACGCAACAAATTCACTGATCTACATTTGGGAACTCTCAGTGGGATTTCAAAGGCGCAGATGAATATTAGCAGAAATCTACAACAATATGAGCTTATCTATTCTTATATATTTCCAAATAGAGAAAAACAAGAGTAGAAATGATAAGAGCAATGTTATTAATCAAACTGGTTTTGATTGGAACAGACCACAACATTTGTAATACTCATGGAGGGATATGTCCAGTAAATGAATAACCTAAGTTTACAGAACCAAAACTTGTTTTTCAAAAATACTTATTATGTAGAAAGAATCATCATATTAATATCACATGTTGATGCACTGATGCCTTGATTCATTCATTTAGCAAATATTTATTGAGTGCATATCTTTGTTCTAGTGCTAAGGATAAAGCATGAACAAAAACAATCAGTGGAACTGAGAAGCCCTAAACACACTTGCTTCCAGTCAACGGTTCACAAACCGTTTAGATGCCAGCAAAGCACAAACAGATAAGGCTAGAAGACCTGTACTCTAATGTTTAAGGGGGAAGAGTTCTTTTTCCTGGGAGGCTGCAGGGGCACATTGTGGTCCAGGTACCAACAGATAGAAGGAGTAGGGGTTAGTATGATTATTAAAAGTGTAATTGCTATTTAAGAGTAAAAAGGCTAGTAGCCAGAGAAAGTCCAAAGGATCACAGTCCAAAGACGAAGACAGAAAAGAACAAGCTAGAATAACAACTATGAGCAAGCCTGACTGGTTACTAAAGACCTAGAGATGACCAAAAAGTAAGCATTTCTACAGTGGAAAGAAGTTTTTATGGGGGTCCCTGGGGCCTGTCTAGGCTCAGCTGGTAGAGCAATTAAGGGTGCCAAGACATGATAGAACATCACCTTTAATTCTGAAAAGACTTTAAAAAGGTAAAAACCTGTACTATAGCATCTCAATTTCAAATGTACTGAGTCTGGCCCTCAAGGCATATTTGCCTTCGTACAGCTCCAAACCCTAAGACATCCAGGAGCGATAAGGAGATGAGGAGGAGCCAACAAAGGGCACAGCAGGAGAGGAGTGCTTCAAAAAGGAGAATGTGAGCAAATGTGTCAAATGTCACGAATATCTATGTAAGTGGTGACCTTGACTGAGGCACTGCATGCCTGAAGTCAGGGCTAGCAAGAATGGCAGGAAAGAAAGTGGAGAAAGCAAGTGGAGATAATGCTCTTAAGGCATTTTGCTATTGAGGAGGAGCAGCAAAAAGACACTGAGAGAGGAATGTGAGATTAAGAACAAATTTTTGCTATAGTTACTTTTTGTTTTAAGGATGACAGCCAGTGTAGCATGTTGTCTGCCGATGGGAATGATCACGGAGGAGAGAAATGGAACAACTAGAATGGAACAATTGCTGGGGTGATGCCCATGAGCTGGTGAGAAGGAACAGGACCCAGTGCTACTGGAGGGGTTCGTCACAGAGAGGTGAGCGCTTTGTCCATGTAAGTGGAGAGAGGAAGACTTGACGGTTAGTACACATAAAGGTGGAAACATGTAGAAATATCTCAGTGAAGTAGAAAAATGTCACTCATCACAAACTCAGAGTAAGGAAGGGTAAGAAAGAGTTGTAAGTTTAAGAATGTGAAAGTAAATAACCATCCAAACAAGTAGGAAATGAATGGACTAGGGAAATGTAACAGGATTTTCAGTTGGCACTAAAGGCTCACATGATGGCGGTGGTCATGACTTTAAATGAAAAATTTTGTAAACCTATGGTATAAAACAAGACCAAAGTGCCACAGTATGGAAACCACGTGCCAAAAACTGGAAATCTTCAATGTACAGACAAATTAAAAATAACTCATACAGCCCCTTTGCCCCAACCAATCATGGCAAGGCCTGCTTCATTCTGGTGGCACATGCTTCCCTCCTATCCCTAATCTGTCACCACCTACCCTATAGGAGACCTCCGCATCACCCCAGCCCTCCGACCTATTCCTTTACTTGAGCTACCACGATGAAAATTTTGAGAAAATCTATATCGACAGTCAGGGCAGATGCATCTGGGCGTGGGGTGGAAGTTACGGTGAGACAGGGAGAAGAACCCCTTGTTCTCCGCACAGCTACTTTGCCATTACTTCCCAGATCCAAAAGTATGTTAAGTCTTTCTGGTAGTAGAAAAGACGGAGAAGAGCAGTAGACAGGATCTACTGAGCAACGTTTAATAAATATAAGTAGGTTCAGAAATCCTGAAGAAAATGGCCCAAGGAAATAAAAAATAAAATTTAAAAATAGATGGACTGCCTACTCCAGGTTTAAGATATGAACAATGCCATATTCTAAATTATTTCTAACAGTTTACACTAGTCTGAAATAAAGATAAATTTTTTCACCTTAACTTTTCATTATTCAGATTTGAAAGACCTAGCGGTAATATTTATTCTATATCAAGTATCGTCAGTAAACATTTCTAAATCTTAGCATTAGAACAGTAATATCATTCTCTTAAGTCTATGTTTTAAACCTGGTATACCTTCAACAAAATTTTACAAATACAACACACGAATCGAAGGTTGTGTTTTAAATAGTTAACTACAAAAAGGAATCTGTCCTCAATGCTGTTTATCAAGCAATTTTTCCTGATGTTTGTATTTTTCAAACAAAATCTTAAGAATCTGTTAACAGAAGTTATATATACACATAAAAAAAAAAAAAAAAGACTTAAATACCAGCAAAGGTTAGAAAACAATTTAAACAATTACATTCCAGATGTGGGGTAGAGGCTAAAGGCCTAAAGGAGATAAAGACACAAAAAGAACCCCCAAATAATGTAGAGCCTGTATTAATTTACATCTGATCTTGTTCCTCTCACCCACAAAAAGGTGAGTGAACAATATATATCCTCCAATTTTTTAATTTAATGTGAAATAAGTGGGTAAAGAAACAAGTGAGTATAAACCAGTCTGCAACTAAATACTAAAAATGCTATTTTCTTACAGGTTACTGGTGTTAAAGCCAGCCAATGTGAAGAATTAACAAAAAATTCAGTCATTAATAGGACTTAGGAAAAATTCAAATACTGTAATTTAAATTGAAGCTATCTCTAAATGAAGGTAATTTAGCATTAACACTGAATAAATTAGGCCTTTAGGGGTAACTTTAAGATTATCTAACTAGAGTTTTGGATGTTGCCCAAGAAATTATAACATGTGAATGGAACTGGTACAAATACTTGCAGGCTTATAGAATCCACTGAAGTTCTGTGCAAAAATATGTGAAAATTTAATTTCCTCACATCTACTTCCTTTTCATGTCTTATCTAGTGTGATTTCTATAAAACCTAGTGTGTCAAACTCAGCAGCTTTTTTGATCATGGCACTTTGTTTCATTAAATACATCCATTCAGTTATATAATTATAAATAACTGGTTTCACAAATGCAAAATTCCTTCTCACCTGTCTTTGATGATCCAGATCTGCTTTATTACCAATTAAAATCATTGGAAATTCATCACGATCCTTTACTCTGAGAATCTGTCTTTGAAACTTATAGATTTCTTCAAAACTAAAAACACAAAAACAAATTTATCAGTTTGGCTAAGTACCAGCACATCCCATGCCCCATTTAGAACTCTATTGCTTTTTCTTTTTCTATAAAAACAAGAAAATACAAATTCAATAAACTAGTGACATAGACATGAAGAGCAGATCTACATTTAATACTGGTACAAACCTGCCTCTGTCTGTGACTGAAAAGACCAACAGGAAACCCTCGCCAGTTCTCATATACTGTTCTCTCATAGCTCCAAACTCTTCTTGTCCTGCTGTATCCAGAACTAAAGAAAAAATAATATATGTAATTGCATTCGTGTTTGTATTTCATAAATGGCTTCCCCTCAAGGTCAGGCCCAAAATTCTTAGTAATAAAGAAATGGCATTGCCCTCTTAGTACTTTATTCTCTGTACTAGAAACAAATATATTCTAATGGCAGACAGTTTCAGAGTTATCTTCATCAGCGCAGGTTGATTTTATAGTTAGAATACATTAGCATACCAATTACAAGGTTAAAAATATCTAATACATCTAGGCAGATGGAGTCAGATAACTTCTAAAGTCATTTGGATGTTTTATCTCCTCCATGGAAAGAAATAAAAATATAAATTCAAAAAAAGAAATTGTGGTCTACCCCCCAAATACCATACTTAAAGTGCAGGTGCTAAGGTATTTCTTGACTCCTGTGAATGAAACAAGTGTACAAGTTAAAAAACAAGGCTTTCTTTTATGGAGAGGTGAAATGTTTGCCGCGCACAAAACATTATTTGCTAAAGCCTCTGTGTTACAAATCCTAAGCAAGTTAAAAGATAGTGAAGCTCTTCTTTATTTGCTTCACTCATTTTGAGCTTCACCAAAGTGTAGTTAGACAAGAAAAAAATCCTTCTATGTTCTAAATTAAAATTACAGAGGCCATGAGAGGCAGAGACAGAACAGTAAGCCTGTTGTTAATAGCTGTGGACCAGCTCTGACAAAAGACTGCTCACATTCCTGTATGTCTGTTGAAATTTAAGATTAATTTCCAGGTGGCTATTTCTGCGATTATCCAAAAGAGAATAGCCATGCCACTGGATACCTCACCCCTCCACTTCAACCCCTTCTCATCAACACATGACTCTTCCAATCTGCTGTCCCCAGCTAATCCACAGGAGCTGACACTTCCTCCTTGCGGGCTCTGCAGGGCCTATCCCAGAACTAGCACTTCTTCCCCTTCTCCCATCCCTTTTGTCTAGAGCTAATGAAAATCCTTTCAAGAATGGCTTACATCGCCCCACCGCCCCCCAACACACATACAACCTGATGTATACAAATGCTTGCAGAACTCCATCCAGGACAATGGATATTAGCTTTTCATACCTGGCCATCTTCTTTTTTTCCTAGCAATGATCTAATAAACTCTTTTAAAAAGACTTCCAGTGGTGGAAGTTCAAATTTTTGATTTAACAGTAGACACTGAAACCTCACATTTTTTCCCAAATGTCACAATAAATACAACTTTAACAAGTTACAATGACATGACTAGTTTCACAAGAACAATCCAATTACTGTTTTACATTATATTTACTGAGGAATAGTTAAATTGCAAATATGCAGATTTATCAGTCAAAACTAATGAAAGAGGTGGGCTTATATTTAAGATCGTCTAATTATATTTAACCTAGAAAAACACCAGAGCTTAGTTTTTGAAAACATGATATGTAAATCATCAAATAAAGGATAGATTGCTTACTGTCTAGCCGGGCTGCTCTGTCATCTATCACACACTGCTTTGTGTAGGAATCCTCGATGGTTGGGTCGTAATCCGTCACGAAATAGGACTGTAAGAAAAATTACCTCATTTTAAAATTTATATTAACTTGCGTATTCAAGTAGCAATGTACCTTTATCAAATCCCACGTATCCAGAATTAATCAAAATATTTTCATTATCTTAAGGTTTCTCCTACTATATCAATTCCTCATTAAATGAAGTCTATTCAGAACAACTTCCAAGTGGAGAAAAAGAACTAAATATCTCTGAATTTTCATATCCAAAACATCCAAGACTGTGAAAGGTCAACTGCAGCTGTTTTAGTTTTCATAATTAACTTACATATTACCTAAAAATCTAGATCTCAAGAAAAACACGGTAAATTCTAATTCAAGTCTATTAGCATCAGTCTTAAGAACAAAGTAGTTTGAAACTAATGGAGTCAAGAAAAAGGCCTGGAAGGGTCCAGTCCCTTCTTCTTTTCTCCCCTTTTCTCACACCTTGTCTTAGTCCCCCTTTCAGTTGCCTTGGATATTATCATAAGGAACTTGACTTCAGGATTTTCTCATTTGCAGGGATCTCAAACTTACTCCTTCACTGATATTTTCGTGGGTTTTTTATCTTAATTCCTATTTCCCTCTTCTTCTCTTAGCACAGCCTCTCAACTGTTATCTTCTGAAATTATCACCAGAAGGAAAGACAGTGCAGGTAGCAGAGTAAGAAGGGAAGAATCTTAACCAACCACTTAAATGTCTGTGTATTACAATTCACATTTTAAAAAAGGTTTAGAAACAGCAACAAGAATCTAAGATTACTTATTTCCCCCTTTTTGCAGAAGAGCACTAACTAGGATACTGACATCATCCTTCCTTTGTTCTGAGAATCTCCTTTGCTCTCCCTCTTGCCTGACTTTCTCCAAGGTTTTCCCACTGACTCCCACTGAGGGAATGACTTGGAGGAAGCCAGCTTAAAGCTAAGAACCAATGCCAAAGACGTTTGGCCATTCTTTAGACAAAGATTCCTGGAAGCTGAACCTGCCTGGCTCCTGGGACGCAGTATTCTTAAATGACAACTCCCAGAATGGTGACCTATGCAAACACCAGAAAGCCACTCAGAAGCAGGCATTCAGAATAGGACAGTAAAGAAATCTCTGATTTGGGGAGGGCCATGTGAGAAAAAAAGAGAATACTGATCTGCCTGCCACCATGCCTTACTATTTATTTCATTTTTGAAGGACATCTTCCTCATTTATATTTTAGGATTAACTTTAATCATATAATTCAGTATCTATAATCCTATTTCTCTTTTGATGTTTTCATTTAAATGCCTGATTTATTAAACAAAGTCTAAAAAAGAAACATTTACCAACAAGAGCAGCTTCGAGTAGAAAGCCATTTCCATCACCACTCCCATCTCCATTTAAAAATAAACAGATATCAAAAAAAACCCTGAACTCACTTTTTGGCACCCACTCATCTTCAAGAGGTAAATACAATCGGCAACAATATTCTTTGTACCCACTGAACAACTTTAAACTGCAGTCTTTTACCAAGTTAGATAAAGCATGCTGTTTATATCTTTTTAAGATTAGTTTCCTGAAATTTGTTTCTCCACAGCAATCAGATACCTCTTGCCATGCCTTCATCTTATAAAACTTGAATTTCATTGAATATTCCCTGTTTATTCCTAAATGTGTTAAAATGTACCCCACTGGGAGGTCCCACTTTGTCTGAAAACGTAATGAACAAATATTAAATAATATTTTTTCAAATGTCCAGGTCATACAAAATAGCTAGAATTCTTTCAATGTAACGGAGGATTTTTTTGCATTGAGACCAAATTAAGACATTTATAAAAGACGGTTTAAGCAACTGTGAGGGCAATTATAAATTGTTTTTCCTTTTAGTGGCTATGAAAGTTTCATATTTCTCTGGATGTCTTAGCTCTTGAAACACACTCTTAATGTAAGAATTTTGCTACTTTGCTAACACTGGCAAGACAAATTAATTGCTGGAATTTCTGGATATTTAGGTCCACATTTCATCTTCGTTGTGTTCTGTTTTCCAAATTTGTCTGTAGAACCCATCATCTTCTTGCTATATGTAAATTTTAAAGAGTCATCCTCATTGAAAGCATCTTCTTCCCTCATAAAGATCCATCCTAAAGGGCATCATTCCAGGCCTGACTGTCACAGAATCAAAGACTCCTTTTCCTCACATAATTCTAATAAGCTACAGGTCAGAAAATGCCTAAAAAGAGCATTCATCATGTGCAGGTAACACAAAGATATGACATTTCTGTTACTTAAAGCTGGATACCAAATATTTGAGGCAGCAGACCACTAACAAGAGATCAAGCTCTGGTGACGGACAATCCTGGACTGAATTCCAACTGCTACTTCCTAGCTGTGGAACCTGAGACAAATTACTTTAGCATCTGTAAAATAGGACAGTAACAAAATCTGGTGGAGCAGATAAAATGAAGTAATGCATATAAAGTACCACAGTGCTCATGATTAATAAACCTTAACTTTAATAATTGTATTATTTTTGTCACATGGTTAGGTGGTATGAACTAGTGTTTCTATTCAAGTATAAAGACTTGCTAATCCCAGGAACAGCTGTAATCATTCCAATCCTCCTTATACCACAGACCAACCATGGAACTTGGTATCCAAAATGTTGTGAACCAAGATAAAAGCTCCCTATCTGGGGTTTTGGGAATATTTTCTGGATCTAAGCTATAATTGTATAGGTATATACATATGTAAAAATTAATCAAGCTGTACATTTAAGGTGTGTGCAATTTTTTGTACAATACTAATTACACCTCTATAAGTTACATAAATTAATAGTTTCATTAAATGGTTCCCTTGTTGTTTCTAGGATTCAAAGTATGCAAAGCCTTCTAGTTTGATCTGTGCTGTTCATCATGCAATTTTTCACTTCTTGAAATCCTTCACCAATTGTTCTTGCTCTCTTGGTTTCATTCATTTGGTTGACGATTATTTATGCAACATCACAGGGACAAGGTCACAGAGCCCACTGCTCTTTGCACCACATCCAGTAACTACACTGTCATTAGAGACAAGGGAACAGGAGTGTTAAATGGATTGGTCAAAGAACAGAAACAGCGTGAAATGCCAATACTAAACTTGTTCAGAAGGTAACAAAATGTAAGGGGTTAACTCTCCAGTCATGCTCAGGAACTATGTGTACATTCACTTATAAACGTGGAGCCCCAGCAATTTGCCAGAAAACAGACTCTTTCCTTAAGTTGGAAAAAGTTACCAACCACAGTCCGGAAACGACATCCTGTAGCAGAAGGCAAGAAAAATAAAAAGTAAAAAATAAACAAGCACAGCATTGCAATGTGGAAGATATAAGAGGTTCAGCAAAGGGCAGGAAAGAAGAATGGACTGAAGAGTTCAAGAAAACATAATTAAGGGGGAAGGGAGGGAGGGGAATAATGTGCTTTCTTGGAATCACAGAAAAAAATGAATGGAGAAGGATCCTAGCCAGAAAGAAAGGGAATATCTCCTTTCAAAAGGCAGGATGCCTTCCAGGTAGTAAGAAGGGCAAATGGACCTAAATCTCTTTAAGGTTGTTAGGAGTTATAGAGAAAAGTTTCAGATTAGGGGAAGCTATCCCATTCAGACAGGGAGATCTATTTCCCCTGATAAAATCTGGTCTGGGTAAGGCTGTGGAAAGCTCTTAATAACCCAAGAGTGGTATGCTGTGATAACAGGAATATTACTCCTGATTTATACGCCACTAGATCACACAACGGGAGCTCTGCTTGGCCAAAGAGAATTGCCAACTCACTACCTTCCCATTCGAAGAAGCTGTCGTAAGGAAGAAAAGGGGAAAGGAGAGGAATGAGAATGAGCTGATGAAATTCTACATTCAGTGAGCAAGAGTGACTGACAGTTCACTTTCTCCTGCCACCAAGCTACTGGTGAAAGTGTAGTTCCCAGGCACTGCCACAGAGCGGTGCCTGGTCTATGTACCGAGACAGGTGATTAATTTATTAGAGATTAGGGTAAACTCAATAAATCCAACACACTGGTTAAACCCAACCTCCTTGCATATAAAAAGAACAGGAGGTGAGATCTGCCACTGAAGAGTTATAAACAAATGTAAACGGAGCATTTGAGAGCACAGCACAATTCTCAGGAGAGTCTCAGGAGTCCTCTAAAAACACGGGTGTGCAGACAAGGGAAGGGAAACGGAGAGAGCTGGGGAAGGAAACAGATGGAACCGCATGGAAAAACCTTGGTAACTGCTGAATCTGGGTAATGTGTATATACAAGTGTATGTTATGCTATTCTCTCTACTTTTGCATAGGTTTGACAATTTTCATATAAAAATTACATGGTAGCATGTAAGTACTACAGAAAAGATCAAATCAAGGGAAGAAGGGACGCTTTTTAACTCTGAGCTTTCACCTCATTCTACTCAAAACCAACACACCTAGAAGCCTAAATTTTTTTTCTTCATCAGAATATTTTCCAGTTTTCTTCATATTTTATTTTTCACTTTTATTGTCCATCCTTTCCCCCACCCAACTAGAATGTAAACTCTATGACGACAGAGATTTTTATCAGAAGTACAGTGCCTTGCTTAGTATTAAACAGCAAATCACTGGCAGAGCCAGCACTAAAATCAAAGTTTTCAGGCTCTTTGGCCAATGCTCTTGCTTTATTTACTCTGTTTTTCTAGGGTTAAAGCGCATTCATCCTCATCCTCCACTCTTTCCACTTCTCCCATAAAAAAAAAAAAAAGGGAGAGGGAGAGGGAGAAAGAAAGAAAGAGAGAAGAAAGAAAGATGCCCTCGACCACAGGAACAGCAGCCATCTTTTATTCAGTGTTTACCATGTGACAGCAGTTTATAACATTACATTTTATTACATGATACATACGGTAATTTTCACAACATGGCCATGAGAACCTCTTACTGGTCCACATCGTCTTCTAGGTGGCCATGCACAGAATCCCTTTTTAGAAGGCTTTAAGCTGGTTCCATTCATAAGCTCAGAGAAACAAACACTACTGACTTTCAAAGTTCAGAGTGCTAACCATACAGCCCTCTTTCTTTCTCTCTGCTCTGCTACCAACCCACAGATTCATATACTAATCCTTATGCTCCCCAAACACAAGGGATACATGCCAAGTTCTCAGAATAATTCTTTTAGAGCTTCTCCATCACCTGGCTCCAATCAATGAAGGAGATGTAAGAAAAGCATCCTCTCCTCTCTGCTCTGTGTGGAGGCATGACATACTAACAGGTCTCTAAAAACATCATCTCGGAACCCTTAACTCCTCCACACTTTTATTTCCTGGAGATAAGGTATGAGCTAAATGTGCAAAACCAATATAAGGCCACTTTCTATGCACACCTTTGGGATGTAAGGGTAACTTGGAAACTATTACTTTTATTCTCAGCCTTCGGGGCTTCAAGAGAAACTAAAATAGGTTAGAGTTCCAGTTAAAATCCAGTTATATATGTCCGAATAGATGTGAAGTTTTCAAGGCGTATCTCATACTTTCTGGAACGTCCTTGGAGTTAAGCAAGGTACCATGCGCATAGATAGAACCTCGAAATATTGCCTGTTGGAAAACCCAGTTATATGAGGATAGCAATGGGGAGTTAGGAATTAATTTCCTAGAGCACAATAAGGACCTGGTTAGCTATCAGCAGCTTCTATTTGCTAAAAGAAGAGCAGTGCAAATTCCTCTGGTAACACAAGAGAAGACTGCAGCCACTTTGGCAGCTGTGAGCCAGAGCCCAGCTCTTCCTGGTGTCACTTTTTAACAGCAGCTGTCAAGTCACAGAGAATCTTTGTTCCCTGTAACACCCTCTCTTATTTTTATATCAAATGTTTCCAATATGCTTCATATTCCTTCACTCAAGTACTTATTTTTTTCCTGACTGAAATTAGCATTTCATTTCATCTAAAATGTATAATTACAGAGATCTCCATAATTTATCCTCCGGAACTCTAATGCGGAAAAATAAAATCTACACTAAGTCTAGTAATCTTTTTCGTGTCTTTCTAACAAAATTTAGGGCTTCATGTGACTTCTATGCAATCTCAGTAATGATATGTACACCTCATGTACAGTATTTGGTTGCAAATCAATGAGCATGGCATGCAACAAGAAGTACAGTACAAAATCAACTTACAAACTGGTTCTATTACAAAAGTTTATTTCTAAGTCAGTTATACGGTGCTCATTTCCCCAAGGAAAAATCTGTGTTTAGGTCCCAGGCCAGACCACAAAAGCTACCATCAAAAATATGGTCCTGAGCCAGTATTAACCCTGAGTTCTAACCTCTGAAGTAGAGTCATTTGGCCCAAGAAGAAATGGGAAGAGGATTTTGTTTCCTTTCCCAGAATATGGAGCCAGCCCTAAGCGACACTTATGAGAAGCAAAAGCTCATCTCTGGGGCGCCTCCTGCACCCCATCCTGCTCATCCTGCTCCGCTCCCCGCCACTACACTCTTGCTCTACCTTTAGCCTCCTTCTGAAAACATTTTAGGTACAAAACCAATGTTCCTTCCACTCTCCTATTAAAACTAACAATTCCCTCAAGAAAGCTTGATCTCACCCAGAGGCATGAGGTGGAAAATTATCAGTCCAAATTAGAGCATGCTACAGGATGAGACAGCTCACCCCTATACTTCAAGCAATGCTTACTCTTCTAAAAATCTAAGTTCTAAACCAAAACAAATCCTTAGTAACATTTTCAGCCAGGTATGAAAGAAAAAAGCTTCAGACTCTGAAGGGGAAATTATTGAGAGGGTTAACCACCATTTCATGTCAGCGCCCCAAAGGGAGCCTTTCTTACTCTTCACGGCTTTTTCCCTTCCAAACCCACAGGCTTTAAAAAGAAAGAAGAGAAAGGTTTTCCTCTTTCTTCTTTCCCCTCCCCTCCACAGCCCTACTGCAGCTTATAAAACTAACCTATTGGGTGAACAAGATCACACAAAAATGTTTAGCTCATAATACCAGTGAAGCAATTTTGAAAACTGTCCCCATGAGGAAAGGGGCCCTGCAGCGGCCAGACACTACATACGCACAAACTGTTTGTACGTAAGACGAGCTTAACTCAGGAACTAGATAATCATTCGCTATTCTTATATACAAACCACTTGTAAGAAAAAAGCTTAACTCGGGGACTGCCTACATAACTACACATTCACCCTTTAGAGTTGGCATAACATTTAGAAACCATTAAGCAACAATAAGCCAGCGGCCTCCATCATGTAGCCTGGAGAGCCATTTCCCTTGTTTGACCTGAAAAGTTATTTGTTTGCTCTCATCCTCCAATTACTGTAGTCTTATTACAAACATAACACGTGAAGCCTAAATGAATTTTAAAGATAAGAATTAACAAATTTTTTAAAGCATAATGATGACTGGCACAGACGGAAGTAATAAAGAGAGGGCCATGTAAGCCTAACTGTGTATGATATGTGGACATTAAAAAATATTTCACACCATCGCCATGGGAAATTTGAGTGAATCCTGACATTCCCTTTTTCACATCAAATCACAGTTTTTATTGTCTTTGAGTTCTCTCCCTGACTGAACCTTTCACTCCTAGGGAATTTCCATATCCACTCCATCCTTTCCACCTTGATAGCTATTACCTTAGTTATGTCAGCCTTCCTTACCTCCACCTCATGTAGGCCACAGATGCCTAAACACATGCATTAGATGCAAAAGACGTCCCTGACCTCTAGGGCACACAACGTACAGGCTTAACCTAGGTCCTATCTATGTATCCTTCCTCCCTATGTATCCTTCCTCAGGGTCTTCCTCTCACTGGGGTCGCCTAGGTCCTCTCTACAGGCTCAGCCCCACCACACAGACCTCCGGGTCAATACTTACTTCAGGAAGGAAGCAATTCAACCATTACAAGATCAACATTCAGAGTCTCAGCATTGTTAGCTTTGCTATTCATCTGACCTTGGCATGATACTACGATGCTGATAACTGTTTCTGTTTTATTCCCAAACCTCAATTATCACCATTTCTCCTCCCTTTTCTCAAGGACTTTCCCAATCAACATGTATTCCAGCCCTTATAATTTGGCTCCTTCTGCTCTGAACCTTTTTCTTACACTAATAATATGCAAAGTAATCCCGGTCATTCCTAGAACCAGGGCCTCATTGTTGTTTGTTTTTAAGAGCATTATTGGGATATAACTTACATACCACAAAATTCACCCTTTAAAGTTTACTATTCAATAATTTTTATTCACAAGGTTATGTAACCACCATCAGCATCTAATTCCAGAACATTTTCACCACCTCAAAAAGGAATCCCACACCCACTAGCAATCATTTACCCTTCACCCATCCCTCCCATCGATAGGGACACTAAACCACTAATCTACTTTCTGTTTCTATAGGCTTGCCTGTTTGGAGATTTTTCAAAGAAATGGAATCATACAGTATGTAGTCTTTTGTGTCTGGCTTCTTTCACTTAGCATAATATTTTCAACATTCATCTATGTTGTAGCCTGTATCACTATCTCATCTCTCATTCCTTTTTGTGATATGCCATCATATGAATATACCATACTATATTCATCCATTCATTGGGTAATGAACATTTGGGTTGTTTTCAGCTTGGCTTCTATGAACAATGCTGCCATGAACATTCATGTACAACCTTTTGTGTTAACATGTTTTCGTTTTTCTTGGCTACATACCTTGTAGTGGAATTGTGGGATCATATGGTAACGCTACGTTTAACTTTTTGAGGAACTGCCAGACAGTTTTCCAAAGTGGCTCTGCCGTTTTACATTCCCATCAGCAGTGTTTGAGGGTTCTGATTTCTTGATATCCTCGCCAACACTTGTGACTGAACATCTGTCTTTTTTATTCTAGCCATCCTAGTGGGTGTAAAGTAATATCTCCTTGTAGTTTTGATTGGCATTTCCCTGATGGAATGTTGAGCGTCTTTTTACATGTTTATTGGCCATTTGTATACCTTTTTTGGAGAAAAGTCTGTTCAAATCTTTGCCTACTTTTAAAGTAGGCTGTCTTTTTATTGTTGAGTGTAAGAGTTCTTTATATATTCTGGATACAAATCCCTTATCGGATATGTGATTTGCAAATATTTCCTCCCATAGTCCCATTATTTAAAATTTTTCTTACCATAAATTAGTACTCAGTTCCTAAATCTCAACCTTTGGCCAAAGTCCTATTACTCACCAACAATATACCATAATTCTAACTTCCATATGCTCAGATTTGTGGGTAACATCTGCTCCTGTGCTCCATCAACCAATTATACTAACCTCCCACTATGTGGTGGATCTGCTGTGCTCACTGCCTGCCTAGAACAATACTTGCTCTACCCAGTCTTCTAACTCACTCATTCACCACCACCCCAATCCTACACTTTCCCTCATCAAACTGAACTTCTCTGCCTGTACCATGCCCTAGCTCAGTTCACTTGTGCCAGTATTGGGAATCACCTTACTTCATTGAATCTAAGATGCCATTAATTGTAAGACCATCATTATTTTATGTACCAAGAAAAAACAAAACAAAACAAAACAACTAGGGCATATTTTTGATTATAAACCATCTCAGTAACAGAACTACTAAAACGTAGAAGGAAAAAAAATGTGTCTTAGAATCAATGACAGAGTAGTTCTAGACAATAACTCTGTAATGCTGGTATTACTATTCCCATTTTGCTGATGAGATCATTGAGGCTCAGCATTTAAGTGACTACCAAACTTCACAAATTCAGTAGGTTGGTGGGATTGGGATCCAAATTCAAGTCTGACTTCAATACTGATTCCATGACACTTTCTTTAACCCACTATATTAACATCGAAGCACATGCACCTGTTTAAAAAATAAATCCTATTACTCTTAAAAATAGTTATTTTTAAAATTATAAACTGTTATTGCCAAACAGAAAAGATAAAAGCAGTTTCATTCAAAGTGAAAACACTATTTCTACATTCAGAATACAGGTCTACATATGGCGATATTAATAAAAATACAAAAACATATACTCTAACAATTTTACTTCTAGAAATTTATCCTACCAATACATCTGTGCATATAAAAAAAAATGATATCTACAAGGTCATTCATTTCTGAATTGTTTTTAGTTTAAAAGACTGGAAACAACTTTAAATGTCTTTCAGTAAATGACTGGTTAAATTATGAAACATTCATTCAAATATGAATATAGCCATTTAAAAAAAAAGTGACTTCCTGTCCTAATATGGAGCTATCTGTAAGAAATGTTTATACGGTTTATATATTTGCTTTATGTGCATAAATATATCTCAGGAAAAATATATAAGAAACCGATTAACCTTGATTACCTGTGGAAAGAACTAAGTTGCTGGGAGACATATGTGGGAGGGAAATACTTCCGTAGATTTTGAAAGCTGAAACATGTGAATGAAAGAGAGAACCAAGGGAAAAGACCTACATAGATTAAATATAAACCCTTTAGTAATAGAAGCAGAGCACAGGAGTGTGAGATTCTAGTCCCAGTTCAACAACAACTAGACGTTCCTGGATGAGTCAACCTCTTTCTTGGTTTTTAGCTGTACATGAGGAATTTGCTCTTTAGGATCTCTTAAAAGATTCCAACTCCCTAATTTAATTATAACGTATTTACTCCTACAGTAGCCAAATATAATGTGTAGGTGCTATCAAGAATTTCTTTGTTTTAAGTTTGTGGTATAATAGAAAGCATATCAGATTTTAAGTCAGAAAAGGGTGCTTAAAAGCTCTAGCTCCTACTACTTTCTAGCTGTAGAATTTGCAGCAAATCACACCACTGACGTCAAGTTCTATTACCTATAGAGTTGAAGCACTCTCATGTTTGTCATAAGGAACAAATAAGATACATGAAAATTTCCTGAAATTTTTACACCATGTGGAAAGTAAATTATTAACATGCAGAGAATCCCCCTTCAAGTATTGTGAAGTAAGTATAAGAAAAAGCATGGATTCTAGAGTCAGTCGGACCTGGTTATCTCACTGCAGTACTATGTGATCTTGGGAATGTTATTTAATCTCCTAAGCCTCAATTTCCCAACCTACGAGATGGCCATAATGATTCTCATTTAAAAGGCTACTGAGACAATTAAATGACATTGTAAAGTACCCAGTACACTGCTGAGCTTAAAATGGGCATTCAAAACTTGGTTCTCACCCTTTCCAAACTTAGAAATGAATGGCTGCCCCATAAGCAGGTAGTAGGTAAACTGACCAACTAACTCTAGTTGTCACTTTTGCTCCCCAGAGCCTGGATTGCTTCTTTTTTCATTTCCTTTCCTATCCACTGCTACATACGAATATCCTAAACCTCGTTTTCATTTCTCATCTCTTCTAGAGCAGAAAATAGTCTGTAGAAGCAAAACTAGAAGTAAAGGAGATCGACCACATTCTACTAAACTTTGAAAACTTCCAAATGAATCTTCCTTAGGTTCACTCACAAACCCACTCAACCTACAAATACTAACTGAGCACCTACGTTATGTCAGGAGCTGAGGATGAAAGCCCAGCTCTCATCCCTCACGGGGTTTGTAGTTCTCTGGAGGACTTACCATCGACAAATAAATAAATTTATCAGAGGTGATGTGAACTGAAGAAAAATTAAGGGGGTTGACAACAGCAGGAGCTAGCAGGGAACATGTAACACTGTAAACAACGGCCAGAGGCTTCATTGACAATATGGCAGTTGAGCAGAGAATCTAAGGCCAACGGAGGGAGTAAGCCATGCTGCTATATAGAGGAAGATCATTTCAGGTGGAGTGAACATTAAGCTAAAGGCAGCGAAGCAAGAGTATTGGTAACAAGCTGTGAGGAACAGCAAGGAAGCCAGTACGGCCACAACAGAATAAAAAGAGTAGAAAATGAGTTCAAAAAGTCAGCAGAGAGGCAGGCAGAGTCTTGAAGGCCATGGTGAGGACTTTGGATTTTATTATAACTGAAATGAAAACCACTAGGGTTTGATGCTCTAATCTTCTACAATGGCTGTTGCTTTCCTTTCTCAGTCTTGCTGTGTAATAAACAAAAGGGTTCTGATGCCTCCTTTCACAGGAGTAGCCAAATCCCACCGCACAGAGGTAACCAAAGCAGTGTGGCATGCACACTACTCACCACTGCTTACGATTCCCTTAAGACGCCGTGGCAAAAGATTTCCATTGACTCAAAGGAGAAGAAACTTAAAACTACTTAAATTGTGCTTAAGAAAATGTAGATCGATTATACTTGAAAATTATTTCAATGATACATTTTTAAATACGCTTATTTTATAGGAATATAACTATAAATAAAGGAAATTAACACTGTATACCATCAAAGATATATTTACACATACGCATACGCACAGATGGGATGTTCAGGCAGCTCTTTGTTTATCATGAAAAACTATTAATAACTTAAATGTCCATAAAAGGGAATGATTAAATGGATATGGTATATCCATTATAGAACAGTAAACAGCCATTAAAAGGAATCAGATAAGTCTCTACGTATGGATTTCAAGAATGTCCATGATATATTAAGTTCATTCAACAAATATTTATTGAGTATTTACTACTTAGGAGCTGGGATACAGTCCTGAATGAGAATAAAACTGATATGGTTCTGACACTTCTGGAGCTTACATTTTAGCAGAGATAATACATAAGCGAACAGAATAAAGATGACAATTTTTGAAATAAGTACTACAAAAAAACAGCAGTCTAAAATGGATGGAGAATGGGTAGGGGAAAGGGGCTTGTTTTAAAAAATTACACTGTTAAATATTATTGCTATGGATCTACAGCACAACTAAACTTAAAAAAAGAAAAAGAAAAAGAATAAAACCTTATTGAGCCTGTATCCCTGCTGTTTTATCCTAATAACAATAAGAACTAAATTCCTCTTGAGCTTTATCTCAAAATGGGAGGGAAGAGAATGCTCTCACCAGAGTTTCTCTCCACATGCCAGAAGGCTGGGCCAGCACTTCTCAGAAAGCACCTCTGTGTATTCACACCAAGGACCACCCTTCTTACTTCTAATTATTTAACCTCATTTATCCACCCAGCAATTCTCGATAGTTTCTATAAAATCTCTCCCTGTGGAACACAAATTTAAATCAGACTAGATCACTGGATAAATTTAAACTCTTTTAAGTGGAGACAAACAAAAGGAACCATGAAAACATTCATCTTACAAAAATACCCAAGTATGTAGGTTTAAAAAGTCAAGAGCTAAATGACATGTGTTCATAGAATTTAAGACTTTGCTCACACCATTTAAAGTCACAAATTACAGCTTGTCTATATGTGTACAGCCTAATTTCACAGTAAAAGAATGCCACATCAATTGCAAACCACATGAAGAGAAAGTAAACAGGCAACTAAATTCTGAATCACATTTATATGCACATAAGTCAGATGCTGTAACTATTATTCCATTTAGCAAAAGTACTTTACAGTGCTTACTAGCAAATTCAGGAAGAGGTTTATTCACTTTAGTGAGCTGAACTGTGGCACTCAAAAAGATGTCTAACTCCTAACTGCTAGTACATCTGAATGTGATCTTATTTAAAAATAGGGCCCTCGCAGATGCAATTGAGTTAAGGATCTCCAGATGAGATCATCCTGGACTTAAATCCAGTGACTGTGTCTTTATTTAAAAAAAAAAAAAAATTGGGAGATTTAAGACACACTGATACAGAGAAGACCCGGGAGTGTGTGCGTGTGTGTGTAGCGGGGGCGGTAGAGAGACATATATGAAGGCGGAAGCAGAGATTGGAGTGATGTATCTACAAAGCCAAGGATCGCCACTGGCTACCAACAATCACCAGGAGATGACAGAGGCATGGAACAGACTCCCTCAGAGCCTCCAGTGATAGCCAACTCTGTCAACAACTTGATTTCGGGGTTCTGGTCTCCAGAACTGTGAGAGAATAAATTTCTGTTGTTTAAAGCTATGAAGTTTGTGGTAATTTCTTATACCAGACTTAGGAAACGAATAAACTCACCTATAAAATGTGAACTCCCTATCCTTCCTAATTATTTTCTGTACCTAGTTTTATAAACCTAGGAGGAATAGATGATCAAACAATGTTTTTTTCTACTCACAAGCTACTGGAACTCAAATATTGAGCTGTCTTCACAGTATCAGCACTCCAATTGATTGCAAAGATAAACTCATAGACACATGAAATAATACATAAAGTTTTCATTCTCTGAACTGGAGAAATTCAGAACACAAAAACTAAAAGAGGGTAAATGGATTTAAAACAGTCCTAAGGATCTAGTTATTTTGGGAAAGTAGTCAATGACCTGTTTTAAAATATAATGTCTCAAGACTTTTAAAAAAGTTAATATTATTTTTAGCTTATTTTATTATAAAATACATTCTCATTGTAGAAAATAAGAAAAACCATAAGAAAAAGATTTTCAAGCTCACCTTTAGAATCAAAGCCTGTCTTTACAATTTCTCAACCTAAAATGTGAAATTAGACATACATTTTCTACCCTGTGAGCTGAATAACCCTTTCTTAAATTGCTCGAATAAGGCCCATCATTAAAGGCCTTTGTTTACAATCAAGTTTACATGGCAGTTACACAACTATGAAATTGAGAGTCTACAATGGAAATTCTGATCTAATTTTAACATAAGCCTTGTAATTGAAACACACAAATGGGAACTACAAGGAGAGGTTTATTGTCACGGGGGTTTCCAACAAGGTGCTTTCCCTTGATCAATTTGGGTCCTGAACTGTTCTGGTCTCTAATCATAATTTACATATTAACTAAGCCCTCAATTTTAAAAATAATATTTTTAAGTGAGGAAAAGCAATTAGATGAAGATCGAAATATTAACAAATTTTATTCCAGAGTTTTTGACTAGTGATATCTCACATTTTCCTTCATGTTATTTTCTCACAAGTATCAAATAGGTAGCACAAAAACTAGGTAAAGAGAAACATCTAACCAGGTACCACACAATAGCAAAGGCTGAAACACTGAGAATGAAAAAGAGCTTGAAAATTTTTGCCAGACCAAATCCCTGAACGCAGGCACGTTTTTTAGTGTTTTATTTAAAGTGTCTTTGTTAAAAACAAAAATTCCACTAAATCCAGGTACATATTTAAACTATTCTGCCATTTAAATATGTTTATTCAAAATTACACAGCATCCTTATTCCTTAAGTGTGGGCTACACATCATGACTGTCTTCGAAAGAATACAATACGGAAAAGAGGGGAAAAGAGAGTAGTAACTTTACAAGGGAGAAACTTTACAATATCAAATCAACAGTCATAAATTGTATTGATAACATGTACTGATGTGATTTGATAAAAATGGCACTTTACCTCTGTGGTCTTCCTCCTAGAACCCATAACCCCAGACCAGTCATGAAGAAGATTCCAAAAGAGGGGTATTCTACAAAATACTTGACGAGAACTCCTCAAAATAGTCAGTCACCAAAAACAGAGAAAGTCAGCTAAGAAGAGCCTAAGGAGACGTGACAACTAAATATAATGTGGTATTTCCTGATGGGATCCAGAACAGAAAAATAATATTAGGGAAAAACTATAGAAATCTGAATACATAAGAATTTTAGTTAATAATAATATATCAATACTGGTTCGTTAGTCATAACGAATGTATCATATAATGTAAGATGTTATTAACAGGGGAACTCATTGCCAGGTATATGTAAACTGTTTTATCTTCTCGATTTTTATACACATCTAAAACTCTTCTAAAACAAAATAAAGTGTATTAAAACAATTTACATGGCAGTCATTTCCAGAAAAATACAAATTAAGTTTTCTAACCACCCACATGTAAATGCTTAACACTTAACGAAAACAACTAGATCCACTAAGCAGTTTCTTCTAGCACTAAGATTACAGCTAGATTTTGCAAGGTACTGAGGGGCAAGATGAAGGGAGACTAGACCTATTCCACCTTTTAATTTATTGTGATAAGGTGTGAAAACTCAGTCTCATTCTCACAGAGCTATTTACAAATAAAATAATTTTAAACTAATAAAAATAACAGAAATAGTAATTCAGAAGCAGATTCTTCTAAAGCAGAAGCCTTGAGCAGTTTGGCCTTTCTTCCATCACCACAGACCAAATATTATGTCCCTAAACATACTTACTCCTCCCACCCCCACCCCACCCCCATTTCCTCATTTACATAATGGAAAGTGACTATGGCACAGTGCAATATCCAAAGAATGCTCAAAAATAGCATATCATAAGTGAGAATATAACATTCTTACTCTTTCACTTCTGCTAAAAGCAACTAATTCAGGCAAAGTGTGTATTTAATGTTTTGCCCATGAGAGATAGGTCGATACAAAGCAAGAGAATCAACCAAAAAAGAAAGAAGAGGTACAAGGGAGGGGAAAGTAGAAGTAGAATTTAACTACTTATCAGCATTTAGCAGGCCCTCCTTTTCTATACCTCACCCTGTAAAAGTGTCCTGATGAAACTCACATTTCAACTAACACTTATTGAGATGATCCTAAAAACTGCTACACTGTAGTTCAGCAAAAGTGAGGCTCTAAATGAAAATCAGACCAGTTAGGTAACAAAACCGGCTTTGTCCTCAAGGACTCTACTCATTGTCCAGTAGGAGGCCAAACAAGAAAACAAATACCATCCTTTGTTAATTCTAAGATGCCATTGGAAGATGCATCCTAATTACAAAGACATTAAAATAAGAAAAATTTTTAACATGTATAAGAATGGGTAAGATACTAGAGTTTCAGTGATAAATGCTAGAGCAGGTGTAGCATAAGGGACTACGGGAGCACAGAGCTGAATGTTCTACCATTTGACATTGCTACCTTTATAGGTATTGTGGGGCTAGGACCTGGGCAGTTCCACAGATTCTTAATCCTTTAAGTCGATGGGAAAACAAGTCAAAATTTATATTTTGTCAGGAACAGATACAAAATACAAGACGGTCCTGTAAAGATGCAGAATATCTTTATTAATAAAAAGTTTTAAAGCCAACATAAATTCATATTAACATTTCACTAAATTACTTGAGAAACAAAATTCACAGGTAACTTCTTTACTTCTAAGAAATGTAGCCTTTTTATCAACAAGAAACTCAGATGAGAAAACAGTTTTTCCTCTTGATATTCCTCTACAAGATAAATAACAGCAAAGCTTTTCAGTGTACAAAGGTAATCTTAAAATATACTACAGTTCTAAAGGAGAATGATGTCATTTTCAGAGATAGCAGGAAGAACAAAGCAATCATTTTCATGTTCTTCCCTTCAGTTAGGACTAAAGCTCTACTTCAGGACAGGAAAACCTTGTCTCTGCAAACTCCTTAAGGTCACGCAGACAAACACTAGAGAAATACTTGTTTGAATGAATGACTACTCCAATAAATCCCATTTGGACATTTACTTATTTTAACACCACAGTGCCCAGGGATGAGATGGCCCCTGTTCATTCAGTTAGGTGCCCTTATAAGAGAAGCAATGCCCTTCTTTCACAACAGGACACCATACCAGCCAGGTAGGACCCTCACCCACCTCCCAGGACAAGCTTCCTGTTGTAGTCACTCCAGCAGAGAGTCCAGCTCAGCTGGGCTGTGGAACAACTAAGACAGAAGAAATGTTTCCCCCGAGGAAGGCAGACATGTGAGAAGACAACCCAAACACAGACATTTTATTGATTCTTTCTAAACTCCTTCAGGGAAATATACGTCTGCACACCTTGAGTCACACATATTGACTTGGCAACAATTTACTACGTGCCAGGCACTAAGTGCTTTACATATATCAATTTACTGAAACCTTTCAAGAAGTCCATGAAGTAGGTAGATAATATTATTTTCTCCATTTTACAGGTGAGGAAACCTGGCCCAAAGCCACATGGCAATCAGTGGTGGAGTGGAGATTGATTCCAAGCAGTCTGGCTCAATTCTGTGCTCCAAACCACTACATTACACTGGCTGCTTCCTTCAAAACAAAATAAAGGTATTGCCTCAATTTTCCCTATACTTATGGAGTAAAACGTCCAGATCCCAAATTCTTTTCCCTACACATCTCAGTCAATCCTGATACTAGGAATAAGCTGGCAGCAAGAAGGTTTCCTAGGTATGTATGACCTGCACTGCAATGAACAGATATAAACTATCCAGACTCCCTTCTGCCTTCTAAGAGCACAGACAAATGTAAGATTACCATACATAATGAAGGATTTCTTCCTCCTCTTTAAAGTATCATCATAATATCTCATACCCAACTGATAAAAAAAGCAATGTTCTACCCAAAATACTTATGGTAGAGAAATGCAAATATCAGTTTTATATTTCTGAGTACAAAATAATTCTGCGATCATGAGAAACTTGCACAATAAATTAGCAAAAACAGATATAAAAGAATCCAACATGACAAAGGGAGTTAGTTCCATTCAACCCACAGATCTCTCTCAGCCCAAAAGAAAAAAAGAGCTTACTAAAGAAATAATTAAATATTATAAAAATAATAAACAACTCAATTGTAATTAGTTACATATTTACAATGAACTTAATCATTGTAAAAATGTTTAAAGAAATGGTACCCAAAAAAAGTCACAATGTGTGAAGAATACAAAGATGAATTAAATAAAGGTCTTCCTGCATAATTCAATTTGTTTATTTAGTTGTAACACTGCCCACCCACTCTATCCCACAAAAAAAAGCCACATTTATTTGAGGTCATTTTACCTCTAGCTATTTCCTTTGCAATGAATTTGCAAAGTTGTGATGCATGGTGTGATCTTATTCATTGAACAGAAAGCTACTGAGTGAAATATACAAGCAACCAAACCTCTAGTACCCTAAAAACCACAAAAGAGCAAGATCTTTTTTTTCCCATGTCCTAAGAGATTTTTTTTCAAGTCATTTTCTAAAGTGACACTATACCTAGAATGACTGCATGTTTGTCTATAGTCATAGATTGGAAATTAATCAAGTCAAAAATTTTTAGCAGACTTCTTTAAGCAATTCTCATTTAATTTATTTGCTCATTTAGCTAATTTCGATCTATAAACAAAACAAAATATAAAGTTTTTCCTATAGCAACTCATGAACACTCAACCTTCAAAGTTAAACTTTAGGTTAGCCCAGATATTCTTCTTAATCAATTTTTTTGTTGCTTTCAGAAAATTGTGCAAAAACATTAGCTAAGAATAGCTTAAGATAAAAGTGCAGGGAAGGGACTCTTCTGAAAGGCACTAAATATACTGTCAATTTATATAAAATAGCATGGAATAGCAAAAATAAAAATACCAAATAATTTAAGTTTATTTCAGAATTAATCTTTCAAGACCCTGACAACCAGTCATAAGAAGAAGTATGACGTAAATTATAGGAAAACTTTGAAAATATCAGTTAATCATCTCAGTAACTTCAGCAGCATAACAATAAAACACAGACTAATTGTAAACAAGTAAAATGCATGTCAATACTTTAAAATCTTTGGGAATGTCCATACCATTTCTCCTTCTACTAGTCTGACTGTTGAGAGCAAATTTTAGGTTTTCACAATAAATTACTCTTCATGGAAGAGTGGTAAGATGGAACAGGAAACTCTACAAGAATGGCACTGAAGTCCTTCATTCTTTATACTTAAACACTGAAGAATGATCAAAAAGTGTCAATATATCTGAAATCCCTGCACTGGGTTGGGGTGGAGGCTAAATCTGTTGTTTGTCATTTCTGCCATGTCTTATGTTCTGTTAATGCGTATTTGGTTTGGTCATTTGGGAGCAAGTGAGAGTTGGTAGAGCAGGGGGCTGTCTACCTGCTAACACCACTTCAGCCCAGTCTGAGAGAGCTCTCTTAATGAGGAAAATCTCAGATGTAGCTCCCTTTCTACCCAACTCCCCAATCTCCCAAGCCCCAGCTTGCTGATGGCCCAAAATTTAGTCTCTAATTGAAATTCTAACTCATTCATTAAGTTCTGCTTTCTTGTGTTTTCTCAACAATAAGTACTCCTTACTCTCATTTGAGATCACCTTTGTTTGAGGATAGAATAAAGAGAAAGCCTAAGATCAATAAACGAGGAAAAAAGAAATAAAAGAACCTTTCCACAAAGACACAAAAAACCAGGTCCAGAATTGTAAAAGCCAGTTTTATTGAACTTTCAGGGGGCAGGTAGTTCCAGTATTATACAAATCTTTCCAAGGAACAGAAAAGGAGGAAATAATCCCCAACTTATAAGCCAGTATAACCTAGATACCAAAACCAGACAAGGCCATTAAGAAAAATGAAAATTATAGGCCAACTGCACTAAAAAAAATAGATGCATAAAAAGCCCAAAGAGAACCCAACAGTACATAAATAAGAATACACACTATGACTAATGTATCCCAGGAATGCAGGAACACAAGTATAGAGAAATCTTTTTGAAAAATTACAGTATATTTCACCATAGGAACAAATTAAAGGAAAAACAATATGATCATAAGATACAGGAAAAGCATGAGAAAATGTCACATTTACCTTAAAAATTAATAGCAAATGAGACTAAAAGGGAACCAAAAACCTAGAGCAAAAAATATTTTTTAAACAGTGAAGCTCTTTAAAATTAAGAACAAGAAGAATGTCCACTATTACTATCTTTATATCGAACATTATATTGGAGGTCTTAACCAATACAATAAGACAAGAAAACCAAATGGTGCAAAAATTTATAACAAATTATTTGATGACATGGTTATCTACACAGAAAAAATATACATAATAATTACTGGGAATGGAGTTCTGCAAGATGTCTGGATACAAAAATCTACATAATCTTCAGACCCCCCCCACCCCAAAAAAGCCATTTTTGTATACAAGCCATCAGAAAACCACTTACAATAGCAACTGAAAATATAGGGTAACTAGAAGTAAAAATAATAAAATACATTCTAGACCTTTACGGAAAGATACTATAAAGCTTTAAACAAAGGCGGGGGCAGGGAGGACTAGGTATCTATGTTCATGGATAGAACTGTCCATTTTGCCTTATCTGAAACAATTTAAAATAAAAAAGCTATTGGGTTTTTCATGGAACTTGACAAGCTGACTCTAAAATTTATAAACAAGATAAATACCCAATAAATTCTTTACAAGAATAAGCTCCATGAGAATTTTTTGTTTTATTCAAGTGCTATTATCTCAGCACCTATACAGTTCCCGGCACATTGTAGTTATCTAACGAATATTTGCTTAAAGAAATTTTTATTGAATAAACATGGCAGTGGAGATTTATCCTAACCATTTATGAAATTAAGATAGAGTGGAACTGACACAGGAATAGGCAAAAAGATTAACGGAACAGAAGGCCTAAAAAACAAAGCCATATATATGAAATCTGACATATAAAGAAGCAGAATAGCAGATCATAGGGGAAGAACAGACTAGTCAAATGATGCTGGAACAACTGCTTATGCATGTAGGAAAACATGAGACTGGGAGGAGGGAATCATAAAGGACCTATATAAATACAGCACAATTATCTCTAGAATCTCCCTGGAAAAGTCTCACAAATTTTGACTTTCTAAATATATTTAGATGTTATTCTAATGAAGAAAATATATAGTACTTTGCATGGAACAGTAATGCTTAATAATGTAAATATTAGCTATTATTACAACTGAGCCCTCACAAAACACCTTATTGTGAAGCCTTGCTTCAACCACGTCTTAGTTTTGTGCCTTTGGAGATGTTACTTGATTTCTCTGAACTTCATCTGACTCATCTATAAAATGAGGTTACACTAATACTATCTCAACAGAACGACTGGTTGGTTGTTCTTCTTATCCTTTAGTTTTTGCTTTTGTTTTTTAATTTTAGAATGCCATTAAGTTTGCAGATTAAGTTTTAAGAGTTGACACAGTTAAGAAATTCAGTCTTCAAATCCAAGAATATAGTGTGCTCTTCTATCAATTAGGTCTTCTATGTGCACTGTGGTCGCATTTTTAGGTTTCGTGATAGAAACATTGCACATTTAAGTTTGTGGAAGAAATGTCTTTTTGTTTGCTGTTGTCCAAGGGGTTTCTTCGTCCATTACACCTTCTATTTGGTTTGTAAAATAATTTTTGCATAAAATACTACTGTCTAATTATAGAATGGAGTGAGGATTGGGGAAGGAGTTTAAAAATCTCACTAGGCTTCTCACATCTACTTCCTCAAATTCAAGGCTTTCTGTCTGGGAATATTATACAAAAGCATTCACCAAAACATTGTTATATTAGAATCTCTACAAGAGAATTTGGTTTTCCTTCCTTGAATAGCACTAAAAATGACCTCATTATCCCATGGCATGAACCTAAAAATAGCAGTGAAGGCTTCAACAGAATATGTACAAATCTGAAAATCTCAGGGCATATACCAAATGTTTTATTTTTAATAAAACCAGAAATATGGCAGCTTAAAACTACAAGTAACTAGAATGCTATATAGCTTCTAAAATGCTATTATATAATTTTTAACAATCTGTATATATTGAATTTCTGTGCCAGGAAATATTAAATTGTTAAGTATTTTACAAGATGCTTAAATTTTATTTTAAATAAAAAATTACAGCACATGTTATATTAAAGTCAACTATACCAATTGTGATAATAAAACATATTTCAGAGAATATGTTTTCCAATGTTAATAAAGTTTTGGAAAAACTGTAATATGCAACATAAAATTAACAAGTTTCGCTGATTCTGAAAATTGTTTAGTAAGACTCTGGAAAGCTAAACAATGGTTAAAAAAAATTAAGGGATAAAAGTTCTCCTATACTTTTATTCCAGTGACATGACAACATCAGGAGTCTAATTCAGTTTATGACATAGTTTCCAATACGAGTAAAACGTCTTCTCTACTGGGGTGTTAGGGATAAGTGGGTGGGGACACTGAGCAACCAAGCAGTTGACACTCAAGCTTTATCTTAAATCATTTACATGTTAAACAGAGAAAACAATCACTGCAAATTAAGAGTATGATTTTGGAAAAAAAGTATAGTTTTGTTATTCAGTTCAGCTGTGTAAAACTAGGCGTTCACTTGTTTAAAAAGCAACTCAAATGAAACAGATATAACATAAACCAATTAAGCCAAATTAAGTCAAAACAACAGAGGTGTTGCACGAATTTCATTTCATTAAACTATCACTGAGTATACTCAAAGTGACATGTAAAAATAAAAATAGCTGAACAGAGAGGATGGTCAAACCTCAAAACAAGTGCTATAACCACCACCCAAAAATGCAAAATAAAGGAAGCTGTCTTCTCTAGAGTTAAGAGGGGAGAAAAAAGTCTCATTCTATTTACTAACTTTCTTCCACTCGGGAGGTTGAGGGTCCCACAGGGGGAAATCAGTTCCATGACCTTCCTAAGTGTTTAAAGAACAAATACAATTTGCCTTTACTAACACTAAAAAAGGCAAGCAGTGTTATCTTAGCTTCAGAAGCATTTTTATCAGTACTAGCAAAACTGTCTTTTGATTTGCACTAATAAACTTGGCAAACTAAGTTTTCATTGCTTGTGTGCGTGCGCGCACACACACACACACACACATTATCTAAAAGACCCCAGAAGGCTGAGAGAATTAAAATTTTAGTCCAGGAGAATAACTGATTAGTTATTTTATTAATTCTCACATGATTTCATTTGAAAGTCAAGTTATCAGTTAATTACTACTAGAACTGGGACGCTATAAATTCCTGCAATATAACCCAAACAGGATAAATTCTCCCCTACTTAACAAATATCTAAAAATGTTAAGGAAAAAGAAAATGTGCAGTAAATAATTTTAATCTCTTTCAACCAACTCTTCATAGATTTATTCATATGTACTTCTTAACCACAAACACAACTCATCAGTGAAAAATTTTCATGGGTGAAAACTTTATTTACTCCCCCAAAAGACACACACATTGCAGGCAATGAAAATAAATGTCGCTCCTTAATTAAAAGTCACCGTAAATAAAGTAACTAAAACACAGCTCAAACATAAAAAAACTATGGAGAAAAATACAAAGAGGCCAAACTGAGACCAAAATAAGAGACCAAATAAGAGACCAAAATAATTGCAATAAAGTTTAGTGGCTTCACTTAGAAAAGAGGCTCAACAGGATTTTTTAAATAAATATAACAATGTAATGCTTAAAAACACAAGGCTAACAAAACAGTGAACAAAAAAATGCATTGAATTTAGTCAACAGGAAAGTAAGTATGAAAACACTGTTATCAAACATGGTAAAATTTATTTGGCAAGAGCTATAGTGAGAATTTAAAATGTCATTTTGCAATAATGGAAACATTATTTAGGCAATAAAAAGTATAAATCAATATAAAAACTTATAAACACTAGAAAAAACTATAGCATGTAGTAAGAATATATGACACAAAGGATATAAATAAAATTAACGAAGATTCGTCTTTGAGGCACTTCATTTACACAGATGCCTTGTTTTCTCATTCTAAACAAATATTCATCTGTGTATGTAATTCTGTATTCTCTTTCTTAGAGTTCCTAAAACTACATAAGCTTTAGGACCCTTCCTAGTTGGATATGCCCCTGCACTAAAACAAGAAATATATCTTCTCCAATGTCTAAAAAGTCCAGATTCCTGGCCGCAATGCCAAAAACAAAACAAAACAAAAAAGCAGAAATGAAAGACTTAAATTTCAAATTTATATTATAATAAAACTCAAATGGGAAAAAAAAAATCTGTTTTAACTTAGAAAATTAAAACAGGATTTCAGCATACATCCAAATGACTAATACAGTATTCACAAGTGAAATCGTCATTTTGAATGCGTTTATCAAAAGAGAAAAAAAGCAATAAATTATAAGATTTTAGAAAACTAACCCAAAGGAAACAACAACATAATTGGTAGCACTGACAATTTAAGAGCTGGTACTGGGACAAGGAGTGGAGGAAACCTATTCTAATCTAAATGAGTACCACTGAGTAGGCATGTCTTAATCATCTTAGATCCCTGAAAAAGTAGATGCAGTATGTTAACATGTAACACTCAAAAAAATGTTCAGACGAGACACATATATTCTACAGAAAGAGACTATAACAAAAATAAGATGCTCATACATGGCTATATAATAAAGTTGAGAAGCTTAATGAAAGTAATGTTTTTATACTAAATTAATAAAGGAGAAAACACATAATGATACGCAAAGCTGCTATCTCAAGAAATAGAAAACAAAACCAACAAGATAAAATGGATAAAACTGTCTTAAAAACTATGAATGAAATGAATATCTATAATGACAATAGTAGTAAATTCTGATTTTTAAAAAAACATAAAATTTAAAACTCTTCAAGGATGTAAAGATGAACAACTATCCAATTCATCCTACAAGACAAATATGGTCTTGAACACAGGTTTTACGTACCCAGAAAATAGAAACAAGAAACACAACATCCATACAGGTTAATAAAATAAAAAAGAAACTTATCAGGTAAAAATGATAGTATATAAAATTCATCAGCGTGCTAAATAAATATACTCTAATGAAGTGATGTATGTCCTATGTGTACATGAGAACAATTCAACATTAAGGAATAACACAGTACAGTTTAATAAAAACAAATAAGCCCCATTTCTACAGATGACAAAATAGCATCTGATAAAATTACATTGCTAATAATAACATTAAATAAAAACACTAAAGGGTGCTTAACATAACTTACCTCCCAAAAATTTTTAAGCATTTTACATGATGTAGAAAAAAAAAATCAGTAGCAAAACAAGGACATCTACTGAGTTCATTTTGATTTAACTATTTTGTTATTTTAAAAGTTTAAAAGTTCAAGCCAAAGCAATACAATTATAAAAACAGGATATAAACATTAAAAAGGAAGAAATATGATGATGGATGTTAGCAAGACTTATTAGAGCGATCATTTCACAACATTTACAAATATCAAATCATTATGTTATATACCTGAAACTGATATGTTATATGTCAATTATACCTTAATAAAAATAAATAAGAAACAAACAAAGGCAAGGAAAAAAATATTTACAATACATTTCGCTGACAAAGGACTTGTGTTCCATAAGAACCTATACAACTCAGTAACACAAGCAAACCAATTTTTTTAAAAGACAGAAGTTTGGACACTAAAAAAGCTATACAAATGAACAATATGCACTCAAAAAGATGGTCTACATCATCAGGCAGAGAAGAACAAATTAAAACCACAATGAGATACCACTACACACCTATTAGACTGGCTAAATACCAAGTGTTGGTAAGGACCGAGAGTAAATGGAATTCCCACACATCTTTGGTGGGAATATAAAATGGTACAACCATTTCATAAGAAACTGCCTGTTTTCCAAAGCTAAACATACACTTACATATGACCTAATAACCCATAACTTGGTTTTGATCCAAGAGAAATGAAAATATAAATCCATACAATAACTTGTATATGAATGTTCAGAGAAGCTTTACTCATAAAAACTGGAAACCCACATGTTCCATCAAGTACACAAATAACTTTGGTATGTCCATAGCTGGGAACACTACCAAGCAATAAAAAGGAACAAACTACCAAACAGTATTATGGATGAATCTCAAGAACATTATGCCAGACAAAAACATCCCAGACACGAAAAGAGTACATATTGTACAATTCCGTGATAAAAAGTCTGAAACAGGGAAAACTAAACTATGTTGATAGAACCAATATAGTAGTTACCTCTGGAGGTTGATTGGGTAGGGGCACAGGGAATCTTCTTGGAGTGATGAAAATGGTCTATATCTTGCTTTTGGTAATGGTTATATAGTTTCTACATATACATTTGTCTAAACTCATCTAAAGACACACTTAAAATGGGTGCATTTTATTACATGTGGTTACTACTACTGAATGAGAACCTAAACAGGAATAGAATGGAAGAGCTAAGTGGGAGGCTTTTACTTTTTATTTTACACATCTCTGTATTGCTTACACCTTTGCATATAAGGTAAAAATTTTGTATATTTTTAATAAAATTTTGACAAATATTTCACTCAGTTTTTCAATTAAAAAAAAAATCACAATCATTGGAGCAAAACAGAAAACCAAGAAATAGATTCTGATAAAAGATATAACAATATAAAAAAATCTAATAGAGGAAAAAAACTCCATATCAGATCTTAAGATAAATTATCTTTTTCTAAGCTTTAAGTGATAGAAATCTTGATTTGTAATCTATAATGTGTTTCACCACATAACAGAAAAACTAACTGAAGTCTATATAAAAGACATACAGAGGCATTTTTAAATAAGAGGCTAATAGATAAATGAGCAAAGACACAAACATATCATACAAGAAAAAATGCAACAATAAAAATAAGAACTCAAACTTCCCTTTATGTCATAACAATGCAAAACAAATAACTTGATGTAATATTTTATATTAGGAAATTTATTTTTTTCTAATTATATCAGCTTTTTTCCTAATTATAAAATGGCCAATGCAGAAATTTTATATAAGTATAAAAAAAAAATAAGTCAATTATTTGGGTCTCTTTCTTCACATTGTTTTTTCTATTATTTTAAGGATGAAAATCAGGATAAGATTTCATATACCATTTTATATGTTCTTCATGTACATTATAATGCAAGCAACTTCTTGTGCCATTACCTATATTTCTAAAATCCTTTTTTATAGGCTGCACTGATCTGCTTTAAGTCCACTACAACAATGAACTCACATTTTAACCACTGGCCTGTTTACGACAATTACAGCATGTCACTATTATAAATCATGTCATGATAAATGTCTTTGTAGAAAGAGCTTTATGGTTCTTACTCATTTCCTTAGTAAAACCCCTGGAGGTAAACTTATCAAGTCAAAGGATAAGGCTACACTATTGATAAATACCAAAATGTACTCTAGAAAGCTATACCAATTGTATTCCCTTAAGAGCGCTCTCAGCAACACTGTTAAAATTCCTATTAGACTATATGACATACACAGTGAAGAAAATCCAGATACAGAGAAGAAAAAAAACAAAAATATTAAAATGATCCAGGAATGTTTACTTTTACCTTAATCTGAGTCCTCCCCCCATGCATATACAATTAAATCTATATTGTATAACTTAGTTTTATTATCTGCTCCCCTACCCCCAATCCCACTTAATGAGCATTTCTTCCTTGCCAAATAGTCTCTTAAGATTAATTTTAATGAAATGGACCATTATTTAATCCATCTTTATTACTGACCATATAGGCTATTTCTAAAATGTTATCATAAGTAATGCCATCACGAAATTTTGTATGTAAATCTTTGCACATAAGGCAAATTACTTGATCAGGAAAAACTCCTTGAAAAATAACTACTGGGTCAAAGATTATGAAATATAAGACTTAATTCAGCTTGTTGGTTTTTAAGTTTAGTAGCAGTGTGAAAGTACCCATATCCTTACTTTTACTTACAATAGGTAACCTTTTACAGATCTCGGATCTTTGTCAATTGATAATTTAAAACTGATTTCTTGTTTTACTTTGCTACTCGGTGAGAGGTGACAATTTAAAATATTTGTTATTTTGCTTTTTAATTATCTGCTCACTCTGTTACCATTTTAAGAATTGTTGGTATCATCAGCACATTTTTTTAAATATATGCAATTTTGATATGCCTGTTGTAACATGTAACCTATGAAATTACTGATTTGGGTAAAACTTGTTTAAAACATCTACGTGCACCTAGATTACTTTGCCTCTTTCTTCCAGCTGAGACTCCCATCAAGTTCTAAAACGTTTCCTGCATCCATAATCACACCTACATAAATATCCTTCCCACCATTCTTAGAAGAAAAAAAAAAAGTATCATTATTCCTGCCCAGCTTTTAATTTTTCAGTTTGTGCTGCCAAACCGATCCCCTCCCACCTTCTCAAAGGTCCTTTCCATCCATGGTCCCTTCCCTAGTATCTTTCCTATCATACTAGCTCTTTACCTTCAGCATATAAACAAGAAACTTCCTTTTTTTAACTTAAAAGCACTCATATGCACCCCTCGGCATTTACCTTCCTTCTCTGTCCTCCATCAATATTTCTCTTGACCTCTCATTCAGTGTAGTCTGAAATGATGGGAACAGAAGCCAGACTACACTGAATGGGAGATCAAGAGAAGGGTTTCAAGAATGGCTGTGAGTGTTCAGCAGGACACCTGGCAGTAATGAGGCAGCACCGCCATCTCCCTTCTCCCGCCAGAGCAGTATCAAAAAAGAGTCAGATAAAACAGATGGTGTGCATAAGATTCAGAGCTTCAGAATAAAATGTGAAAATGTGCAGGTTTCAACAGAAAATCCAAGAACCAGGGAGATCTCAAACTAAATGCAAAAGGAAAAAAATCAACTGATAAACACCAACACTGAGATGACCAAGATGTTAAAAATCATCTATCGGACAGAGACATTAAAGCTGTCTTATAAAAATGCTTCAAAGATTACAAGAACTTAAATGGAACAGAAACCTCATTAAAAAAAAAAAGTCTCAGCAAATAAATATGTTATACACAATCAAATGGGAACTTAAAACTAAAAAAATAGAATAACCAAAATAAAAAGGCTCAGAGAATCATCTCAAGAGCAGAATGGAAGGGAAGAAGAAATAACCAATGGAGCAGACGATAGAATGACAAACTACTCAGTCCGAAAAACATGGAGAAAAAGACTGGAAAAAAACAAATGAACAGATCAAGGCCCTATGGGACTCAAACAAAAGATCTAACATTCATATTATCAGAGTACCAGATGAAAGGACAAAGAATGGGGCTGAAAAAGTTCTTGAAGAAATAATAGCTGATTTGGTAAGACATAAACCTACATATTCAAGAAGCTGAGCAAAACTAAAAAGGAAAAAACCCAAAGAAGCCCACACCAAGACACATCATAATTGAACTTCTAAAAACTAAAGACAAAGAAAAAATTTTGAAGGCAGAGAAAAACATCTTACCTACAGGAGAAAAACAATTAGGATGACAGCAGATTTTTCATCAGAAACCATGGAGACCAGAAGTAGCACAATTTCTCAGGTGCTGAACAAAAAGAACTATCGACCTAGAATCCTATATTCTGGGGGAAAAAATAGCTTTCAGGAATGAAGATAAAGCAAATATAAGAGAATTTGTCACAACCAGACTTACTCTAAAGGAAATAATAAAAGAAGGAACCTCAGGAAGAATACAATTAGAACAAATATGGATAAACATAACAGGCTTTTCCTTGAGTTTTCTGAGTATTCTTGGCAGCTGAAGCAAAAATTATAATACTATCTGATGTGGTTCTATAAGTATGGAGAGGAAATATTTAAAATAGTTATAAACAGGAGAGTACAGGGACGGAAAAGGAAGTAAGGTTTTTAAACTTCATTTAAACTGGTAAAATGACAATACCAGTTAACTGTGATAGATAAAGACAATAGCACTTGTGGGATTTTAGCTCTTTTGAAGGTGTTCTAGGTATAATAAACTAAAATCTCACAAGTACTATTACTACCTCCATTATATTGATGAATAAATTAAGGCTCAGAGTTTCAAAAGTATGTAGATACTCTAAGTGGTGAATATGAGCATCAATCCCAGTCATCTTGGCTCCAAATCCTGATTTTTTCCCCACTGCATTTAAAAAGGGATTCTTGGGTTTGAAAGTTCAAAAATGTAGATGGGGAAAAAAAATTTTTTCATTAACTCTAACTGAAATTTAGCATGTCTTTCAATAAATCACTGTAGCAGTACCTGTGACTGTCACCAACAGAAATCACAGATATTTCATATACAGTGGTTGCAGATAATTCAGAATAGCATTTACACTCAACACAAGTTAAATAGGAAGACTTCTGTTTTTATGTTTTAATAACTGTAGTTAAATGTAATTGGTTTCCTTTATATATTCTACCTTATACATTTAAAAAACAGTACTGAGGAATCCATAGGTTTTACCAAACTGCCAAGAGTCCTGTGTATAAAAGAGTTTTAAAGAACCCCTGCATGTAAAATATTTTTCAAATTCTGTCTATCACAAACGTCTTAACGGACCACAGCTTCCACTTGCCACTGGAACGTGAAAAATGGCTCTGCTTTTGCGAAAATACCAGAGAAAGAAAACCTATAAAATTAAACTATGCCAGAAGTGAAACACTTTTTCAAGTCCTCAAAAATCAGTACAAGAGTCCAGTCTTTAGATGACGTGCACAGAAATCGTGCATAGTAATCACAACACATATTTATTCAGAATTCATCCAAAATCACTAAAGGACCCCCAGTTTATACCATGAGTTAATTCATAGATAATCCCTAAAAAAGGAGACAATTCAAACTTCTAAACTCAAGAACAAGAGCATTTATTTATTCCATCTTCCTCAACCTTCCACCTCTTACCCACCTAACATCACCCATTTTCTTTTAAGCACACATTGCAATCCATAAATCTAATGATGCCTTTAAATCATGTTTTCAATTACTTTATTGAGGAATTAGCAACATCGAAATATACATACTTTTACATTGAAGAACATAGAATTCCTTTTCTCTCCCATCTCACGTCTCCAAAAAGCAGAAGTATCCAAACAAAGGCAAAGCTTTGAGATGAACAACTACCAACAGCGTTTTTTCTCATCCCATGACCATCCAAACTTGGATATAAAGGAATCTTGGATAAGATTCCTTTCATTCACAAAGCCAACAAAAAGGTAACACATTTTTAAAAGAAATAAATAATGCTACCGAAAAAAATTATTAAATCTTGATGTAAATTTTCTCAGTCCTGAACTTACCCATTTTATAAATGAGTAAATTTCATGAGCAAAAATGTCAACAGTATAGCACAAAGCACAATCTAGTATACAAAACTCTAGATTTTCTTTTAATCCTTACTCACACCTACCTAAAAACATACTATATGAACATTCATTCTGTATACCTACAAAGAGTATTAAGAATTTTGTGCTGGGAAAAGTTAAAGGTATCATTTCTTCATACAGGAAGTTTAAGGCAAAATTAATCATCAGTTCCTGTAATGACCAAAATGAAATCAGATATTGTGCTTTGGAGAAATCTTCAGAAATCGTGCATAGTAATCACAACACATATTTATACACACACATAGTAATCACAACACATATTTATACACACACACTTACACAAAATAATTATACTAAACAACTCAAAAATGAAGTTTTCACTATAATAAGAATTTTATTTTACTATAACAAGAATTATACTCAAATTTTATTTGTTGTTTGAAAAGACAGGGAAAAAAAGTTTCCCACTCTGGAGGAAAACCCCTAAAGAACAAACTTGTGTCTTATCAACCAAGTCGAGATACCTTGAACACCAAATGAAAGGCTGAAAGTTTCCATTTGACTATATATTTAAGTCAATTCAGAGTACATTCTTGTTCTTAATTAAAAGTAAAATACCTCAAAAAATGTTATGAAGAAAAAATTAAGCATATGTATACTTACCTCTCAATTTAGAAAAATAAAACATTAGCAATATGATTCTAGACTCTTATATATCCTCCCTACACTATATTCCCCGCTCCTCTCCTTCCTCACTCCACCCCAAAAGGTAATCAATACCTAAATTTAGTATTTGTCATTCTCAGGCATTTATACAACAGTGATATTTGTAGATTGGATGCTTCAATCTTCTTAAGCTACATTTTAGAGAGAGCATGCCATTACAAATCTTGGCCCCATTTAGCTTTCTTCAGTCACCATTAACAGTTTTCGTAGAAATATACCAAGTCATCAAGCGTGTTTCTCATGAAATCTCACTTACTCTTCCCTCTCTCTCCCTCCCCTATTCAGTACTCCTCCCAGATTCATACTGATAACAGTCACAAGGCAGAATTTCACTCGGTAAATGAATATATATCACTCTTTTTAGTTCCCCTCTAGCAAATGTTCGCATTTCTGTTCCAATTTAACATTCATAATTCTGTATTAAGAAGACCACTATATTTTAGGAGTCAGGAAACCAACATAAATTCCAGCTTTACTGTTTACTTACTTGGGCAAATCATTTCTTCCCAAGCCTCTATTTCTTCATCTACAGAATGGAAGTAATCATGACCTTAACAATGTCACATCGCCTTCCAATAATAAAGGGTTGTTGCAGATATAGAAGGAAACCATGTACATAAAAGTTCTCTGAAAACTAAAGTATTACAAAAGTATAAATCATAAAAAGTAAATGCTAGTTACTATAAAAATTCTTAAGAATTACTTTAAAAAGTTAAAATGTGGCCAGATTAATTTTTTATAATTCATTAAAGAGCCTAATGCTTTTACTATGGAACTTAAAAGTATTAATTTTGAAATAATATTTGACTCAGTCTGTTTATAGTGAAAAAGTTCTATAACCTTATAATTTGTTCAAAATTCCACACTGATTCAAGATTCTCATTTCTTTAGAAATCATGATAAAAACTCTGTAAAACCCCAAAAGAAATTACACATAAATCATGTTTTTAAAGGTAATAAATACTATTGGACTGAATTGGTTTTTCTTCTCTTCTTTTTTGTTTTAAGCAATTTAGGAAACTTTAAGGAAAGACAGGATTTATTTATTGACTGCTGTGGGAATGAGTCCCTCATCCTCACCCCTACTCAACCAGAAAAGAATACCACTTTGTCTTCTAGCTTCGCAACAGGCATTATCTAGGTGTGAAGAATATCACAGCCCCAGTAAAAGGACAGTTCTTTTACAAGCCAAAGCAATGAGACATTTATATATTGTGTAGAAAGAAGTATGAAGACAAACTCTTAAAAATCTTAGGGGAAAAAAAGTCAAATAAGATATCGCAATCTAATTAATTCTTCAAAACTCATAAACTCAGTGTTATAGAAGTTTAGAATCTGAAAGGACCTTAGAGAAAACCTATTTCAGCCCCTTCTTTTTATGTATGAAGAAACCAATGTCCAAAAAATATAGATCTTTTTACTGAATAAAAAAATGTAGTAACTGGGGGCTTTTGTCCCTAAAGAAAATGAGTACCATGCAAGAGTTCTCTGAGTGCGTTAAAAAAATTCTTTCCCAACATGCAAATTGGAGACAACAAATGTAATAAGAAAGAAGGAAACTAGGAAACCAGGAAAGGAGAATGGAGAGGAGCTAAGAGACACAACTCCAAAGGCTCAAAAATAACTAGCTATTAACCTGACTTCACTATCTCTAGCCATAAGATACTTATTAATTACAGAGGGAACAATTACTAATTTTTCAGTAGTTAACTACGTTATCAGATTTCACGTTATCAATAATGAGAAAAAGAGACAGAATGCATCTTTAATATAACGTACTGAAGAAAGACTTTTTCTTTTGTGATATTTCTGCCAAAACTACACAACTTAATTCTAATGATAAGAAAACATCAAACAAGCTAAATTGTGGGATATTTTACAAATAATCGTAAAACTAAAAGACATCAAAAATAAGTACAACACGCATTCCTGGACTGGCTCCCAGAACAAAAAAATTATTTTTTCTTTTGTTATAAAGGACATTATTATAACAATTGGTGAAGTTTGAATAATGTAAGCTAGATAATAGCATTATAATTTCCTGATTTTGATAAATGTACCAAGGTTATATAAAATACTCTTTTTTGATCTTCAGGGATTAAACACTAAAGGTAGGCATCACTTCCACAATGTACTCTCAAAAGGTTCAGGAAAAAAAAAATGCACAGGATGCTATGGAAGCACATTGGGAGGGGCACCTAGTCCCTCAGGAAAGGCTTGCTGGAGATGAAAAGCCTTAGTTATATCTAGAAACATGACTAAGAATTAGTCAAATAAAAGGGCATACTTGTTAAAGGATGATATAGCTTCAAAAGAGTCATGGATGTATATTTCACAGATTGTGACTAAGTGTGATCAGACTGTCTTTTCAGACACAATACACTGAGTGAGAATAGGAATTAAAAATAGGTATGGGGCAGGTATCTGGGGACTGCCAGGTGGAGGAAGAACAGCAGCCGCCAGAGCAACATGTGCAGGAGGATATAATGGGAAATGGATCACAGAAAGGCAGGAGGGAGGAAAAAGGGAAACAAAGGGACACTTTCAACGAAATTTCACTCCCTATTCAATCCTAGATCTAATTTTTCAACTAAATGGAAAATGTTCCATGAACCTAACCATTTTTTAAAAAGAAAATATTATACTTCATTATTAAGGTAAATAAACAAATAAATGCTTTAAATGAAATTAAATTAAAAATATTTTATTTGGGCAAGATAGTATATTCCTAAGGTATTTTGTAATCAGAAAATACAGATTGAAGTGCCCTCTCAGCCATATTGTGGGATCTTGAGCAATTTATTTAACCTCTGAGCCCCAGTTTTCCTATCTATAAAAAAGATATAATAAATTGTAAAGATTAAATAAGGCAATGCTTCTAAAGCTTTTACCATGGCGTCCAGCTCACAGAAAATGCTCAATATTCATTAGTCATTATTGATTCAAAATATTCTCTGAAAAAACAAAAACAAAAACAAAACTGAAACCCTTAGTATTATAACTCAATTATGGTATAGGATAGGAAAATGAATTGAAGTCCAACCGCCTTATCAAAAACACAAACTAATGTATACCTATTTAGGTTCTATACAAGCTTTATAATTACAACATTATAGCTTTTCGTCTTATAATTCTATTAAAATTAATTAATACAAACTCAAGGTTAAAATAAAAAATTAAAAGATGCCAGTTTCATTACCCAGATACCAACTACTTATTTGGGGACATTAAGTTTGGTGTCTTTTTCAATGTTAACCACTTAACTTGTCTTATCCAAATAATTTTACGACTGCAACTTTCATACACAACAAAAAATTATAAATACAAGGTTTAAATTTACCAGTCATAATCCATTTTAGCATCATTCTAAATAAATAGCTATTGATAAGCATTAAAATCAAGTCATTAATTACTAGGCTCCATTTTAAGTAATACAGAATATGACAAGGGGTTTCATTTAAAAAAAAAGAAGAAGAATGTGGGGTATTTTGTGACAGCCCAGTAAGACAGCTGGAACAAAGCTGTTGGAGCAACAGCTGTGCACCATGTACTGTTCATCTAAAAACCACAAACTAAAGTAACCCATGTCAGACAACTTCATTTGACTACCAGCTCAGCCAATGGCTCCTTCCTGAAGCTGCTACAAAGAAATCTAACTAAATACATAATTTGCAATTATTTGAGGAAGGAGAAAAAATAAAATATCAGTCTGTGTCTTTAAAGGTAAAATTTAAAAAAAAAAAACAACTAAGAATCGCAATCTAACTGTGTAACAGAAGTTAAAGTTTTCCAAACTATATTTACACTGGCTAAAATTATGACCACAGAACCAATCAGACTTCATAATGGTGAGGAAAGAATCCCAAAACCCAACATTTGATGAAGTTTGAATTACTAATGTACAACCTCACCAATTCCTACTCCATTCTTGACTTTCAACTGAATGAAAAATACTTTACTATAAAACACTGCAGTAGTTATAAGAAAATTTTTAACATTAAGCAACTTGATCATTTAAAAGTAGCTAATTCAAATCAAGTTGTTGGCATGGAAATTCCATGCTAATTTCTAAAAATAATAAATTCATGTAGTTCTCAATTAAGCTACTATAACCATTCATTTAAATGTCTGCAAGTCATTAAAATATTGCAACTTATACCTTTCAGATTTTATTTCCATTTTTTTAATTCCAAAAACCTACAAATCCTTCTCTAACCTTAAATTCACTCCATTCTCAGTGTAAGACAGATGCCTGTATGCACTTGTACACATGCATATACATGCATAAAGTGAAATTCTCTACCTTATTTAGTTGAAAAATCTTAATTACAGAGGCAAAAGGACCAAAGTACAAATTTAATAGTCACGTATCCTTTCCCCAAGATTTCTGAAACTTAAATATCACAAATCTTCCTTTGCAATTCGACTAAACAACTTTCTTACTGTTCTTTTCCTTTCAGCTAACAAGTTGCTGACTGTTGTAATCTCAACCACATGTCATCATTTAACCAAAAAAAGACATTAAGAGAAAACCCACCAGGAAATAAAAAAAAAAGTAATAAATCTTTAAGACCTAACTCTCAGGCCGTTTTACATTTCCTGAGTCAGAATTTCCAGGGAGAAATTAAAATAGGACTATCTTCTCCAAAGAACATTTTAAATAAAACTGAATACTATGACTCAACTGCTAAAACTTCTGAAATTCAAAATTCGAATGTGCATGTGCCACATATAAATAATCTTTTAATTAAAGAGAAACTAAGAACTCCAAAATGAAAGCCAGTTCAGTTCTTTATCCTCTTCAGTAACTAGCTGCTATGGAACTGTAACGGATACAATTCAGTTTTCCTAAGACCTTTTATTTCTATTTACTATGTCTTGTTCAAGACCTAATACCAGCAATGTATAAATAAAACAAATATTTTGCTATGCACTTACTTCTATATAACAAAGGTATTTCTGGTCCATGATTCTTAAAATCTAAATATGAAGAATAAAATGTACAAACAAATACAACACAGGGGCAGACATTCAGGCAAAAGATTCCAAATCTATAAAATTCCCTAAAATATTCATTTTACTTATAAACATTCTAGTGTTTATAGGATTTAAAATAATAATGCCAAAGTGAACCACACACAAAATGGTTATCTTGCCTAAAGCCACAGTCACATAGTAACTGAACCAAGATCTAAATGTCTTGATGCTCAAGGATTCTTTACACTTATTTCAAGCTGCCTTTTCTCAGATAGGCAGTCCATGAATTTTCCAGGTCTAGGACATCTTTTTAAAAATCAAAAACATGTCTGCTGTGGCACTGAATTTTATACAGCAACCATAAGGAATAAACTTCTCAGAAACAACTTCTACTTTTAAAATAATCTCTTATATTCTCAATGCAGGGAAAATAATGTGCTAAAAAAATTAAGCCTAAAAAAAAGGTTAAAAACAGAGATAAAATATAAAAATAAAAAGGATGAAAACAAAATTATCTTGATTATTTCACAATCACATAATCATATTATACAATAAATGTGAACGGCTCAATCCTTCTCCAAGTTTAAACTAGTCAAAAATTAAAAGGATATACAAACTCAAATTAACATTATCTAAGAACTGATAAAAAGCACAAGATTTCTTATCAAAGAAAACAATGCAAAATTAGCCTTTCAATGCCTTTCCAAGTCACTAAGGATACTAAAGACTTTGTGATGATGGCACCATAAGAAAACAGTCCGGCCCTCACTAGAATATCTTTTAAATATATCCTTATTTGCCTTTAAAATACCTTTTAAAATATAAATTATAGCATATAAGTTGCCTAGGGTGCCACTGTGATAAATAGATGTCAATCTCATTTTTTTAAAGGAAAAAGCAACAAAACTTTTTATATGAAATCATGAAAAAGACTGCTATACACTATGCAGTATAAAGAAAACATACTTCAGATTATACACACCCACACTGCATAAAGGACTCCTTTTGTTCTCAGCCATTCCAATTTCTATACCTACAGCAAGGAAAACCTTTGCCTTGATCTGCATTTTACAACTTAACACATACATATACTCTTTCTCACCCCGTCTCCCACTCTCTGATACAGAAGGCAAATTTGACAAGTTCTCCTATAATGGATATGATTCTTATCCTTTTCACTGGTTAACTTAAGACCATATGGTATAAAGGTTTCAGAGAATCAATGCAAAAATAATAGGTATTTCAGAAGATAACTGAGAAAATACAAAAAATGGAGAAAACCTTCCCAGAGTCAAGAGTATTTCATCATTTCCCAAGGAAAACTAGAACAGAGAAAAACTTCTAGTTCCTGATAAATGTTTCCATTTCCAATGATAAGAGAAGGCGACAAGCAGACTCCTAGAAAACAAATTATTCCTGCAGAATAGAAACTTGAGGCCAGCCAGATAAAGGTAAAATCATAGAAGAGAAATAAAGCACTATTTCATTACAAAAAAAAAAATGGTGGGACCCAATTTTATACCCAGCCAAATCATTACTTATCATGCAAAAGTAAACATAATCTTAGATATCTTTTCAATAAAAAGTCCTTGCAATTGTTCTCTAGATCACAATTCATTATAAAAACTAGCTGTTGATGAGGACTGCTTGTAAGCACTGAAACCAGTTAGAATGACAGAAAAGGCAAAAGCGACAACCTTTAATGAGAAAGGGATTCATGCCATTATTTTATTATGATAAAATAAAATACAAAAGAAAAAACAATCTTTTAAAAACAATGCAATCACACACACTTTTGGTTGCTTTAAATAAGGACACTAAATTTGTGAAAACGGAGAAAACAAAATTGTTAATTACCTTGCTTTCTATAACTAAGAACACTATTAATCTGAGTTTCTAATTAAATATGTTTAAAAATATGAATAATTTTAAGGTAAATCTGAGCAGTAAAAAAAAGAGGGAGAGAGAATCTATCTTTCAAAAAGTGAGAGAACACAGGGGTGGCGGGAATCTAGATAGCAAAAGACAAGATTAGGGCAAAGGGAGGTCATTAGACTAGAGATCAGAGCCAAAGTCTCCATTGGCCTAACCTAAATTTATCAACCTTTCCCTTGAAAGACATCTGCCTATAAAATTAAGCAGAAATTTTCTCCTTCAACGTAGAGAAAGTTGGTCCCCTTTTTGCCTCATCTTGGATCCTTTAGGCTTAATTTCATTCAATGCCCTAGCTGGGGTGATTATGAAGACCGGATCTTGTTAGCAGAGTAAAACAAACTCTGCTTTTTATCATTACCAAAAGCAACATCAGATGTTAACTTGGATCACTTGTTCAGGTGATGTAGCCAGGTTTCTCCCCTGTGGTTATTATTTTCCCCTTGATAATTAATAATATCTTAATGGACAGATACTTTGAGACTACATTAACTTTGAGACTATGTTAATTAACATCTAGCTACTCAAACCTGCACCCACTAATTTTAACATCCATTTATGATGCATACTTGAATCAACTGTTACGATTGCTAAATGATGATTTTCTAATTCTGCCATTTCCTCTACCCTTATTAGTCAGAATTCTACCTGAAGAAAAAAGTTCCCTTCATCCTCCATTTATTTATTTATCACTATGGAGTCATAGATTCTTATTTTATTTATGGGCAATAATCAATTACTATCATTATTTATTTTGATGATCATATATTGTCTCAGAGTTAGCCAGTGGAAGTTCTTACAGATTGACTGTTATCTCTGTGGCATGCCACCAATACATTTCGTTTTTTGAGCACTTCTTTACTTTATGGCACTATAAGATGTTCCAAGCTCATCTTCTATTTTTCCCTGCCCCAGTCCTGGGGATAGGTCATTTCATCAAGGCTCCTTTTAGTAAAGAATGGTATTTAGAAACCAAGATCTGGCTCTAGGTGTTCTCATTGCTAGTGGGGTGTGTCCATAGTTTCTAGCCCTCAGCAGACAGAGCTGAAAAAAAGATATGAACATTTGTGTATGTATAGCCACACACATCTATTTCTATATCTATCCATATACTTTTTAAACCATGAGTTCGGGCCATTATACTGAATTCCAATCAAACATCAGAGTTCATTCTAGCCTTCTGTCTTTCCACATTTATAGTTCCTTTCTCTATCAGTGAGAAAATGTGGCTCCCATTTTCCCTAATATACTTATTTGCTTAATCCTAGTATAGAAAATTGTTTTGAAATTGCAAACTCATGCTTGTGACCCAGAAAAAAAAAAAAAGTCTATTAACTAGGGTTCAATGTTTGTTGGAGTTTTGTTTTGTTTTTTTTTACCTTATCCTGAGGACATAGTCCAAATACCAGGTTTAAAAGTTAGGTTTTTTTCCTTCCCACTTCAGTATGGTTGTTATTCATATGAAATAAGGTTCTGTTCACTTATTTCTGTGTGTAATCCACCTGAGGGTGGTTTTTTTCTTCATCACCTATTTTACTGGTGTCTGTTGTTTATACACTGAGTATGTGAAACATTAACATGGTTCCAAAAGTCAGAAAGGTATCCTCAGAAGGGTCACCACCCCCATTCCCATCTATCCCCTATAGGTAACCAATATCATTAATTTCTGACTTCTTCCTGTACTGTTTTTGTCCCAATGAGCATATGTGTATGTGTATTATTTTTCCTTCTTTCTTACACAAAAGGTAGTATATCATACATACAGTAGACACTTTTGTACTTTGCCTTTTTCACTGAATGATATATCCTGGCAAGCACTCCATATCAGTTCATAGAGATATTTCTCATTCTTTTTATAGCTGCATATAATGCTCCATTGGTTGAATGTACTATATTCTACTCAACCCCTCTCCTATCCTGTACATTGCTTGTAATTATTCTAACCATAAACAATGCTGTGACCTCATGCATGTGTATTTTCATACTGTCGGGAGTGTATCTTCAGGATAAATTTCTAGATTCAGGATTACTGAATCAAAACGTAAGCACATATGTAGTCAAATCAAAACCCATCTTATGTCTTCTGATATAACACAAGGAGAAGAACCCATCATTTGTGTCATTCCTGTCCCCAAAATGCATAACTTAATCTAACCAAGAAGAAACAAACTCAAATCGAGGGAACTCAACAAACAACTTGTACTCTTCAAAAATGTCAATATAACACAAAGACTAAAGAACTGTCCCAAATTAAAAAAGATATGGAAACAATGCATTGTGTAATCTGTTTTTCTTTTGCTATAAAGGGCGATATTGGGACAATAGGCAAAATCTGAAAAAGTTCTGTATATCATATTAGTAATATATCGATCTCAATTTCTGATTTTGGTTATATACTATGTCTATGTAAATAAATGCCCCTGTTTGTAGGAAATGTACATGAAGGTATTTAAAGATAAGGGGTGTTGTCTTCAACTTATATTCAGGTGATTCAGAAAAAAACCTGTGTGTTTATATGGGCGGAGAGAGGAAATAAATATGATCAAATGTTAGCATTGGGGAAATCTGGGTAGTTTTTTTAAAAAGCAAAACTGGGTGTCATTTTGACATTTATATTCATATTTATAGTACTGAACATTTACTTATTTGTTAATAAAGCTCCTTCTCCTAAGGAACAAACATCAGGTGACAAGGTAAGCTGGGTGGCAATATTAAACTACTAACATATACAAACAACAAATTCTGTGACTATAAAAATTTTAATGAAACTAAGACAACACTATTTAATGCTATGTAACCAACATACAATCACATTGCTTTTATAAAACACTAAAAACATAATTTACAAAGAGACAAGAAACTCTAATTATGTCTCCAGTAGTACAATTTTAGACAACTTATATTTCTTTGCTTCTTTCAGAACCACACAGAAAATGTATGAATAAATATCTAAATCTTTGTCTTTTTCATAAAATCTTGAGAGGTATTTTTCTTTGTGAAACAGAAATAATAGGCCTAGGCCTACCGAGGACATTAAACTAAATTTCAATCCCAAACACAGACAGTGGCTCTACTCAAAGTAATTCAAGATTCAAGAAGATTCAATGACTATTAACTCCACACTGTCTACAAGCAGAGTGGAAGTCTTCTACTCATTATCACTTTTCAAGTAAGAAGAGCACAGTAGAATTAATAATAATATGCTAACTGCACTTTTTCTTTCCTCATTGAAAAAAGGGGGGGAGGAGGGAGGAAGATGGGATAAAAGGGGTCAAAGATATGGTGACAGAAAGAAATCTAACTATGGGTACTGAACACACAATGCAATATATATATGACTTACTGTTGAATTGTACACTTGAAACTTACTGGATTTTGTTAATCAATGTCACCATAATAAATAAAAAATAGAAAAGGGGGAAAAAAGGAATAAATGTTCATGTGGCATCACAAAATCTGTTTCAATTTTAAGAGATCAAATTTAATTTTAAAAAGGAACCTTGGAACTTAAAAAAAAATTTTAAACATACTATTTTAAGAAAGTCTCTTTCCTCAACTCTCCCCCATTATTAAAGTTACCGATTTATTTTCCTAACTGAATTAAATAGCTTACTTTCATTTCAAAATTTAGAAAAGACCCATGACACTTCAGCAACACCAATGAATTAAAAAATCCCATCCAGTTGGTAGCTGTCTGCCATCACTTTGCCTTCTAATGGTAATGTATTATATATACCAAAGAAAGCAGGGTTCCTGAATTACTCAACAGAAGTGTCTCCCACTTCACTCCTGCAACTTCCCCATCCCTGAATGGACAGATGTACTGACACACACATACACAGGAAGGTTAGAACGAATAAGAAGAATGAGTTTTAAGAAATCCTAGGTCAGAATTTCCTTCTATTTCTCTTCTGACAAAGGCAGTTATCCTCTAGAAAAAGAAAGTGTTCTTCCTTGAGTACCTAGCATTTGTATCTAGTAAGTGCCAGGAGAACCATTTCAACTGGTCAAAATGAGGAAATCTCTAGTATGCATCACCATTGGAAAGATGCCTATTTTTCAATGCTAAGAATTCACTCATAAATTACTCTGAAAATGTAAAACTGTAATTTGCACACTAAAAGTAAGTCTATAGTATAGTTTCAAAATTCCCAGATAAAAGTTATTTTAAGTGATTTGTAATTGCTGGATCTGTCAAGATGTAGCAATAGAACATCAATTCGGGAATCTAAATCTTCACACATAGATCAATTAACTATGAACACAAATACATGAGCCTTGAAATCTCTTCTAGGATCTCTGCCCCAATAAAAGGCAATGAAAAAGCACTCAGCAAAAGATAACTCTAGGTAAAAAGTAATGTCTGAGTCAGGTCCAGACTAACGAGTTGTAGGACTGACTAAAACTCAGTATGAGAAATCAGCTGGACCCCCTACATAGCTCAAACTCTGACAAAGTGCTAAATAAAAAGTCAGGATGCTAAACGAAATGCAGAAGCTGGGAAATTCCTCTCTTTCATTCTGTAAAACATGTTTGGTCTCATTTCAGAGTTGCTAGATTAGCATTAACTCAAAACCCCTATGATTACTCCATGATTTCCCAAAATCAACCCCGAACTGATAAAAAGAATTTCCCCAACTCAAAATGGGATCAACATTCATCACTAGAAGTGAGGAGGAGTATATGAGGTTGGGGCCGGGTGGGGGTTGAAGACTTAAAATAAGAGACCAGTTTATACGTCAAGGAAAAATGAATTACAAATTTTGTTTTGAAGGAACATGATACAGAAGTAATAATAGCAAACAAAACCAGGTAACAATTATTATTTACTTACTCTGTAGATGGCACTGTGCTGAATGATTTACATGTATTATACATTATTTACTCCAAAAACCCTAACAGTACTATAAGTCTCCCTTTTCATATGGGGAAACAGGCTTGGAGAACCTAAGGAACTTGACCAAAGACACACAGTTAATTAATTAGATAATTAGAAAGAATCCTGAATTTGAAAGGTGTAGAAATTTGTTCACTCAAATTCAACACTTTATGGAGAAGAAACTGAAGTCCTGAAGAGATTGAGATTAAGAGACAACCCAGAATCACCTGAGTAGGGAGACCTAGAACCCAGATATTCAATGCTCTATTCATTTCACTTTGTACAATGTTGAGATAATTTTCTAGAGTTACTCACCGTTTAGGTATTCTATGCACCAAAAGAACTTAAAACATTTTTCAAAAAACTATGAACAATAAAAACAAGGAGGTCGTATACATTCATATATTCTTAGTAACAATATTTTGCATTTTTATCACATTTTATGATATGTTTTAAAGAGGAAAAGCACCTCAAGTAATTACTGCCTTAATTTACTAATTTTGCAGCTCTTCATAGGCACAAGAGGCAACAAGTAAAGCTAAGGTTAAAGAAAGTCAGTGCTAAGGCAGTGTTGTTTTAAAGTCCTCCACTCCAAAATTTGTTTATATTTTTTTCTGCTCAAGATTATAAAATAGAAAATTATATACTGAACACTATAAAATATATTTTTTATCCAGGAGTCTTAAAAAATAAAGAAAGCCAATTTGTGCCACCCTGATCTCCTACAAAGAGAACTGACTTCCGCTTGTTAAGATTATTATCCTTCTGCCTTCTCACCCTCCAATTACTACTGCTAGACAATCACAGAGAATGGATTTTAATTTCCCAGGAGTCAGACAATAAATAGCGACTTTACTAAGTGTGGATGATAAATAGTCACATTAGTGCCAGAATCTAAGATTAATTTAATAAAAATAATAATAATGTCTGTAGCCCTACTAGGTACTAGACATTTTTCTAAGCCTTTGATATAAAGTTAACTCATTTAATTTTCACAACAGTGGTATGTGGTTCTTTGTATTTCCCCAGTTTATGGATGGGAAAACCTGAAGTAAGGAGAGGTTAAGTAATTTGCCTTAAGATTACAAAGAGCTGAAACTCTATCTAGGTGGTCTGGCTCCTGACTCTCCAGAAAGCCTCAAAATCAGAGCCTGTGTTCCTCCCTTTCACTGACCCCAAGTCACCTGCCTATGCCACACCCCTCCCTTGCCTGCCTCCTCTCTCCAAGCTAGCCTATGACTCTCACATACTTACATAAGACACATCCTCTCTCCCTACCACCAAGTCTACACAGTACTTTCATCAATCCTTCACAAACTGACTTTTCGCCAATTCTGAATTCCCTCTGCGTTTAAGTTACAGAACTGTACACATACACACTTATAATAGCCATCATTAACTGAGTACATACTACATGCTAGATCCAATGCTAACCTAAGAATGTTCCCATAACTTAAAGGATTATAAAGAATGCATAATCAGACCCATTTTACTGAATAGAAAATTGAGGCTCAGAGAAGCTAAATATTTTGGCAATGTTCTCACAGTGAATAAATAACATAGTAAGACCAGGCACTCAAGTCTGTACGAATCAAAGCTCACATTATGTCTCCATGTTTTAACTACATATCTCGCCCATGCATACATGCCATGCCTCCTTTATATCTTTTATATCTTCTAGAGTAGCTGGGTACATTACTATTCATAAAGGAGTTATTTCTTTAACAAATGAATTCTATAAAATCATTAGGAAGACAAAATATTACCACTATCTTCATTCAAATACTAATCCCCAAAACAAAAGGTTCCAATTCCTTAAATAATTAACTTACATTCAGATTCAAATACATTCAGATGGTCCCTTCCCCAAAAAAACTGAATAAATATTTGTGGTTTAAGTCTTTTAGGTAACTATTGATTAATAGCGGAATCCAAGATTATTCTCTCACTCCTCACCCCCCTCCCATTAACTATAGTCCCCAAAGAAAGGGTTAGCTATATATAAGTTGTTTTGCTTTGCCATCAGCTAAAGTCTCTCTTGACCCTAGGGAAATAGCAACATGACAGCATCCCTGAGTCTGCAGCCTGCTAAACTTAAACCAATCTCACCTCTTACTCAGTGTAATTTTTTTAACCCACTAATGAGTATACTGTAAATACTCATTACATAAACATCTTCTCTTTCTAGATACAAAGGTTTTAGTACCAGTTTTTAATACCTTGAAATAGCATAACAGAAATTATTGTTCATTTAGTCAATGTGAAAGGTAACGATCATGTTACAGTACTCTATAATGTCGCTAAAATCATTAAGTGAAATAAGCTATTCCAGTATCCAAAATGATAACAAATGAGTGAAACGGAAGCCCGAAATAAATATTTCACTTTAAAGCATCTTATCGGTACTCATGAAACACTAAGAATATCTTTGGTACCTGTTATAACGGGGTACCTTCGTTCTCTCCTAGCATATGCCACACCTTTTATGTTGACAAAAGGAGATATATGGGTTTCTCTTTTTAAAAATTCCCCAAAATGTCACTCGATACTCTTAAAAAGAGCAAATCCTAAGAATAAAGAATTCCACCTCCCTTCAATAACCCCTGACTTTCCTTCTCCCGCTACCAGAGAAGGCTGGGGGTGGGGGAGAGGGTGGTTGGAACAGACAGAGAACGCACGACTCGGTTGGACACCTCCCAGCCGGGCCCATCCCAAACTTCACCTTAGCGCGGCAAGAAAGAGGAAGGCACCAGGAATTCCTAGGAAATGGTCTCGCCCCTATCGGAGAACATTCTTAACTTCCTCGAAGCCACCATTTCCCTGGGGCATTATTACACACTCCCACCCGGACATGTTACCTAAGAGATTACTTAAAAGAAAAGCACAAATACACACAAAGAGAAACACACTGCTTGAAGAGGGCAGCTCCGGCTCGGCGTGCGCGGAGAAACCGGGAGACCACGCGCGGCCAAGTTGCCACGGCGATTGCACCGACGGTGCAGGAGGCGGCCCGGGCAACTGGAACCCCGGAGCGCGAGGCTCCAGCCCCACGCCCGACGGCCGGCGCCCCGGCGCCCGGGCCCTCCCGGCAGGAAGCCCGGCGCGGCGGCGCTGCCTCTGCGAGGGCTCCGGCCCCGGCCGGAGCGATAAGGTGGATCGGCGCTTCCCACCCTCCCAGCTCCGCCCTCCCGGCCACATTCCTGAGAAGCCCGACTCCCGGGAAGCCGAGCAGGGCGCCGGGCAGACACAGGAGCGAGGCGCTGCGGCCCTAGGGTCGGAGGACAGCGCTGGCCCCGCGCCCCCTGCGCGCCCGCCCGCGCGGCGCCTCCGGGGCGGGGTCGCGGCAGCCGCCCCGCCACAGGTAGCGCGAGTCCCCGCCCGCCGCCACCCCGGCGCCCCCGGCAGGCCCGCTCCAGGCACCTGGATGAACTGGATGGTGAGCGCCGACTTGCCCACGCCGCCCCCGCCGACCACCACGAGCCGGTACTTCTCCTGGCCCGAGCCGTCCCGCCAGCCGGCCGCGGCCATGGGGACGCCGCCGAGCCCAGCCCGGCCACGCCGAGCCGCCGCCCGCCCTAGGCCCGGCTCCGGGGACGTGTGCGGCCGGCGGGCTGCGGGCGAGCGGCCGGGCGGGGGTCCCGGGCGCCCGGAGCTGCCGGGAGGGCCGGTCCGTGCGGCAGCGCGGCGCCCTGGCTGGCAGAGTCCCGCCCGAAGCGTGGAGAAGCGGGGGGACCGCAGGGGCCAGGGGCGGCAGCGGGCTGGGGGCGCGCTAGTCCACACGTCTCCGCAGCGCCTGCCGAATGAAGCTTCCAGCGCCGCCACAAATGGCCGTCTGGGGGCCGGGCCGCTAGGCTGAGGTGCTGCATATGCATGAGGGGGGCGGGCCTGGGCGGGGCCGCGCGAGCCAGAGCCGAGATTCCGGAGCTGACCCAAGGCTCAGACCCCCGCGCACGTGCCCCTCCAATCCCTTTACTGTCAGTGTGAGAGCGTGTGCATATGTGTGTGAGAAACAGCGTGGGAGTGGGTGTCAAGTGGGAGTGAGAAGACAGTAGACTGTGTGGCCATAATTGTGCATGTCTGGGATTGTCAGGGATTATGTGGATGAAAAAATACAGTATGTGAAGGCATGTGTGAAAAATAGAGCTGTTGTCATCTTAACTCAATTTGTAGGAGAGTAAATATCTTGTTTTTAAGAGTACAGATGGTGATCATGATTTTGTGAAAAACAATATGTGACAGTGATTGAGGATTAGAGCTATGTCACAGTAATTGTGTGTGTGATGAACTTGTGGTGACAGTGTGTGAAGAATGTGACAGAGACAGAACATGGGGAATAAGTCACAGTGATTGAGTGTGCGTGGGCAAGAATGAATGCGACAGATTTTATATGTGTCAGGAGAGTGTCTTAGTGGCTGTGTTTATGTGTGAGAAATATATGATAATTGTACATGAGTATGAGTGTGAAAGATTAGTTTGTACTTATTTACACACTACATACCAGGCACTGTGCTGGAAATCCTTTTGTGAACAAAATAATGTCCCTCCCCTCAGGGAACTTAAAGTCCAGTGGGAGAGACAGCCAGGGCAACAGGCCAATTATAAGACATAACAATAAGGACTGTAACTACAAAGCACCAGTGGCCTGTGTGCCCATAGGAGAAACACTGACCCCAGAGTTGAGTGGTCAGAGAAGGCTTCCTAAAAGACCTGAATAATAAATAATATAGACAGACAAATAATTGAAAGAAAAATATTCCAAGAAAAATAAACCGCATATACAAAAGTCAGAGCCGAGAAGATAAGAATTGTGTTATATAATTTTGAATATATTGGGAGAGTTTGTATGCCACTAATTGTGAATCAAAAGTGATTAACTATGTATATGGCAGTTTAACAAAATATAACAAGAATCACAGCTGTATAGAGGCAATGTAAGATGGTAGATAAGGCCATGAGCTCTGGGGCCAGACTGGATTCAAATCCTACCTCTTCTAATAATGGTGTGATGCTGGGAACTTACTTAACCTCTGTGCCTCAGTTTTCTCTTCTCTAAAATAAAGAGAATAAGATTAACTACTTTGAAGGTGTTTTTTTTTTTTAGTAAGAATCAAATTAGTTAATATATATAATCATGCCTGGTATATAGTAGTAAGCATTTATGGCAGTTTTGGAACATGACTGCAAGTTCATGGATACAACCTAGTGACTCTCTTGGAACCAGTACAGTGCAGCAGAAGAAATACTGTCTGACTTCCACGGCTAGGTCAAAAGAGGCCACACAGCTTCCACCTGTTCTCTTGGGATTCTCGCTCTGGGAGAAACAAAGTAAGAAGTTTGGCTACCCTGAGACTACTGTGCTAGAGAGGCCACATGTAAGCATGCCAGTCAAATGTCCAGCTGACCTCCTAGTTTACTGCCAGCATCAACTGCCAGCCATGAAAGACATCTTAGACAGCCAGCTCTCTCCAGCCTTCAGATGACTGCAGCCTCTGCTGGCTTTTGACCTACTGCAACTGCATGAGAGACTCCAAGCAAGAGCTACCCAGCCTAGCCTTCCTGACCCACAAAATCATGAGCAAAATAAAATAGTAAACTGGTTCTACTTTTTAAAACTTCTTATTTGGGAATAATTTCTATATATAAAGTACAAAAAAATACCCAAACACCTTTACCCAAATTCAACCATTGTGAGCATTTTACCCCACCTCCTTTATTATTCTCCCCTCTCTCTGCTTCTGTCTCTCTCTTTCATATATATGATATGTATTCACATGTAATTTTTATATATAATTCATAAGTAAAAATGAATTTTTTAGCCATTTAAGGCCATTACAGATATTATGGCCTTTATCCCTAAGTGCTTTGGTATGTACTTCCTAAGAATAGGGATATTATCTCATGTAACCACAGTACATTTATCAACTTTAGCAAATTTAACATTGATATAAATACTTTTGTCTAGTCTACCATTTATATTCCAGTTTTGCCATTTGACTTAATAATGTGTTTTAGAGCATTTTTTTTTCCCCCTCTAGTACAGAATCCAGTCGTGTCAGGCCTTGCCTTTAGTGGTCAAATATCTTTAGCTTTTTTAAGTGTGCTACAAAATAGTTGTTTTAAGCACCCATTCTTTTAAGGAGGATGATATCTGTTCCATAGCAGTAGTAGCCAGAAAAGCCTCAATGGCAGATATTATTATCAATATGAAAAGGAGGAGAAAAAATAAAGAGGAACCCATGTCAAGAAAGAGCTGAGGAAGGGCCAGTTATGCTTCCCACAAATGCCTCTCAGTGTCTGCCTAGCCCTGAAATTTTCCATAATCCATCAGGACCAAGAAGATGACCAGAGTCCTCCTTATGCTCCTTCCTTTCTAAAGTGCAACCCAAAATCTTTCTCTCTTTTCAAGGAGGTATGGTAATCAGAAAAGCTTACCACATCTCAAAAATATCCAAAAGCAAGTAAATTATTCCCTTAGCAAAACAAAACAAAACAAACAAACAAACAAAACATAGCTATATCAGAACAAATATTTAGACTAGGGAAATCAGATATAGGTCCTAAAACAATTCTGATGAATTCCTTAGTATTCTGTGACTCTGCATCTGGCAGAGGAGTGTTCAAGGGGTTCTGAGCCTGATCATAGTAAAAGAAAAAGAGGCTACAATAATAAATACAAGCTGGTAGCACAAATGTGTCCAGTGACTAGAGTTTTCAGAGAAAAAACTATTTTCAGTAGAATCTATTTCAATAACCTATTTACTGAACTTCCTCTCTGCCTGAGTCCTGACCAAGATTTCTTTCCTTCCTACTCTGCACTACTACAATCCTACACAGGACGATCCTACACTGAAACCAAGCAAGCAAACCAATCCTGTAGAAAACATGTGTTTGTTGCCTCCCAGGCATCCATCTCTCCTTCCTTTCAAATAGTAGCTCCAAATTTCCCCTTCATAGTTTAAGAGTGACTGACATCCACTCCTAGCTCCAAGGGTTCACCCTCATTCACTTAAGATTATCAACTTCCACTGGCCACAGTAATTAGATGAAGGATGAGCATATGACCTAAGTCAGGGCAATCAGGAACGGATTCAATTGCAGAATCAAACCTACAGTGAGATACAACTTCACACCCACTAGGATGACTATAATCAAAAGACAGATAATAACAAATGTTGACAAGGATGTAGAGTGAGCGGAACCCTCGCACACAGCTTGTAGGATGTAAAATGATACTGCTGCTTTGGAAAACAGTCTGGCAGTTTCTCAAATTTTAAACATAGAGTTACCAAAGAACCCAGAAATTCCATCCCTAAGTAGATACCCAAGGTAAATTAAAATGTATGTCCATATAAAAATTGTACATTCAAATTTATAGCAGCATTATTCATAATAGCCAAAAAGTAGAAACAACTCAATTGTTCATCAACTGATGAATGGATAAACAAAATATGGTATATTCATATAATGGAATATTATTTGGCAATAAAAAGGAATGAAGTATTGATAAATGCTACAACATGGATGAACCTCAAAAATATCCTAATTGAAAAAGTCACAGAAAAACATATTTTACATGATTCCATTAATACAAAAGGTCTAGGATAGGAAAATGTATGGAGACAGAAAATAGATTAGTGGTTGCCAGGGCTAAGAGGGAAATGCTGAGTAACTGATAATGGGTTTGGGATTTCTTTTTGGAAATATGAAAGTGTTCTGAAATTAAATAGTTGCAATGGTTGCACAACTCTTTAAATGTACTAAAATCCATTGACTTGTACCTTTTTAAAGTGACTTTTATGGTATATGAATTAAATCTCAATAAAGCTATGAGAAGAAAAATTCAATTGGAGAGTTTTATTTGAGCTATTAAGAGAATGTATTTTACTTCAAAATGTCCCTCTTATCAACTCTATTCCATTATTGTTTTTTATTTAACTCAAAGTCAAGTGTTCAGCAAGCACTTGACTTTGAGTTAAATAAGCCCATATACTCAACTTCACCTAGACATTCTCTTCCAAATGCTTTCTTGACCTTAGAAAATAGCCCAAAAGCCTACAGTAAAAAGAAACTCCCCTGCAAACAGAAATCGCTGAAGACATAGGATAGAAAGAACTAGTTGTCACTAAAGCCAATTAGAATTTTTATGTTAATCTGAAAAGTTTCCTTCTCAAGTAGCTGGGATATAATAGGTAAGTACATAAATCTTCATGAAAAGGATGACCTAGAACCTTGGGAAGAATGATAGAGATCATCTCCCTTACTTTACTGAAAGAAATCCTATGACTAGGGAAGAATTTCTTTCCCTCAAAACCAAGCTGGATGTTGACCAGAACTCCTCAGAGCCTCATGGCACAGTGTGATGCTGTCAATCAAGAAGGCTGTTGAATGCATCGTTTGGATTTAAGTTGAGCAATTGTCTGGCTAAAGTGTTGTCAAGAGATTTCAACAGGCAGATTTAGGGCCAGATTTGACCAGCAGATATGTTTTGGCCCACAATTCAATTAAAAAAAATATTGAATTGGTTGCCAATGTTTAAAAATAGGCTATTTTACAAACAAACCTGGGTTTCTAACTTTCTGAAAAAATTAAATGGAATATATAGCATTCAAATATGATAATACTGGGCCAGCATTATCATGACGGCTGGCTAAAGGTAAGTACAGGCTTACCTTTAAAAAAGATATATATGCTCCAGTTCTTCAGTCACCAACACTCTAGTATCACACCCCACCTATCTGATGTTACCTGTCTGGCCTTTGTGGGCTTTGAGTTTGCAAATCTTACTACTATATGCCAACATTCTCCACCCAGGATGCACATCTGAATCTCCTGTAGTGTCTCCAAATGAAGAATTTGGGCTTTACCCCAGACTTAACAAATAAGAATCTCTGAAGTTGCAGACCAAGAATCTGAATTGTATATTTAAATACATAAAGTATCTCCCAGACTTTTCCACAATTGAGAACTCTTGGAGGAGAGTAGACTAAGCCATGTCCACTATTTATTTTAGGACAAACAATGACCTTCTCATCTGGAATGCTGGTTACTCATCATCTCTAAAAACCACCATTGCCCAAATACCATCCCTGGCCCATCCCAGAGAAAGGATCTGGGAGTGGAATGGGGAGGGAGGTGCTGAAATTAAAACTCCCCTGACCTCATCTATAGCTGAGTCAGATAGAGCCAAGGACTGGTGTAGAAAGAGAGCCAACCCCCTAAACCATGGTTGATAGAAGAGTACCATCCACTTATTTCCTTAATGGGCCACTGTTTCTAATGTGAATGATTGGCTGGTAGAGAATGAAACAGCCCAGCAGAAGCTGCATGCATCTGAGATGAGACAGAAGCACAAATCTATTCCTTGTTTAAAGATCATGCTGCTAAGAATAGAAACTGAAACACACGTTCAAGCGTGTGCACACACAGCCCTGAGGAAGACCACAACGGAGCTGGAGAAATCCAGTTTAGAGGAGGATAATCTGAGAATCACAGAATAGAAAAGTCTCTCTGAGATCTTTCTCTCTAAAGTTCTTGTGTTACAGATGAGAAAGCAAAGGTCCAGACAGAAGAGAGCAGTCCCAGCATTGCCTAGAGATAGAAGCAGAAGCATAACTGGAACTCAGCCTCTGTCTCTCAGCTTGGGCCTTACTCAACATGGTGCTCTGCCTTGGGAGCCCAAGAACAGAGAAGGCTGAACAGGGCCAAAGTCACACCACTCCTTTCAAGCATGCCTGCCAAGAAGAATTAAGCAAGGGTGTTCACCACAGCATTTTGTAAAATAATAATAATAAAAAAAACTACCTCAATATTAAACAACAGGGATTTGGTTGAATAAATTATGCTATAGCTATAGTATGGATTAAGATGTGGCCATTAAAAATAATTTTTATTTATCTAGGAAAATGAGAAGAGTAGGGCATAAAACATTATGTACAGCATAATTTCAGTGTTATAAAATATTACATATAGATATTACCATTGACTCAGCACTCACCGTGAGCCTGACACTATACTAATTTGTGGAATAAATTGTATAATACATTTTACAATTGTATTATTGTAAATTATACAAATTGTATAATACATTTTACAATTGTATTATTTACAATAATTGTATTATTGTAAATAATACAATTGTAAAATGTATTATACAATTTGTAAATAATACAATTTGTAAATAATACAATTTGTAAATAATACAATTGTAAATAATACAATTTGTAAATAATACAATTGTAAAATGTATTATACAATTTATTCCACAAATCAACCATCTGAAATGTGTGCTGTTATTATTTGCATTTTACCAAAAAACTGCAGCACAGAGATGTCTTAGCTTGTAAATGGCAGAGTGCATATTTGAACCATAAGATCTATGCTTCAGAGCTTTTGTACTTGACCACCAGGTATAGATTAAAAAAAAAAAGAAGAAGTCTGGCAGGGCAGGATATTCAGTTATCCTGAGTAGTGAGATCACAGGTGAGTTTTACTTTCTACTTTCAGTTTTCAATACGTATTTCATCTTCCTTTTCTAAAAAAATTTCCATTCTCTCCTACCCCCAGCCCCTGATAATCTACTTTCTGTCTCTATGAATTTTCCTATTCTAGACATTTCATGTAAGTAAAATTGTACAATATTTTGTATCCTTTGATGTCTGTTTTATTTCACTTAGCATAATGTTTCAAGGTTTCTCCATGTTGTAGCACATATTCATGCTTCATTCCTTTTTATGGCTGAAGAGTATTTCATTGTAGGGGTATACTACAATTTATTCATCCACTCATCTATTGATGGACATTTGGGTTGTTTTCACCTTTTGACTATCATGAATAATGGTTCTATGAACATTTGTATATAAGTACCTGAGTTCCTGTTTTCAAATCTTTTGGGTATATGTCTAAGAGTGCAATTGCTGGATTAAATGGCAATTCTATGTTTAACTTTTTGAAGGACTGCCAAACTGTTTTCCATAGCAGCTACACCATTTTACATTCCCATCAGCAATGTACAGGGTTCTAATTTCTCCATATCTTCAACACTTGTAATTTCCATCTTTTATTATAGCTATCTTAGGTGTGAAGTAGCATCTCATTGTAGTTTTGATTTGCATTTCCCTAATGACTAAGATATTGAGCATATTTTCATATGTTTATTTGCAATTTGTATATCTTCTTTGGAGAAATGTCTATTCAGGTCCTTTGACTATTTTTTAATTGGGTTGTTGATCTTTTTGTTGCTGAGTTGTAGGAGTTCTTTATACCTTCTGGATATTAAGCCCTTTTTAGATATGTGATTTGCAAATATGCTCCAATTCTGTGGCTTTTCACTCTCTCGACAGTTCTTTGATGCACAAGTTTTTAATTTTAATGAAGTCCACTTTTTATTTTTTTAGTTAGAAAAAAGTATAAAATTAAGTGAATAATTTTTAATGATATGGGCAAAGCAGAAGCTCAAGTTATACATATATGGTCTAACTATGTAAAAATAAGTGGAAGATAATCTGGGAGAATTAATTATTCCAGGAGGACTGAGAATCAGGTCAAAATATAGAAAATATTTATTTTATCCTCTATCACTCAGATTGAACTGTAGTGGCTGCTTTGTCTTTTTCTTCCCTGCAGCAGCTTTCCAAAGAGAGGCATGCCTGCTGCTCTAAAGGGACTGAGCCATGAAAATTGAGCTTCCTGTAGCACCCTGGCCTGGTTTATCAAGTTCCAAACAGGTCTCTCTTTTATCCACACCTAATCCGGGACTATGATCATGGTTGTTTTAAAGATTTGTGAATAATTCAGAAAAGACCAAAAGAATGGAAGAGAGAAGAGGAAGTTCCTTTTCTCTTTCAAATGATAAGCTAAGACATCTCTAGCCTCCAGAACAGAAGGGCATTTCAAATGCAGCCGTATGGATTCAGGTTAGACAGCTGGTAGAACCTGATAATAAGGCATGGAAGATAGCTTCCAGGAAGCTTTTAGAATGCAGTGGTTTCTAGGCCCCATTCCTGTCCCCTGCAGGATTACACTGTTTCAGGAGAGAACTGAAAGGAAATACTTTGTGATTGCAATCTTCCCTCCTATGCCCCACAGGGCATGGGATACTTCTGTCTCCTGCAGGTACAATACCAGTGGTCTAGTGAGAATAAACAAGATTTTCTTCACAGGGCACTCAGGGGCCCTGGACAGAGAGTGTGAGACATGACATCCTAATGTTAGAAGGGGAAAGGGGCCTGGGAAATCTTCTACTTCATCCCCCTATATCAGTCAATGTTGGGGCATTAGAAGATCAGATAAACAGCCCTCTTCCTCACCCAAGTTCTCAACCAATTGAGAAAGAGGACCAACAGGTAGAGATCAAAATGTCGGCTTTATTATTGATAAGAGCTGGCCTAGAGGATATGGCTTACATATGAGGCCAAATGGGCTTGCTTACTCTGTTCCCAGAACACGCTTATCACTGAGTTATAGGCAGGGCTGGAAAAACTGCAGGCCTCATAGGGATCTGTCTCTATACAACTTGTAGCACATAGAGGAACATAAAACAACTGCCCCTTTGGCTCATGCTGGCTCCTCTCTAAGAAGAAGAAGAAGAAAACAGAAAAGAGTTAAACTGAGCATGTCCAGATCATCCTTCCAAACTCATTAATTAGATAACTCGTATCTTCATAGAGAAGTATGAATAAGGGGTGGGAAGAGACACTAGGAGTCTTACTCTAGTGATTTTCAAGTTTTAATGGGCTTCAGAATCACTTGGAGGGCTTTTTACAATGCAGATTGTTGCGTTCCACCCCCAGCACCCTGATTCAGTAGGTATGGAGTAGGGTCTGATTAAATTGTGTTTTTTTAAGTTTCCTCGTGATGCCAATGCTGCTTAACTTGGGGCCAAGCATTGAGAACCAATAGTCAAGAGAATCTCTTCATTTGGAAACTTAAGGAAGAATAAATGTTCCTCTTGAAAGTCAGGACTTGCTCCATTGCCAGTCACAGAAACCCAACTCAAACTGAAATAAAAAGAATTTATTGGTTCATGTAACTAAATGATATAGCGGTTGATCTAACTTCAAGCACAGCTAGACCCAGATGGTATCTTCAGGACTCTCATTCTCTGTATCTCTCAGATGTGTTCATTTTCTATGACTCTGGTCTTAGGGTTTCCCCTGGTATTACTTGGCAAGATGGCTCTACATTCCTTCTCCTGAGCCGGTATTTCTCAAACTTCACATGAATCAGAATCACCTAGAGAGGGTTTGTTAAAACACAGACTGCTGGGCCCCAACCCAGGAGTTTCTGATTCAGTAGGTCTGGGGTAAAACCCAAGAACTGGCAATTCTAACAAATTCCCAGGTGACAATAGTGATGCTATCAGAAGAAGGAGAATGGATGCTGGGGAGACACGAACGATAGATATTCACTACTCTTTGTTTTATAGATCAAGAAACTGAGAGGTTTAGTGGCTGGTCTGTTTCATCCCATTCAGAAGCTTAAAGTTTTTCCAAAAGGCTTGTTAGCACAATAGAAAGAGCATGGGATTTGAAGTAAGAAAATCTGATGTCAAATCGCATTCCTACCACTGACAAATCGAGTGGTTTAGGGTAGATTACTAAACCTCTTGGCTCCTCTTCAGTGTTTTAAAATGAGAATAACAGTAACACCTATTCATGGGGTGAGACGAGGATGGGATGATTTACTGGAATATGTAAGAGTCCTTTATAGTGAGAGAAGTATTAGAAAGATGGGAGTTTTAAATTATTTTAAAAGTCAACTTGAATTATAATATACATGAAAATAAAAACTACACAGTTACTATTTTTGTTTTATTAGTACTATTTTTTCACCAATTGGCAAAGATCAAATATTTGATAACACTATGGAAGAAAAGTCTGTTGATACTCTCGTTCATTGCTGGTTGAGTCCAGCCCATATCCTAGGACCTTTCAATGTACTCAGGGACCCAGTGACCTGTGGAAGTCTATTCCGGCCACCAGCAGACCAGGCCAACGAATCAACACTTACCTGCTACTCCCATCTCATACCCCACACTCCCAGAGCAGCCTTTAGTTAATGACTCTTGGAAGATGCAGCTCCCTCACCCTAGTTTAGGAAAGTCCAGAAGTGAGTATTCTGCATCGTTTTTTCATAATTTCCCGGTGGGATTAAGCTCCAGTTACCCATTGTAGTAGCTGACTTCGTAACACATCTCTTTGATAGTTGCATTCCCTTTCCTGTATCATTCTCCTGATCCTCAGCTTTCTGGTGTTCCCTGCACATCCGAAATATGCCGTTTGCACTAGAATCGTTGTCACAGAGATATGCTTTTGGGGCGGGGAACCCCAACCACTCTTTGGGAGTGGGGAATATCTAGCAAAATTACAAATTCACATGCCCTTTAACCTAGCAAATCTAATTCTAAATATGTATTTACTGGGTATATTCACACAGGTGCAAAATGACATATATGAGACTATTTACTGAAGCACTATTTGTGATAGCAAGAGACTGACACAATTTAAATGTCCATTAAATTGGGAACGGTCAAATAAATCAAAGTACAGTCATACAATGAGATAGTATGCAGCAGAAAAAAGAAAGAAAGAAAAAGAAAAAAGAGGAATTTCTACTAATTTGGAACAATCTTCAATATTTATTTAGATGAGAAAAGCAAGATACCAAACAGAATGTATAATACACTACCATTTGTGGAAAAAAAAGGGAGCATATGTAAATGTGTATTTGGTTATCATAATGTGGATTCTTTCTAGAAGGATAAACAAGAAACTGGGAGACTATTCTTATGTATACTCTTTGGTACCTTTTGAATTTTGAACCATGTGAATACAGTATCTATTCAGAAAACAAATTAATTAATTAAAAACTTTAACATGAATGTGGAAAAAGAATTTTACACTCAGAAAATTATTTAAGAGTTAGTCATTTATTTTTGTTATAGAAATTAGATACCATTGTAACTACAAACATTACAAACTACAATGCTACAAATTGTAACATATCCAAAAAATGTGTATCAGTGGCTGCCTAAAGCTTTAAAAGGTATAGACAATGCATTAATTAACCAGGGAGACAGAAAGAATAAAAGACAAGGAAGGTTTTTGGAAAGCCCAAAGTCACACATGGGGATTTCGAAGCTCTCATTATAATAAATAACATCTTCCCTGTTTTGCAAAATCTCCCTATAAAGGTGAGAGCTTACTATGCACATTCTCTGTGTGCAGTACACCCATCATCCCAGTTTCACAGGTAAGGAGACTAAGTCTTAGGGAACTAAAGAGACTAGCTAAAGGTTACATAAGAACCACCTGCATTTTATCCCAGATCTGTCTGAACCCAAGGCAAGATATATGCCAACATTCCCTCAGTGCTACCTGTTAAAGGTGCAGACCTTAATAAGAGCTTTGAAAAAGGAGATCATATTTTACAGTCACGATCCCCAAGGTCCAGGCCTGCAAATACACTAGTGAGCAGGAGGAAAAGCCATTTCTTCTTTGGCCTCTCTGCACAGATTTTCATGCTAGAGCCAGAGTACAGGAACCAGCAAGGGTGTTCTTGGCTCATATCTTTCTGCTGGAGCATGACAGCACCTGGGGCCATACTATAGGGCAGGAATCTATGAAAACTGATTTGGGAAAATATGTTTTGACAAACAATTAGTTTTGCCTTTGCAGTACCTTTACTCAGTGCCTGGCACATTGAAGTTTTCAGAAAATATTTGTTGAGTGAATGAATGAACCAATGATTGGGGAGAATAGTGTGGGGTAAGGCAAGAAGTCCTAAAAGGTTAAAATACACAGGCTCAGGTTATAACTCAGTTGAAGAGTCAAGACAAAAATACCACAATATACAAGTATTCTAGTGGAGATGCTTGAGAAAGAACTACAGGGTTTGGCATTGGATAGGACTACCCTTGATCGATGGACACAGTTACTTAACTCCTCCAATAAAGAAAATGATCAGGCTTCAGAGCCAGGCTGAGATAGTTGTATTCTACAGCCTCCACTGATGGTCATATTGGATGCCTGGTCTTCAGGATCTCATCTTTTCTTAAATGCTTGCCTGAAATCTGACTGGAAAGGAAAAAGACTATGGACAGGAGAAAAGAAAGATATTTCTTCTGCCCTTGAGATCCTCCAGATCTGGAGTCAACTGGAGAATGATGAGAGAAACTGGAATCTCTAAATGGAATGAGATGCCTCCGCAGATCTGTGGGATAGGTTAGAGCTCGACGGGGCAGCCATGGCGAAGGGAGACCCTCCATTGCAGCCCCATGACATCATCTGGGTCTCTGTCAGTCAGTCCCACAGCCTCACTAGTCACCAATCCAGGCTGCAGGCCTGAGACCTCCAAAGCTTCCTCTTCCAGTGAATCTTGGATCTCCTTCCTTGGCTTCTTGATCTTTGAGTCTTCACTTTGTTTTTATTTCAGTCTCTATTTCAGCTTTATTGTCTCTGTTTCAGTTTCTCTCTCTCTCTCTCTCTCTCTCTCTCTCTCTCTCTTCCTCTGTCAATTGTCTCAAGTTCTTTCTCCATTTTACTCACATTTGTCTCAATAACAAGCCCCAGCTCCCTGGTCAATATTCCTTGCTTTACTAAAACCCAAAACAAAAACCCAGAGGCTTGGCTTATTCACAAAAGGATATCAATCTAAAAGCCAGTGTGATCATTTAGATGCATACCTTTATACAATACTCTAAACTATATCTCACACAAATTAAAGAATTAAACAGAGAAAAGCCAAATCACAGAGAAACTGGCAGGAAATTGAATTCACTATTTATCAGATCTTTGGAGCAATAGCAACTTTTAAAGCATTAAGCAAAAGAAAAAATCACAAAGGAAAAGATGAACAGATTTTGCTACATAAAAATGTGAAGCTTTTGTACAAAAAAAATTAAGGTGAAAATAAAAAGGAAAGCAGACTAAGAAAAATGTTTGCGGTAACATTCAAAGAATGACTAAATTATATGAAGTTCATATCATGAAAAGAAAAATTAAAGCTTGAATAAACAGACATCTTCCATAAATAGAAATATAACCACAAATCAACATAAGGAAAAGTATTTAGCTTCTTATTCTCAAGTATATGCAAACTAAAACACTAATAGGAACCATTTCCTTGCCATTATGCTAGCAAACATTAAAACAAAGATAATACCCAGTGCTTGTGGTTAAGTACGTTTACATAATACTTTTGGAACGCTCTTTGGCAATAATTATCAAGAAACTTTAAACTCCATGTACCTTTGTCCCTTAATTCCATTCCAAGGGATTCGTCCTAAGGCAGTAGATTTTAAACTATGCTCCTTGAAATGGTAAAAGTTCTGCAGAATTGTCTGTGGGACTGTTAGGGAGGGTATATATTAGCCAGAGTTTGGGGCTATAAGCAAGAGAAATTAATCTTACATTAAGTAAAAAGTCAATGCACTGAAAAAAAATAATAATGCAGAGACTCACAGAATCAATGCTTGTACGGCTGTACAACCAGGTTCTGAAAGCAGATAGGAAACAAGAGAATTCCAGAGGGCTAGGCGGCTGGAACCACACCACAGGTCACAGAGCCAGAACAATCAGGTGCATGTGGCACTGCTGCTGAGAGGAAAATGACCTCCAATCACCCCCACACGTCACAAGCTCGTGATTAAAAAACATTAGAGAGAATGTCTGATTGAACCTAAATCACATGCCTCAGGTTTTTCAAGGAAGCAAGAGGTAGGGGTGAAGAATCAAGGTCTTTGGCTTCCTAATGGGAGATAGGAATTATCTGTCAAGTCTATATACATATGGGGAGCCCCCCAAACAGAAGCCTTGGGTACTAATTGCGTGGTGATATGGTGTTGGACAGCTGGAAAACAGGAAATACTTTCTACTGGTTGACCCCGTGCTAACCACATAAAACTCCAAGCCCCCATCCTCACTTCGACCAAAGCAACTCTACTTTCATCAGCTTTTTCTAATAGGCTTCCAGGCAAAATTTTATTTGAAGAAAGGTTGCTACAGCTTTAATACATTTGAGAAGCCCTTGTGACAGCACCAAGAAAGGCTGGCTTAGTATACATTATAACTCTTTTCTTCCTTGCTGCCTCCAAATAAAGAGGTTGGAAAGATACTTGCTTTTGTGGCTTCCCTTACAGGCAGGGATGACAATGTAACACAATGCTCTAAAGAGACATAAGTTTATGTCTACTGGGAATGATTATGGAATGATAAAAACAAAAAGGCAGACTTGACTGGCATTATCTTGTCTTCTTTTCTGCCTTGAATGTTAATGTTATGACTAGGGCTTCGGTAGCCATTTTGAGAATGTGAACATAAGAAAAAAGCCAAGGGAACCAAAGCCAGCAGTCATCCACCTCTGAATGAGTTGTTATAGGAGAAAACTAACCCTTTATTTTAAAAGTCACTTAGAGAAGCTTTCTGTTCCCTGCAGCTAAAAATGTTACTAATTGATACACCCCTAAGAGAAAAATTTTTTAAAGTAAAAATATGTACTGGTATGTTGTTCATTATAGAATTTCCTAAATTGGTAAAAACAAAACAAAACAACAACAACAACAACAAAAAACCCTAAATTTAAATGTCTTAACTATAAGAGATTGCTTAAATGAATTAGTCTATCCACTGGATGAACACTGTATATTCATATTAAGCTGGATAAGTATGAAGTCTTTATATGCCTATGACATAACAGTAATTCAAACACTAGAATACATAATTGTATCGATGTTACTTTACTATATGTAAAAGCCCAGCTACCTACAGTAGCCACTATCCCTTTTGAAGGAAGCAGGAACTCACCAGCACAAGATGAGCAGAGTAGCCCTAAACCATGTTCTGTACCATGTAGCTCTATGACCCATCCTCTCCACACAGCTAATTTGCTCAGGGGTGGGCAACTGATCCCGAGTAGCCAATATCCTTTAAGATGATTTGCTGCAAAACTGCTGTAATCGGAGTGAAACTGGGGCAATAGGTTTCTCATCCTTTGGAATGAGAATTGGCAAATACCAAGATAATCAGGCAAACCACACCAAGGGCTGAAGCTTAAAGGATACATAGACCATGTGGTCAAGTACAGTAATGAGAGGCTGTGAACACATGTGTTGTCAGGAAGCAGAAAATATTAGGCTGAGAAAAGAAACAGTAGAGCGTGAGGAAGTCAGCTAGGTCAATGAGAAAAGGAGTCGACGCCGAAAAAAGCAGAAGCACAAAGAGTATCTAGCTGACTTAGGTAAATGGCAGAGCATGAGAGTGAATGAAGATCAAGAAGTCTTGTGAGTTCTGGAAAACTACCTTAGACCCAGAACAACTTTCCAGCTCCAGTCTAACAGGCCTGGCTGGACTCCAGACCCTTCTGCTGAATTTTGGTGTGACTCTTTTCTCTTCCCTTTTAGCTAAATGGGTTCAACTAGACCCTGTAGCCTGTGTGAATATGCATTCCTGAGAATTATGATAGCCCAACATAGGTATAAACACAATCGTGAAAAATTCTCTTAGCATATGGACAAGAACATGAGCAAATCAAAACAACTGTTTTGCAGAGAAGGGAGTTTATGGATGATATATCTTTTCAGGAATTCATTCTTATTGCTCTAATATTGTTTTTATGTTAAATAAAATTATGTTCTAAAACCACTGGAGAACTCCTGGAGCAAAGCCTTAAATAGGGTGCATACTGCTTGACTGCAATACTACTTCCAAGAATTTAAGATATTCTACATTAGAGATAATACAGGAAAATGTGAGTTATTGAATACTCATCACAGCATAGTTGTGGTAGAAAAAAAAAATGAAACCACTAAAATGCCAAACAAGAGTATCAGTTAAATAAATTATAATATATCCGTAATAGGATGCTGTATAACCATTAAAAATCACATTGTATAAGAATATTGTTTGGCACGGAAAATGTTCATAATTTACCACTAAGGAAAAAAAAAATCGACCAAACAATAAAAAAAAACCTCTGCAAAATAGTAACTATTTTGGTAGGTTTTTTTTTTTTTTTTTGTAGAGAACATAATGTACGCTATTATAGGCATAAAAAATACTAACAGGAAAGGACAGACACTAACATGCTAATAGTGGTTGTCCTTGGGTTGAGAGGCAGGGATGATTAGAAGACATTTTCGTATTTTTCCTTTATGCTATTCTTTTTCCGTGTTTTTCTGTCTGGAGTATCTTATTTATGTAATTAAGAAGGTGAGGAGAGAAGGCTTATCTTCCTCCTTTTTTAAGAAAACCCTGCTGACTGCCTGTGTGCTTAGGGAATCGGCCATTGCCACAATTTCAAAAGCTCCCACAGCCTCCCAACATTTCCAGAGAACAGACTTAATCAAAGACTTTTGCTCTCAGAGCCAAGTGCGCAGGTAACAGTGAAAAGACCAGTGGGCAGAAACAGGGGGTGGGCAGATCTGAAGAAACAAAGGCTGCCGGCGGCTTGGAGCCTGCCGCCAGCCTCCAGCTCGCGGAGCAGTCGTCTCCAACCCTGCCCTGGCCGGGCCAGGCGACACGAGTGGACGCCCGACTCTGGAAGGCCCCTGAGCTGGGGCGCGCGGGGGCAGGGTGAGGTCACCCCGGTGCCGCAGGCACTGCTGACAAGGGTGCTAACAGGCTGTGCTCACAGAGGTATGAAGCTTTAAGCCTGTGAGAAGCCAAGCCAACTAGACGGAAGCGGCTCCGCAAGAGACCGAACCCGGCCGACCCGGGCTTGCTGACTGTCGCCTGAGCGCTCGGAGCCCGCCCGCGTGCCGCTGCCGAGGAGCCATAAATGAAGTGGGGCTCTGGCCAGGCTGCTGGGCAGCCAGCCCGCGAGGCCTGCTGGCCAGGGAGTAAAGCCAGGGTAATCAGGGCAGGCGGGGATCACGTGCTTCAAGCTCAGGAGCCCTGGGCCTTCCGCACCCGCTTCAGTTCTCCTCCCCATTTCCACCCAGGGGGCTGTGGGTCTTGTTTTAAAAAGACAAAAACAAATTATGATGACATAGAAGAAGTATGGAAATAGGAGTCAGAGGCCTTAGAGGTGACTTTCAACTCATATGACCACGAGCAGGTCCTCTTGCTGCTTTATGCCTCAGTTTCCCCATCTGTGCATAGGGATTATTATAATATTTACCCCAATAGGCAGCTATAAATCTTATTAATGAAAACAAAAATGACATAAAAAATGACATAAAAAAGGATATATCAAAACTGTTTCATAAGTTATGAAAAACTAAGCTAACGTCAGTCCCTGTGTTTTAAGATGCATGCTTTTTATTCTCTAATTTTGAGTGTTATTTGTATTTAAAGGTATCTTACCACGTTCTACTTTCCATGGCTTACAATGGAAGACTCCACAGAGAAATGTTTTTAGACATAGGAGAGAAATCAGATCCAAAGCAAAGGAGAACACATACCTGCCAACATAAAAATTGGTAGAATTTTCCAAGTTTCACAACATAAAAGGTATAAAAAGAGCCATAATGAAATGTGTTGTTCTCACCACTGGAAAAGAAGATCAGGAGAGGAGAAGGTTAAGCAGGTTAAGTGTCTTCAGGGGAAATGGAACATTCTCTAAAGCCACATTGCCCAGGTATTGGTCATTTACATATCACCCTCATGTGTTTTGCTGTATCTATAAGCCACATGTACTTTGAGTTAATGAACACTTTTTCTAAGATTCGAACAAAATGATTTCCTACAAAGAATATATTTTCCCTACTATATTGTATTTTATTTAAAAATACATAACCACTAAAGTGGAAAGTGTTCATCCTCTAGCCAACTAAGATCATCTAACAGGCCACAAAAGATGTATGCGTGCAGAATACATGTGGGCTACGTGTGCCACACTGGGGAGACAGTGCTCTCAGAACCACCTTGGATTCTCTTCCCGCCTCTGTCCCTAGATTATGAGCTCTAGGATTGGTAGAGCCATGATTTAGGAGGTTGATGTGGAACAACAGGTGTGGAAGTGACCTCACCTTAACAAGTAGGGAGTAAATAAGCTTTGGACAAGTTGAATAGCATAAAGAGAAGTGGCCGGAGGAGGGGAAGAACTACTGGCAGGCTGCGGCTTCTGGCGGGGCAGTCTGTGCCTGAAGGAAGGTACCCGGCAAAAGAGACAGTCCATGGCTCCCAGGCTGAGCCAGTCAGAAGAAGGGAGGCTGTTTAAGGTGGACTCCCACAGCAGCTTTCTTTCACAATTTATCCACCTGAAGGGCTGCCTGCTTATATAATATGCCCTAAGGTGCTATATATGGTAGCAGGGCCCTATGTGGTGCCCAAGGAAACTTAGATCAAGGACTGCAAAGTAATAACCTGAATGGATGGATCCCCTGGGCCCAGACAGGGATGTACTTTTTTCACCCAGAGCTCCCCTCCCCACACCCCACCAGGGCACCTGCAGAGCACATGAACAGTGCTGCCTTGGACTAGTGAAAACAACCTGCAGAGCTCATCCAGAGCAGAGCTCTAACACAGATTTGAGTTGGGAAGAGGGGTGCAGAAACCTTACAAAGTCTAGTTAGTAGTTATGTAGCCAACATTCAGGGTAGAAAATGGAAAATGCTTTTTCAGCACCTGTAGACCCTGCCAAGTGCTGCTGCTTGGGAAGCAGTGGGCTGAAGGAACAAGCTTTGGATTAGGAACCAGGAGTTCTTGCTCTGGCTCTGTGTGATGTTGAGCAAATCACTTTGCCACTCTGGGCTTCAGTTTCTTCATCTATGCAATTATTTTCCTAATTTTTGTTCTGCTGCAAGAATTGGGAAATTTAGGTTCTGAAGTCAGACAGACTTGGTTTCTAGTCAAGTTCTTCCCAAAGGAACTCAGAGTTCAGTGGAGGACACAGTCACACAAACAAAGATATACACTAGAGATTGGCACAAAGGCAATAATCTTGCTTCTTGCTCAAGCCAGCACAGACAGCGAGTGTCAGATTCAGGACTAGAATACAGGGCCTGGACCCTAATAGAGATGCATCAGACTCATAATCATACAAATAATCAATGCAGTGGTGAATCATAAGTGTGACAGGTGCTGTGAAGGAAAAGTAGAGGATGCTATGAGAACACAAAACAGATTGTAAAATGACATATAAGCCATGCTAAAGATTTTGGACTTAATCTAAAGAGTCATAAGAAATGATTTAAGCAAAAGAGTGATAACAAGAGTTTGCTGCAGCGAAGACTGGATTGGAAGGATGCAAGAGCAGAGGCATGAAGGCCTCTACCCAGACACGAGATGGTAATGGCTTGGATTAGGGTAGTGGAAAGACTATACCAATAGGGGCAGAAATATCGAAACAATGATGGATTAGATGGGGAAAAGGTAAAAGAGAGGGCAACTTTAACAACAACCCCTGTAAAACTGGAATGAGCAATAGGGTGAATGATGGTGCCATTTATTGAGATTGGGTATGAGAGGAGGAAGAGGTTTGGGTGGGGAGGCAGGGGAGGATATCTTTAGTTCGACTTTGGCCATGTCGGATTTTCTGGTTGTGGTGGTGTTTGTCTTGGTTGCTTTGGTCTGGTGACTTTGAGAACGTAGTTGGTTGCATACAGGAGCCTCTTGGTCAAAGAAGGGAGCAGGCTTTGGAGTCAATCCAATATGGCAACTGAAGGCACAGTGGACAGCCTTTCTGACCCTAAAGCAGAGTAAGGAATAGATAGAGCACAAGCTTTGAATAACACCTATTGGTTTCTGTTCCCTCTTTACCACCAGTCATGTGACCTGAAGCAAATTGATTCATCTCTGAGCATAAGACTCCTTATTTGTAACATGGAAATGATTTTAGCTAACTCACTAAATTATCATGAGAATTATGCTATAATACAATTTATAGTTAGAAAGACTCATCTACTATGTATGAGGATATTTCAGAGAAGCACCTTGTACTATATCTTATAAGCTTGGTGTGAAGTCTAATACCAATACAATTTATTTGAACAAAATAACATATCCAAAACACTCGTGACGGTAGAGAGATAGTATAGAATAGGTTTACACAGATATTTTAGAGATAGATAACTCTGAGTTCAAGCCTGAGCTTACCAGTGCTAGCTGCATGACTTTGGGCAATAATTTACTGACTTTCCTTTCTGAAAAACTGAGAGAAAGATGAAATCGTCCTTGTGGGGTTGTTGTATGAATTAAATGAAATTATAATGTAAAGTACCTTGTTCTTTATTATGTGCTCAAAAAATACTAGTTATTGTTATTATCATCACACAGCACTTAACGCACAGTGCGTATTCATGACATTTATTCCCCTGCATCCTCCTCACCACTCCTCCACCCTCCACAGGTCCATCTGCACACATTTTACTCAGTGTCTGTTCACAGAAGAACCAGAGCTCTCCAAGTTTTAATTCCTCACAGTACCCTCAATTCAGCCCTCTCCACAGCAATCTCATCTCCTTCATTCAACAAGCATGTCAGATAAATAGGACATTGTCATGTTGTTCTCAAGTACCAGCTCCCCTCCCTCACTGAGAGTGCAAGAAACAGAGGCTCTAGGCCATATGCTCACATCATCAGCTGTGTTTCCATGACTACCAGTCCAGCATAACTAGATGTTTCAGCAGAGATGAGCTGTGACACCCAGCTCTCCACAGAATGTAGCTGACTAGCTGTTATTATATTCCTTGCATAGACCTAAGGGCTAAAGCAGGCTAGACATGGCTATTAGGGGTGGGCGAGTTTATGTTTGCATAAGTAAGAGAATGAATTTAAGAATGCATTTGGCTATCCATTGCAGCAGTTAACTGCTTTGGCTGTAATAAGTTAAATCAAAACCAAAACAAATATTCTGTTTTAAATGCCACAACAGAGGAAGGTACCTATTGCTATGTGAACAAAACAAAGGTACAGACAATTCTTCCTAAAAAGGTCATAGAAGCCTTCATTTTAATAAATAGAAGAACAGAAAGATGAGAAGAGATCTGTTAGCAAACTGTTACAAAATCCATATAAGAGATGATGAGGTCTGAATTAAGTTAGTGATGATAGATATTGGAGTGGGAGTTAGGGAGGTAGATGGAGGGAACTGGAGAGGTGAAATCGTCATTGACTTCAAATGAAGAGGTCGATTGGCTAGAAGGCTACTTAGATTTCTTATTTTTGTATCTGAGTAAAAGAGTCTTGTTACCAACTGAGCTGAAGAACATCACAGGAGCAAATTTGAAGGAGCTGATGATTAGCTCGATTATGTAAATATTGAGTTTGGGGACCATGGTATATCCAGGTAGTAGGACAATAAAGAGGCTAAAAGTTCTGAAACAGATAGGAGCTAGGAGTCGTCAGCATGGGCGGGACTGGTGAAAACCAAAGGAATGGATGAGATCACCCGGAACAAGAAGGAAGTGTGCCAAGGATAGAACCCTGAGTGAGCAGCATTTAAGGAATGGACCTCGGAGGAGAATTCAGGGAAAAAGATGGATCCAGAGAAATCAGAGAGGTAGAAAGAAAACCAAGAGAGGGTGGTGTTATAGAAGCCAAGGGAAGAGGATTTCAAGAGATGTTAAATTCTGCAGAAGATCTAGGAAGATAAGGGATTTTGGTTGCAACTTTAATGACTTTAATGAGAAATGTTGAGGTGAGACAGTGACTGCAGCAAATGCAGAGTCTGTCTAGAAGTCTGACTGTGAAGGAGGGTAGAAAGATAATGTGATAACTGAGGCAGGTAAAGGATGAGGAGGATTTTATAAATGTGGAATGAGGCTTGAGCATATTTGTAGGCTGAAGGAAGGAGCCCCAAGCCAGGAGATGCTATTGTTGCCTTGTCTGACCCAGATATTGGCCAATTTTGGAGCAAAACTTCAAAAGTGAGAGTTCTCTTCTCCCCCAGGACCATTTCAGAGGGTCTCTAGAGATGGCTTCTCCACAGGGGCCAACCAGGTATCCCTCAGCCTCTGCTCCTTGGATGACATTCATCCAAATACCTTCAGTGTTCTTGGAAGATAAGGAAATCAGTCATGATCTCCACTTAGTACAGGCCTACTGGAAATTATGCAAAATACCGGCTGTCACCTTATTATAGCCTTAAGGTGGTAATTTCATGGAAATGACTCTGAGGCAGAGTTGAGCTGCCTAGCAGGGAGCTTTTACACTAGGCATCTGTTTTACACATCTTCTCTGCTTCCTTTGGGACCAGTGCAATTGTCCCTAGGTTAAACTTTCAGAGGACTGAACCCAAAGCCTACCTGCTTTGTTCAGATTCAGAGCAACTTTTGCCCTGGCCAGTTTCTCACTGTCCATCCCTTGGTTATACAACCTGGACTAGGAGCAAAGAATAGGGAATAAACCTTGGGAAGGTCAGGGGTGTGTAACCTGGAAAAGATCCAGGAAAATCTGTCAACACTGCACAGATCCCAACAGAGTCTGAGACAAGAAATCCTTACCCCCACAGGCCCAGAGGGACACATAGTGAGGTCTGGGCTTCTCTAGAAAAACCATTTGCCTCACCCCAGGAGGTTACTCTAAGAAGCCACTTTACTGCTACATTACCCTATTTCTCATCCTCATCACTGGCTAATTGGTCCAGTGTGGACATTGGGCCCAAGAGCTTTTCTCATAATCTTTTTCACTGCAGAATCCCCATACTTACACTGTGTCTAGCACAAAGTTGTTGGCACTTGGTAAATATTTCTTGAATTATTTTTTATCTTTGTTTTCACCACATGCTGTTTGGTTGAGCAGGAAGACTTTTTCTCCATCCTCATCATTTAGCTAATGCCTGCTCATCCTTCCAAGCTCACCCAAAACATCATCAACTCTATGAAGCCTTCACTGATTCTCCACCTCTGGTCTGTTCTACAGCATTCAGACTTTATCTCTGAGGTAGAACTTTGCACCCTGTATTGCAAATATTTTCTTGCTCATCAGCCTCTCTTTCTCTAAATAGATGATTGATAGACAGATAGATAGATGGATAGATGATAGATAGATAGCCTAATGCATTTGAGATTCTTCCATGTTGTAGAATGCATCAGTACTTTATTCCTTTTTATTGCTAGAGATGGCTTCTATAGATATATTTTATTTATCTATTCCTCAGTTGACATTTAGTTTGTTTCCACTTTTGGCTATTATAAATAATGTTGCTATGAACATTTATGTAGAAGTTTTTGAATGGATGTGCATTTTCATTTCCCTTGGAATAGCTGGGCCATGTGGTAACAACTCTACGTTTAACCTTTTGAGGAATAGCTAGACTGTTTTCCAAAGCAGCTATACCTTTTTACATTCCTACCAGCAGTGTATGAGGGTTCCAGTTTTTCCACATTCTAGCAACGCTTGTTATTATTTGTCTTTTTTATTATAGTTATCCTAGTTGATACAAAGTGTCATTTTATAGTGATTTTGATTTATATTTCCCTAATAATTATGATGTTGAGTGTCTTTTCATGTACTTATGGGTCATTTGTATATCTTCTTTGGAGAAATGTCTGTTCAAGTCCTTTGCCAATTTTTAAACTGGGTTATTTGTCTTTTGATTATTGAGCTGTAAGTATTCTTTGTATATTCTGAATATAAGTCTCTTACCAGATGTATGATTTGCAAGTATTTTCTCTTATTCTGTGGGTTGTCTTTCCACTCCTGTATTAGTGCCCTTTGAAGCACAAAAGTTTTACATTTTGATAAAGTCCAATTAATTATTTTTTTCTTTGGTTGCTTCTGTTTTTGGTGTTGTATCTAAGAAGCGTTTACCTATTCTAAGGTCATGAAGCTTTGTTCTTATGTTTTCATCTAGAAGCTTTATAGTTTTAGCTCTTACATTTAAGTCTATGATCCATTCAGAGTTAAAAAGATTTAACCTTAAATTTGGTATAAATTTCATCTTCTTCCCTCCCTCATCCCAGGCTTAAGTTGAAACTCTGATTGCTTAGAGTGGAAGTAGAGGAGTGAAATCCAGCACAAAGACATCCCTTCTCCTTAATAGGGTGAAGGCTTCTCCACCATGGATGTTTTCCTTCAAAATGAGAGAGCTCAATTAGTGTGACATCTGTTTATTTATTCTTTCCACAAAAAGTGTAATGACTTATTTGATTTGTAAATTTGGGAATAGGCTGGGTATGTTTGATTCAGTGGCTCTTTTTTCTCCTTTCATTTTTCTTGGGAGAGAGCCTGCCTACAGGAAGCAAGAGTTCCCCTCTGCTCATTGTTTTTAAGTTTTACCTAAGCAAGACCCCTTGTCTGTAGGCTGCTGGGATCTGGTACTACACTCACTGGATGGTGAGTCTGCCTGATTCTGGAGTTCAGTTAGTTATTGGTTCTTGCTGTAAGCTATATGCCCCAACTTAGCCTGTATCACCCAAAAATGGGACTTTGGCCACCATCTATCTACCTTAGTCTTTGTATAATTTCTCAATCTGTTTAGAATTCAGGCAGCGAGAGGGATATTCTGACTGACTTACATTAGAGATTGTGATACCCTTTCCCTTCTTTTACCCTCTAGGATTTGGGGTAGGCAAGAAGGAATGGGACAAGCTACTTCATTTGACTGGTCCTGATTATAGGCCTCTCTCTGTTAGTTATTGTTGCTTCTCTGGCCAACAGTGACTGGCCGTTGATGACCTCTGTGAGGCAGATTTCCAAAAGTAGGCTCTCTCATGGAGAGCATGTGGGAATTCTTTGGGAGGGAATTGCAGGAACCTCCCCGCTACAGAGTTGTTTGACAAATCAGGCAGAGTCCAGGCAGGAAACAGACACCAAATTCAGAAGAGTAACTAAAGAGACTCCAATGAAGGACTATTGACAGAAGAGTGGATGAGGTTAGGGAAACCAAGTAGGACTGCTGAAGCACTCAGGAGGAAGTCAGTGGAGGCCTTTACTGCTACTAGGCTGGAAAGAGTATGGGGAAGAAATGGTTAACCATGGGGGAGGAACCACCTGAAGGCTTGGCCATAGGAAAATGAGTGAAACTATTATAAAACTATGGCCCAGCAAGAAAGGGTTTGGGGTGGTGGATTGAGGGGTAATAAATATCTTTCCTCCCGTCTTCTGATCTCTTGCTAGTGTCTCTTATGGCCGAGACCCAGTTGGAAACCAGAGGGCAAGGGAGCCTGGTGATGAGGTCTCTAAGAGCAAACATCCCAGGGCAGAGAGCAGGGCAGGGAAGGGTGGAGAATGGAGCTAGAGGGGCAAATGGATAAAACCCAGCACATCTGATGTACGTGATAGGGCTCTGGATCTGCTTTTCTACACCTCTCAGCAACTACTATTAAAATGATATTCAGCAGAACTGCTGTCAAAGTTGTTTATGACTAGTATACGTTCTGATTAAGCAGCATCCATGCCATCTAGCTGTTAAATATTTATTTTGAAAATCAACCTCGAGCACATTTTACAGCTTCTTAATGTTGGAAACTCCTGCCTAGTGAGTAGCTCTCTTGGATAGAACAACAATAAAATTGAAAAGCTCAAAGTTCCCTATTGTCTGTGATGTTTACTCGACCTTCAGGGAACTCACAAAAACTTTCAGTTCCAAGCAGTGGGTATACCGACTATTCCACTGCTCCCACTTCCTCTCTCTGGCCTAGAATCTCCCTCCAATTTTTTTCTTTCCTACTCAGACACTGGAGATGGTTTGGTAACCTATTGCCTAAGCAGATGTCCAATTGGGAAATGTGGTCTCTTCATTTTGCAGGCAACTCTAATTTCTACAAATGATTCTTTTGAAATTCTCTATCCATACCTCAGGTAGAGAAGAAAGAACCCACTGACCATGAACAAATGCTGAAGTCTTCTACACATGGCTAGCCACCTTCAAGAAATCTCTTCTGTCTTCCCTACCCTATATTTTAATATATTTGAAAGGTAGCGAATGATGGCAGGAGGACAACTCTGCACCTTGTTTGTAAGCCCAGGAGAAGATTGAAGGGTAGGGATGTACACCTCCAAATGTAGATAGTTCTCTTTAGAAGGTAAAGTATTTAGGGTTGTTGTTTTTTTTTCAGCCATAAGCTTTGGTGTGATTATAGGGCAATAGAAAGAAAACCATCAACATCCTATTAAAAAAATAATTTCTGCTCCTGGCAAAAAAAAAATATATATATGTATATATATATATAAAACCATAAATATAACTGTAATATAGAAAATACAAAGCTCTCATTATCCTACTTTTCTGGCAAAAAAAAAAAAAGCCAGTGTTAGCAGTTTGATATGTATTTCTCCAGACTTTTTTTGCAATGTATATAACTTGATTAACTTTAAAAAGAAGATCTCATAGTATACATACTGTTTTGTTATTCCTTTTTTTACTCAACAAAATATCAGACATCTGTAAGGTTTTCCACTGTTAAAGTATAAAGTTAAAAATACCGAAAGGGAGAAAACCAGAATGTACTGCTGAATTAGAAACTAGGGTATTGGTGGAAACTGATGAATTTTAATACATATGGATAGATGTAGAAATAAATATATAGATAAATGTTTGTATACAACTGTGTGTGTGCATGCACACATACATACCAAAAACATGGATACAAATAAATGTATTCCCTAGCAGCCCATTTTTAGGATCTGAAGGCAGTGATATCCCAAACACAAGGAGCACACCCAGCACTCAGTTCTTCATTTCTAAAAACCATTCTCCACTAAAAAGAACTACGGCTTCTTGGAGAAATGATTGATTCCAGGGCTCAGTTAGGAAAAATACAAAATAAACCTGGAACATCTTTTTGTGACAGAAAGTAATGAAATGTTCAAAAACCAACGTGGGCATGTCAAAAAGACATAGAAACAAGTGTGAGGGGACCCCCACTGGCCAAATCTAGAATAATTTGCACATTAAAAGAAATAATGATGTTAATGGATTATAATTCACTACATAAAGTAGGAAACTATAAATGAATACTGATACAAATAAATAAGTGAATAAAAACTTTGATGCAGAATAGCATATTTTCATGGTTTCAAAACACATCTCCACAAATATTCACTAGTTACAGATGGGGAGTTGTTGCTCAGTGAAAGTAGTTTATTTTGCAAGATGAAAAAAGTTCTAGAGATCTGTTGCATGACAATGTGCCTATAGTTAACACTGCTATACTGTACACTTAAAATGGCTAAGATAGTAAATTTATGTTATATGTTTTTTACAATAATGAAAATAACAGGTACTAGTTACAAAGGGAAAGTGAGTAATTTTTCAGTAGAGAAGCCTGGAAGACACCACCGTAACTTAATGATCAAAGTGAACATCATTAGTAATGGGACAAATTGAAACCATTTACCACCTGATAGGAAGCAATGAGAACACAACATAGTTCCTGTGATATATCTGGCCAAAGATGCAGAACCTGAATTTAATCACGAGGAAACATCAGGCAAACCTAAATTGAGGGACATTCTCCAAAATATCTGGATTGTGATCTTCAAATGTGTCAAGGTTGTGAATGTTAAGGAAAGACTGAAGAACTGTGTCAGATTAAAGGAGACTAAAGAGATATGACAACTAAATGAAACATGTGATTCTGAACTGGCTCACTTTTCTGCAAAAGATCTCACTGGGTTAATTGGTGAAACTTGCATGAGGCCTGCAGATCGGGTGATAATGATGTGTCATGCCGATTTTTTTATTTTTTTTATTGTGGTTAAGTTGGAAAATGTCCTCGTTTTCAGGAAATGCACACTAAAGTACTAAGTGATGAATTACTATGCTGGTGCCTTACTCTCAAATAGTTTGAGAAGATAAAAGTTATTCCACACATGTTGGAATTCATCAGTTTCTACCAATACCTTTGTAGATATTATACTCACAAACTTTTTGTAGATTTGAGATTGCTTTTAAAAATCAATATTCTTCTGAAGGAAGAAAATAGTGGAGCACTAAAATGCTGATTGGAATCTGTCTATGGGTAGGAATCGTTGATTGGAGAGCTTCCCTATAGCTTCCCCATAGGCAGAGAGCTGCCTTTTTCATTGAAGATTCTCACTCCTGCTTTCCAGGGCATCTCGTTCCCCTCCAAATCCTGAGCCTTTGTAAGGTACTGCAGGGAAAATTGACTTGCTTCTTGTCAACGTCTCTTTCTCCAAGTACCATCTGCCTTAGTTTGATTTCTACTGAAAGTAAAGCCTGAGACAAGAACTTGGGTGTAGGTAATTTATCTAAGAAAGGATCCCAGAGAGCAGGAATAAGGAAGTAGAGAAAAGCAAACAAAGGGAAGAATGAAAAGTCACTGTAAAGATATGTTATTGAGGCTGTCACTGTGGGCAATGGGGGCTGATGAAATGTACAGCATGCCTCTCAGAATTGTCTGCCAGAATCGCTGGATGCTGAAGCATTTATCCACTTTCTCTCTGATCCCCCTTTGGTTGAGGACTGCTCTCAGTAGCATAAATTTACTTGCCTAAAACACACTTCCACTTGCTCATGAGTCAGGCACTTTTTATGATATCAGAGAAGCTCACGGGCAAAAAGAGAAAAGATGCAAGTCGCATACTTGAGGCACAATGTTATCAGGGCAGGCGAGACTGAAATCAGAGGTGGGCTGAGGAAATGTGAAGAGGCAACACAGGTATCTGCTGCAGCAGCCTTACCTTCCCCCACTTTCTTTTCCCTACCTGCTTTCTCTAGTTTAGGTTGCGTCATCAAAGATGGAGTTTCTGTTTTTATTGGTCTCGAACAATCTGAAATCACGTGGGCTGATTCTGAGTAGAGGAGAAGAGGGAAAAGACCTTGATTTTGCTGTCTTATAATCAAAAGTCTGCTAATTGGTGACTAATATAACACTTGTTTGTAATGTATTCAATACTTGCACTGCTGTGAGTGATCCCCAAGAGCTGTCCCCAACCCTTCTAGTTATCTCCTTTCCCAGAATTTCTTTGGCGTTGCTATAGTGAAGTGAGATGTGCTTAGCTTATCCTTGGGCATCTTCTATCCAAGAAGAAATGTAATTCAGGCCCCACAATTTTCACAGAAGCATATCAGCTTTGATCCTATTGGTCTTATATTTAAAGTCTATAGGTATCCCTTTAGTCATCAAATAGATGTCACATGCCCTTACAAAGAAGGAAAACAGAACTGAGAGCAAACCCCTTTCTTATAAGAAGCACAGTTAAAATTAAAAAGCTCAGTTAAGAAAAAGACTTCTTGAGAAAAGAATGTGCCACTCTCAGACAAGATCAGTTCCTTTCTGATGCACATTCTCCTTGGTAGTAATTTACACTATTATAATTAAATAATCAATCGTGAAATCAGTTGTCTAATGTCTAGCCCTCCTCCAATCCACGATGAGCTCCAATGGAGTAGAGATGTGTTATCATTTAAAACTACTCCCTCAGCATCTAATAAATAGTTGGATTCCAATAAATATTTCTAGAATTTATGCATTCAATTGCAAGTAGCTAAATCCCAACCTGAAATTTATTTTAAAAGAAGAAAATATGTTACCATACAAAAGAAGAGAGAGGTAGGGGTGGTTTCCAGGTTTGTTGATTTAGCAGCTCAACCATGTCATTCAAAGTCTCACTTTTTTTCAGCTCTCTGTATGTCATCTTTGACTTCATCCTCAGGCTTCAAGATGACTGTAAGAGCTCCAGGCATCACACAAAATCCAGAGGAAGAAGAGAGATCATCTTTCAATGGCTCTTTCATTGAAACAAAAAAACTTTCCCCAGTATCCTCCCACAGACTTCTCAGCTCTTATTGATGGTAATTGGGTCATATGCATATTCCTAGACTAATCATCGGCAAAGGGATAAGATTGCCTTTAGATCAATCAGTCAGCCTATCCCCTGGAGCTGAGAGCAAGCTCCACTTCTCTTGATACACATGGCCACACAGGGAGAAGTGGATAGCAGAACAAAATCATGGTTCTATTAAAATGGAAGCTGGAGGCCACACAGAGTGTCCACTGTGGTTTCATATACCATAGAACTTCACGCAGCACATGAAATTCAAATCTGCTAGCCTGGGCCCAACAACAAGCTCTGCAAGAGACATTGTGCTGTCCTCACCACCCTTCCTTCTGACATGGACTCCTCTCCGAAAACATTTCTCCTTTCTTCTTGTTAACCACCTCCCACTGAGTTCTGGAATCAGCCCCTCAGACACAGCTTGTGTTTCCCTTAAGGTTTTTGCTACACTCCCATAGAAGACATTGTTTATGTTCTTGTTCACTATTCTTTCTATAAGAATCTATAATGAATTTCTCCTTGAATTACAGATTTGTGTCTATGGACAAATATCCTCTCACCAAACAAGGACAATTACACAATCCATAGTCATTCTTTCTTGCAGCAGTGAAAATTAGAGCTATGTATAGTACCCAATAGCCATAATGATCTCATCCCAGGCTCTTGGTACCATTCTGCTTCTGCTTTCTCTATTATCATGTCTAAGATTGGGTTATTGTTGTTTCTTTATGCAATAAATTGATTCTGGGAAAGACAGAGCCCCAGAATTTTTGAGCCCTTGCAGAGAGAGCAACCAAAACTGGACAGTTTGGCATATTTCCTCCTGGGTCAGCATTGACATTCCAGACTACATATCTTAATTTGATTTTAATTTGATATTTAAAGCCCACTGAAGAAATATGAGGAATGTATTCAAGTCAGATTCTTGTGATTGTATTTTAAGGACCATGAGACCCAATTATACCCTTGTGGGCACGCTTGGGACACTTATTGAAGGGAATGGACTTTGCCATTGTTAATCATTTTGGCAAGGGTTTAATCCTTTGGCTGGAAATATGGTCCGTGGAGCCACTTCATGAACTGGAGTAAGGGGAAAACTTTCTTCTCCCTCTGGAGTCTTAGGCTAGTTTGGCTTAGTCTCTGAAGTGGGGCCACTCTTGGAGAACTCCTGGGGGTGATGAACATTCACTCCTCCACAGTGAGGACAGGCCTGGAATACAGCAGGAAGATATACCAGTAGGGAAGCCCAAGGAAGGATCCGAATGTGCAGTCATTGAAAGTTATCATCTTCTGTTATTATTCCCTTTATTTTGAAATCATCAGTCAGTTTCTTTAAACATTATAGGCTGGTCTCTGCTGGAGTATGGGAAATCGAAGAGAAGGTCTTGTCTCATACTTGGGCCAGAGAAGCCAAGAGGAGAGCAGGGCCCTGTGTGAAGACCAAAGAGTGCCAGCAGTGGATGGCTAGACACAGGGAGCAGCAACCTCAGGGGTCATTGTAGCAGAGGCAGCAGTATGGCTCCATGGAAAGAAGCCTAGAGCGAAAGAACAGGAAGGATGCTCCCTTTCTTCCTCTTTCCGTTCTTTTTTCTTCTTCCCTTTCTTTCTGCCTTTCTGCCCTTCCTTCCTCTGTTCTCCCCTCCTCCTTTCATTTCCCCTTCTTTCCTCCCTCCATTTCTTCTCCCTCCTTTCCTCCTTCTTTCCCTTCTTCCCTTCCTTCCTTTTAAAAAAATAGGCAATATATTCACATGGTCCCAAATCAAAAGTATACAAAGTATAGAACCCTAACATTCAGGCAACCAATCCCCTCCCCACCCTTGTTACTAGTTTCTTTTTAATTCTTCCTGGGATAACTTATGGATACAAAAGCAATTATAAATACGTATAATAAATACATTTTTTTAATTCTCTTCTATAAAAATGCATACTCTCCTTACTATTCTGCACCTTTTTATTCATTTAACAGTGTATCTTGAAGATCCTTACATGGCAATATAGAAAGAGCTTCCTCACTTAAAAAAATAGCTAGATGGTATTCCATTGTATGGAGAAATAATATTTTATTTAATCTTTTTCTTTCGCCAACAGTGCATATTTCATTTCCCATGTGAGTAAATATATCTACTGGAGAAATTCTTAGAAGTGGACTTGCTGGATCAAAGGGTGTGAGTATTTGTACTTTCGATATATATTGCCAAAGTGAGACAGGACCTATTTTTGAACGCAATAGAAGACCCCGAAACATTCTCAGAAATAACTGTGAAAATCCATAAGGGAAATGTTTTTCTGGCAACTAAATGGTGGGAGTTAGTGTCTTGAGTCTATAATTTGGCTCAAAATTACATCTCCTGAGTATCGGTTACTTATTATTATAAGACCCCTCATGACAGAAACTTTCAGGTGTCCCCCCAAATCCATTCTCCCCTTCTTTTGTAGTAACAGATGGTAAGCCAAGCAAATGGCCACCCATTTTCTGGCTAATTTGCAGCTCAATGTAGCCTTGTAACTAAGTTATGGCTAATAGACTGTGAGTAGAAATGAAGAATGCAACTTTGCCTCATTTGTCTGAAAAAAATCACTTGCCCTGGACTTCTGCTCTAACCCCTTTTCATAAACTGAAACATTAATGGTTCTCACGTGGCCCACATTTGACCATGCAGATGAAGACGATGGCACTGAGGATGGCAGAACAGTAAGATGGAAGGAACTTAGGACCCTTAATGACTGTGTGGATCAGAAGTGCTCTGCCACCCTGGCTGGCTTACCTGGGTGTGTGTGTGTGTGTGTGTGTGTGTGTGTGTGTGTGTGTGTGTGAGAGAGAGAGAGAGAGAGAGAAATGAAAATCTGTTTTCTGTAAGTCATTGTATTTTGGACCCATTTTTTTTTTTATAGCAACTTAGCCTTTATCCTAACATCCATCCAATATTTTTTAGAAATAGGCTCTCAGAATTTTACCCTCAGGGTCTAAGTAAAATGATTTATTTATATATATATTCTACCTATCCGAACAAGGATTTAAGAGGGCTAAGCGAGGGCCTGCCACAGAGTAGGCAATCCCTTCTTTCCTTTCATAATATTTATTGAGCATATACTATGCAATAGGCATATTGCTAAGTGTTAGGGATACGTTAGTGAGCAAAACAGATACATACAGTTCCTGCCCTCGTAAGCCTTCTAACCTGGTAGGATAAACAGACATTATTCAAACCATCATACAAATAAATATAGAAAAGAAGAGTACAAAAAAAAAAATAGTGTTAGATGAGATTAGAGAATTAAGCAGTAGCCAAGCCAGTCTTCTAGTCAGTTTGACTCTGCCCACCCATCCCCTTCCCATTTCACTTATTTAACAAATATTTATTGATCACCTAATTAGCCGATGGCCATGAAGAGCCCTGCTAGCCTTAGAAAGACCAAGTGCTTCGGCCTTAGGGAAAACCTTAGGCAACAATGCATATATTTCTCAAAAAGGAGAAATTCTCCAACTAAGATTGGGTATTTAGCTGAAGTTAGAATGATGCCTGGGAAGGTATGAGCTTCTGCTCACTGAAGGTGTTCAAGCTGAATCAGAATTAGTACCATGTAGAGATGCTAGATTCAGAATTCAGGGAAACAAGATTTGGGACCTTGATACCAAACAATTCACTCAAGGTTGGCAAGGGGTGACAGAGCTGGAGCAGGAAACTGCAGCTTCACACAGTTGCTTCTGAACTGGCTGTCTTTGCTAAGGCCTTCCCCTTTCTGGGGTAAGAAGGGGGCTGCTGTCATACGCCCTACCAGGGACCCCTAATGAGTCCAGGCTTCATTTCCCCTGGTGCAGCCCAAATTTAAAAAAGGACATAGGGCCTGCCAGAGGCTTGCAGGTCCTTCTCCCTGCCTCCAGAGAACTCTGATTCAGCCTCATCTCTCCTCAAAGATATTCAGAGAAACTGAGAAGGATGCTGGAATTTTCCATCAATATCACTACCGAGGGAACAGCAAGATGATGGAGAAGAAAGGACAGGATGAGAAATGTGATCAGAGTTCCGTCATGCTGACAACTCACTTTCCCTCAGTTTGCTAATCTGGAAGAAAGGATGTGTATGTTTGGGGGGTGGGGCAGGAGGGATCTCCTCTCTAAGATCCCTTTCTGCTCTTATACCTTGTTGAGGGGATTTTCAATATGTGTTCCCCAGTTAAGCAGCATCAGCATCACCTGCAAACTTGATATAAATGCAAATTTTCAGGATCCACGCTAGACTCACTGAACCAGAAACTCTGGGGTGGGGCCTAGCAATTTGCAAAACATTGCTCTGTAGTGTGGTCTTTATGGTACCCAGTGCCTCCTTAGCCTACACCCTGGTCTTGGTGCGATGGTGTGGGAGGCCACTGATTCAGACTATGCAGGATGTGTTTTGCACAACTCTAGGGAGTGCCCATCGCATTGTAAACACTGTTGATTTGTAGGCTAAATTTTTGGAAGACAGAGGTAAAACGACTCTTGAAGGGACACATTTTTCTAATCGAAATAGAGGTGAATCTGTCAGGGGCTGGAATTTGGGGATGGGAGCTGGAGCAGTCTGAGCTTAGCTGTAAGACTTTCCCACTCTCCAGTTTTCTGGGTGTGAGCCACTGCTGCTGCTCTTACTATTTCAAAGCCAAAAGAAGAGATTCCAGTAGAAACTTCCTCTTCTTACCGGCTCTCTTCCAGAAGGCATTTGTTTCAGGCCCTTAGAGACTTCCTCACCCAATCTCTTCATTTTACAGATGAGGAAACTGAGGCCCAGAGAGATTAAGCAATTTACTTAAGGATGCATAGAGTAAGATGCACAGCCAGGATTAAAATCAGGTCTTTAACAGAGGTATAGCTCTGTCATAATCTGCATTCAGTAGGGCCCCAGCCCCAATTCTGAAAATGTTTCTTTTTTCAATTCCACCTCTCACATTGACCTCCAATACACACACACACACACACACACACACACACGGGCGCTCACACACACGTGCTCACACACACTCACAAGCACACACTCTCCAGCTCCCACTGAAGATCTATCTTCCTCTCCAAACAAGAGGAGAGGAAAGGATGTGAAACTCAGCTTTCCACAAAGCCCATGAGTCTGCGGTCAACTTTAAGGATGGCCTTGGGCAGTAAAAGAAGTTGCATTTTAATTAGGACCAAAGTGTCCAGGTAAAGGAAAGTGTCTGCTGGTTTATTTGGGGCATTCAGAGCAGCTGGAGAAGGCACGCTGGGAATGGAAAATTTCCAGACTCCTCTGCCTCCTGCCTCCACACGGCCAAATGAAGCCCACTCTGCCTGCCTGGGAGATTCCCAGGGGCTGTGCAGCCACAGCCCATTGCTGGCCCTGCCAAATCTGGGAGGCAGCAGATTTAATTCCTTAACTCAGCTCTGAGTCAGAGGTAGCCCAAGCTTCAGAGCCCAAGCCAATACTGTTAGGGATGAAATTGCAAAGTTATCCCCTCAGGCTCTGGCCACATCATCCCTGAATTACTAAGGCCCAAAACAGAATATCAGAAATTCTCCAGTAGCCTCTACAACAGGCTTCCTTCCAAGGGACAGCAGTGTTTCTCTGTAGCTCTGAGACCCACACAAGGATAGTGTTGTCTTTAACACCCTTGCTGAAGCAACTTTAAATTGAGAAGGGATAGGGGAAGTCTGAGTTGCGGGAAGGAGAGGAGAGAGAAGAACAGGTTTGCCCCACCCAAACAACAATCTGGGAACTTCTGGTTGTAAAGAGAGTCAATTTGGGTCACAGGCCCAGACCTCCAGGGACCGAAATCTCATGGGAAAATCACAGTATCACAGATTTGAGCACCTAGCGATGGTCCCAGCTGGAGCAGACATTATAGCATGGCACTCAACATATCAATTAACTCAACTGTTATACTCATAGTCCCTCCACTCGTTGTCCTTACAGCCAAAGGTAGCCCTGCTTTTACCATGTGACCCTACCTCCGTTTGGCTACAACTGACTGGGCAGGTAGAAGTGGAAAGCTGAATCCAAGTGTAATAAACCCACAAGCTGGCCAATGACCCATACTATGGAATGGCACAGAAACAACTGGGATAACCATATTTTCTTACTTGAAAACTTAAACAGAGAAACACAGAGGGAATGAGACATTTTGAAGCAGGCGCAGATGAAAGGTTATGATTTAGAGAGAACCAGGGGCGACCATGATAAGCATGCAAAAGCTGTAAGGAAACAAATTATGAGGAATCAGAAACTATGAGTGGAGATAGTATTGAGAAAATAGAGCAGACGTGCAGAGTAACTGAGTCACATTCATAGATCGGTGTCGTGAAGGTGCATGGAAACCCTGTTTGTTAAGTTGCCTTGAGCCTCCTTAGATACAGAGCAACCTTGCGGTCCAGCCACACCGCCGTAGGAGTCCTTTGCTTATATTCAGTGAGTTCATCGCGCTTTTCATCCTTCTCTCCCTCACTCACTTAACAAGGTAAATTGAAAGATTCTTCATTTCTAATAAGCAAAATAACCAAACACGGCCTAGTCTTAGATTTTTAATAAATATAATGACTCAGTAGTACTAATGACGATGTTGAAAGAGCGAGATGAAATCACCCCATTTAATGAAGTAACTAATGACAACAGCAGTGGCTTTTAGGTATCAGATGCGTACTTTTGTGTATCCTTGTTTACATTTGTACACAGCTGGAATTATGGTTAACATACATTTTTATTTTGGCTTTTATTGGCTTATTGGGACTTGAAGCGATATTTAGGAGATGCATGAGGAAGAAATGAGAGTAAAGGCACAGAACTGTGCCGTCCAACATGGTAGCCACAAGCCACATGCGGCTGTTTTAATTTAAAATAATTAAAATTAAATAAGGTAAAATTCAAGTTCCTCAGTCCTTAGCCACGTTTCAAGTGTTCAATAGCCTCCTGTTTTTGTGGCTATCATACTGAACAGGACATAGAACGTTTCCATCATTGCAGAAAGTTCTATCAGACATTGGTAGGAGACAGGCTCCTCTATTATCCTCTATCTCAGGGGTGGGCAAACCATTCCTGTAAAGAGCCAAACAGTGAATGTTAGGCTTTAAAAGCATGAAAGCAAGCGCAGACAATACATAAACAAATGACCATGGCTGTGTTCTAATAAAACTTTATTTACAAAGAAAAGGCAGTGGGCCACATCACACTACTTGTTTCCTTCAAGCACTCAGCATTTCATAATAACTTACTTCTTTATTTTTATTATTGTCTTTCTCCCTACACTAGACTATAAACTCCATGAGGGCAGAGATTATGTCTATTTTGCCTATCACGGTGAATCCAACACTGACAGCACTAGCTTTATTACTGTTTATGGACTGAATGAATAATGGTGTTGACGTTTATTTCGCTAGGGAACAACAGAGAAGGAACCGTTTTTTAGAGAAGATAATGAGTTCCCTTAGGGACATGCTGGTTGTATTATAATTTATTATTTTTATGACTCTCTCTGGAGTCTCTTTCACTTTCAGCCTCTTTAAGCCTCATTAGTCTGGAAGGCAGTGATGTTTTTCGGGAGCTGGGCAGAGTTGCCGCTTTTTGGACCCGCTCCCTGGGAGGCTGTAATTAGAGGCGCAGCTGTTGGGGAGAGTCCCTGGCACCTCACCCCGCCCCTCCCCCGGAGCCAAAGGAGCAGGAAGAAGCCTCGGGCCTTGCCTGGTTCTCCTGCATGTTCGTCAGGGTTGGCACCCCGAACTTCGATTCTTTTCCCATTCTATTTGGGCCAAGTGGAATTAGACCAAATCACTGACCCAAGGAGTTACCAAAGGCAAAATTACCAAAATTTCAGTCATTCACGTGCTCCCTTCATGGCGTTTACTGCATCACCATCCCACCTGAAAACATATTTACTAAGTATTTCCAACTCTTGAAAATCTTTCAAATGTTTAAATCAGATTGGTTTACTCCTTGCTGAAAACATTCCCCTGGCTTCTCATTTCGGAGTTAAATCCAGAGCTTTCACCACAGCCTACGAAGCTCACATCATCTCACCCCTGGATATTTCTGACCTCATTTCTGCCACTCATTCACTCCACTCCTGCCACACTGACCCTTTTGTATTCCTTACACATTCCAAGGCAGCTGATGCCTGGACCTGCATGGAACACCTCACACCTTGGAATCATCTCTCAGAAAGGGCTTTCCTGACCATCTTACATAAAACAGCAGCCCTCGTTGCTCTTCCAAATACATTTTAGAATGAGCCAGAAAATTAACAATATTAATAAACACACACCCTCTCAGTATGTTGATTGGGATTGCATAACTTTCTAAAAATAATTTGGAAGAATTGTCGCCTTTATAATATTGAGTTATCTTCCTATTCATGCTACATCTCTTCATTTGTTTAGGTTTTATTTTATGTTTTTCATTAAAGTTTTACAATTTTCTTGATAAAGACCAGGTGTACACTTTTTGTTAAATTTGTTTCTAGATGAATAAAATTGAATTGCTTTCATAAAGGATGTCTTTTTTTTTAATTACAGTAGAAAATGTTTATTGCTACTATATCTTTTTATTTTCTGCTGTATCAATTGTTATGACCCCATTTTTATTTCTAATATTATTTATTTGTGCCTTCTCTCTTTTTTCCTAATGAGTCTTACTGGTATTAGAGAAGTATTAAAGACCTCCTAGCACCTAATGGTGACATTCTTTTAGATGTAATCAAAAGTATTGAAAACAGATGGAAAAGGAAATACTTAAATATTATTTAATGCTGGTGTTTATATAGAAACCTTCAATCATTTTGTTTCCCAGCAATACTATATGGCTCCTATGCTGGGAAATATTGATTTATTAAATGTCACAACCACAATGATATACCTTATGAGTTATCAGTTGCTTTAGCTCACTTCAGGGCCTGTCTTCAGCTCAGGAGGTGATAGAAGGATGCTGAGGTAGAATAAATGGGTGTAAAGGGTGCCTCAGAGAACTGGGGGAATCCCAGAGTCTAGATAACCCGAGGGCCCTCTCTCCTCAACCCATTCTGCTGCCCATACTGCTCCTACGAGCAGCTGGGCACACGGAGCTATTTCCCAGGGGAAGATTCGGGGGTGAAGGGAGCAGTGGGTGAGGGCCTCCCTAACTTTCCCCACTCAGGCTCTGGATGTGAAGCAGGAAATGGGGGCTTCTTAGAACTGTCAAGGTTTCCTGGAAGCCTATGAGAGTTGAGGCCATCTGGCTTTCTACAGCTCACTTTCTGGTGGTGTTTGGGACCCGGAGCAGAGAACTCTCTCTGGGGACATAAGCTGACTAGCTGTAAACTGCGAGGGCCTGGGGGTGTTCATGTTGGACTGGAGAAGAGGCTTTCGGCCCCAGCTCTTCCAAACTCCACTGGCGTTCACCACAATCCCATACCCCCATCCCTGGGGCAATATTTGTCAAATCAGACGATGTCTTCTGGGAAATATGATTATTTTGAAGGCTCTTCCTCTGAGAAACCCTTGAACTGAGGAAGACAGGAAGCCACAGGCTCTTGGGTAGGCAGAGCCTACCTGGGTTACACACCCCCCACCTCAGAGGGGAATGCAGCTGTTCTGAGTCATCAAAGAAGCTTAACAAATAACACTTTCTTACACGTTAGCATCATCAAAGAAATAGATTCGGGTCAGTTTATAGTTGGCATGAGGTACTGAAAAGAACACGAACTTTGGGGCTATAAGGCCCAGGTTTGAGTTCTGGCTCTTCTACCTCCTGGTCATATCTCGTAGATGACCTCTCTTGGCTGTAAAAGCCAAATAACATCATGGTGTAATTTGTGATGCCATTTTTAAAAAAATTTATATCAGTGAATATAATGTCAAATAGCTTATATTTATATATGCTATATTAATTATGGTATGGCTACATGCTGTAACAAATAAGCCTCCAAATGTATAAAGACCCAAACATAATAGAAGTTCACTTGTCACTTGCATAAGTTCAAGGTTGTTTGGCAGGTGCCCCTTTTCCTCTCAGTGGTTCGAAGACCCAGGGTCCTTTCATCTTTGCGGTTCTGCCATCCCCCAGGGCTTCAATAGGCAGAAGGAGAACGGGGTGTGGAAGAGTGACACTCACTTCCTGAGAGCTTTGGCCCAGAAATGATAACATGTCATTTCTGCTTACATTCCAATGGCAACAACTGTACGCATGGCCACACCTGGATGCAAAGATGGCTAGAAAATAAAATCTCTTCCCAAATAGCTACTTTTGGCAACGATTTGTACCACAGAGGAAGAACTGAAATTCTGGCAGATGTGCCGTGTATGCAAAAAAAAAAAAGAAAGAAAGAAAAAGAAAAAGTCTGGAGAATGTACATCAATCTATTAACAGTAGTTAACTCTGAGGAGTAAGATTAGAGTAATAGACTTTCACTTTTTATTTTAAACAAGTAGTATTTTGTGAGCATATATTAATTTTATAACTAAGAAAAGAACAATGGGCATAGTTCATTGTAAATTTCTGGGCAAATACATGTTATTTGTTGTAATTTTTATCATTGTTCTTTTATACAGTCCTAGGGTCAGAAAATATTACCCAAGAAAAGAATGTTCTATAACATGTCCCTCATTAGAGGCAGATGGGTTCTTGGGGGTGTGGAAAAAGCAGAATTTTTTTCCTTAAAAATTAAAAAATATATACTTACACCAAACGAGACTTCAAAAAGGATACAAATTTAAGAAACTGGAATGGTAGACTCAGAAGCACCTAGAGGAAAACATTCCACATGCATTATTTACACACACACGTAAAAACATAAATGCAGTTCTCCAAAAAAATGAGATGCGATGTCTTAAATCTTTACAAGAAGGAAGGGCCACTCAGGTTTTCTCATTTTTTTGAACACAAAATATTTCATATTTTGTATATAGAGAATAAGAGGTAATCATTAGCATGAAAAGGTAGAAGAAAAAGATTTATAGTCAATACTATGTAGAAAGAAAGCAAAATTACAAATATCAGCCTACTTCACAGATGGATATTAGAGGGACAGGGAGACAGATGAGGGGGAAATAAATGGAAACAGAGAGCAGGGAGACAAGGAGGACCTGTGAAAGGTTCTCCTGCAACCATTCTCAGGCCCAGTAGCAGGCAACAGCCTCTGAGGAATATCAGCGGCATCTGGCTCTCGCCAGAATCATTTATTCATTCAACAAATTGTTATTGTATACCAACTGTGAGCAACAAAACCTCTGCCTTCTAGAAATTTGTTTTCTTAGGGGAAAGAACAATAAACAAATAAAGCCCAAAGTATATGATGTATCAAGTGGTGATAAGTGCTTTGGATAAAACTAATGCAGGGTGAGGGAGATAAAAAGTGCTAAAGAGGAGTGCAGGAGAGGGGCGGGAGAGTATGTGTGATTTTATGTAATTGACCTCATGGTCAAGGAAGGCCTCACTGGTAAGGAGTCATTTGAGCCAAGGTTTGAAAAGACCCATGTGAACTAGCATGCAAAAAATGAAATAGTTATCATTGCAGTGGATGCTGTCGGTTGTCCAGCCAAAATCAAGGCATTCCTCCCTTTGTCCCACCCCTTTGCCATGATGCAGTCATGTGACCAGGAGAAAGCTGGACTCCATCTCTAACTCCAGGGGTGGATCCCAATTAGTCTAAGCCAAACCTGGCAGCTCAACCCGACTTACCGGTGACTGGTTCAGGAAGCCAGGCTTAAGTCAACTAACACAGGGAATGCCCCCTGCCACTGTATTGGTTCAGGATCAGACACTTAACCTAAGCTGGCCTAAATAGATTGAAAGAGAGGGTTTATATTTCTGTTTGGAAGAGGAGGTTTTTTTTCTCTATCATGATGGATGTGAACAAGGAAGCATGTTGTCACAGTCGCTCAGGACATGGTGACATGGCCATCTCTAGACAACGAGGGAGGCCAGCCTGCAGACAAAGCCAATACAAAGAAGAGGACAAAGCTAGGAGAACCACAAAGAACTAGAGTCAGAGCCCTGATTATTTCATGCCTGGAGCCCACTCTACTTCAAGACTTCTCATTATAGGAGATGAGGAATCGTCTTACTGTTCATGCCAGTTTGAGTTAGGTTTTCTATTACTTGGTGCTTTAAAGTTCTTAACTATGACAATAAAAATAATAGTAGCTAACATTTTTTGAGCATTACCTTGTGACAAGTCTACTCCTTAAATTTGCAATTTCATGTAATGTTGTCAACAATCTCATGAAGCAAATAAAACTATTGTCTTTATTTGTAAGATGTAAGTAACTTTGCCCAAGGTCATATGGGCTGCAAGTGGCAGAACGAAAATCTTCCGGAGCTCAGAGCCTGCGCTCTTAACCACTGTGATGATTCTATCAATATGTGAGGCAGAGAAATAAAAACAGGAAAAAAGGTGTGAAGAAGCCATAGGAAGAGAAGATGTTGATACTCTTATGAAATTAAATTTCATAATTATATGTAATCTTATTCTCTCTGCCTGGAATACCCTACTCCCAGAATCCCTGCTCCCTAGTTCCACTTCTCTGCCTAGAAACTTCTACTTGTTCTTTAAGACCTTGACTCAGATATCACCTCCATTGTCTCTCAGTATATTGAGAAGCAATTTTCCACTCTCCTTACCTCCACTTCTTCCTTCCCCCTCCCTAGGTCTCTACCTCCCAGGCACACAAATGCCAAGCTCACGAGTCATCTGTTTTGCCAAAATTCTGTTCCGATTTGATAAACTCTGGGCAGGCCAGCTCATTCAGCATGATTCAGCCAGAGAGAATAGTGAGGCTGCATGCCCAGCATGCCGACTGTCTGAGCTCAGGCAGGATGGGCGGCACAGGAACCTCAGCCTGACAGATGGCTCCACTCGGCTGTCTCTCCAGGCCTGATGCCAGGGGCAGCAGCGATAGCTCTCTGTAGGAGGAAGGGCGAGAGGCAGGTTGTGTGATTCTCACATGCATAGCTGTACGTTTGTGTGTGGTTACATGGGAAGCACGCATGAGCAAGGCTGTGTCTTACCCAGACTGCATATTTGTATGTGGCTAGTTTTCGTGTGCTTATTATCTGTGTGCGCAGATGAGTGTGTATCGGTATGCCTGGCTGTGTGTTTGTGTGTGTGTATGCACATTTGTGTGCATGCAGAGGTGTGTGTGTTTGAATTTCAAGTTTGCATTCATCCTGGTATATGTGCTCAAGAGCATGAAAGGGAAAGATGGAGGGAGAGAGAGGGAAGGAGGGAGGGAACAGGGGAGGAAAGAAGGGAGGGAGAGAGGGAGGAAGGGAGAGAGAGAGAGAGGAAGAGGAGGGTTCTAGGGTTTGAGAATTCAGCCTTTTGAATGTTCTCACCTGAGGGTGGAGAGCTGCCACACGCCTCTCCCTCCAGCTCTCTCCTCATCACAGGACTGAGAGACAGGAGCTGCAGCGGAAAGTCATCCCATTCACAGAGTGAAGTTTAGGCTCTGGCTGAGCTTCAGGTTTCTAAAAGCAACTTCCTGACAATGGCTTCTCCCTAAGATAGAGGTACTATTATGAATCCAAGCCCCTCTGAAAATCTGGTGACTAGAGTAGATTTTGTTTCCAGGAAAATACCCTTAAAACATACAATTTCACATGTACTACACAGAGCTCAGAGGACGTCCAGACCCTATTATGGACCTTAGATAGGAAACTAAATATTGTACAAATACTTATTGAGTACTTATTGAGTAATATTATATTGAGGTCTTGTTAGAGAGATAAGTACATAGAGGCGTAAGATAGCCACTGCTTTTGAAGAGTACACAGTCTGTAGGAGAAATAGATGCAAATGCATAATCATAGGCCACTGCAACAAGTGCAGCAATGGTTGAATGAAGGAACTGGCAGGGCACGAGAGGAATGAGAGCTGCATTTGTTGAGGGGTTCCAGGGAAAGATTCACTGAAGAAGTGAATTTTTCGGCTATATCTCGAAATATTAGAGAAATATTAGAGAAGACATTGTGGAACAAAAGGTGGGGAAGGACTTTACAGGCAGAAAGAAGAGTATGTAAAACGGCAGAATTATTTTGGGGATAATACTTCTGGGAGGATCAGGAAGCAGGGCTGAAAGGGAGTCTGGAGGCAGGCTGTGCAGAGCCTTGTACTTACTGAACTAAAGATTTTAGATTTTATCCTGTAAGTGATGGGGAAACTTTGGAACTCTTTAAACAAGAGAATGACATGATCTAACTGGTGTTTTGCAAAGACCACAGTGTACCAGGTACTCACCCAGAGACCAGAGGAGAGGTTGTTGCAATAGTCCAGGTGAGCTATAATGAAGATGTGAACCATAGGAATGTGGGAAAACCAGGGCGCGGGTTTAAAAAAATAGATATTTAGTAGATAACAGTTGAGGATTGCGTACCTCCCTTAAAGGTATGGGGGTTAAGAAAAAGAATGAAGGAGCAGTTGAGTATGGCTTCTCTGCTTCTAGCTTGAAAATAAAGGTAGATGTTAGTGCCATTCACTGGAATGGAACCAAGATGCAGACTCGCTTGTTGGGGAAGATAATGCGTTCTGTTCGGAACACATCGTGAGACATCTGACTAGAGATGTACATCAGGCTATTGACTATGTATGTCTGGAGTACTGCAGAAAGAGATTCGAAAATATAAATTTTTGAGTCATAAGCAGAGAAATGATAACTGGAGTCGTGGGTCATAGATAAAATCACTCAGAGAGAATGTAGATATTGAATGAGAAGAGAAATAAGAAAGAAGTAAAGATTTAAGGGTACATAGAGGAAGAGGCACTTGTGAAGGAGACTGTGAGGGAGGATTCTTAGAAATTGGAAGAGTTTACATAAAACCAAAAGACAGGGATTTCCAGGAGCTAACAATAAACGAAATTTTTATATGAGGGAGTGCTCATTAGTGTCGAGGGCTAGGAAGAGATCATGTAAGGGAGAAGACTGATGTAAAAAACATGCAAAATCAAAAGATAGAAAGAAGACTGGAAGGAAATATGAAATACACAGAACCCTAACCAGAGTTTTTACTACAGGGAAATTATGAGAGTTTTCAATATTCTTTTTTAAAGTTCTTGTCTAAGTCTTCCCAGACCAATCCAGTGAGCATGTACCAAATTTGAACAATGAGAGAGAATACCTGTAAAAAACTTAGAAGGCTACTGAAATAGAAGACTTCTACTTTCAGCCAAGATGACATAACAGGCACCGGATTTAACTTTTTGCTTATTAAACAATTATAAAACAAGACAAAATATATGAAATAACTGTTTTTTAGATGTTGAACAGTGGGCAGTACAGGATTCTAACCCCTGAAAGTAGGAGGAAAAATAAGATGAGTCATAATACTATAAATATATCCTAGATGGGACTAACATATTAGGCCCCGAAGAAGAAAATATTAGCGAATTTGAAGATATAACAATAGAAATTAAAACCAGGGAAAAAAGACTTTTAAAAAAAGAGAATGGAGCATCACTGAGCTGTTGAAAACTTCTGGGCCTAATGTATGTATAATTTGAAATCCTGAAAGTGGATGAGGAGGACACAGAAGAAATATTTGAAGAATCAGTGGCCTCAAATTTTCCATATTTGATGAAAACTATAAACCCACAGGTCTAAGAAGCTCCATGAATCAAAGCAGAAGAAACATGTAGAAAACACACTAAGGATCAGGATTTCAAAGAAATATCTGCATTCTTCATGCTCATTGAAGCATACTCACAATAGCCACCTAAATGTCCATCCATGAATGGGTGAATAAGAAAATGTGATATAGATAGGTAGGTGATAGATAGGTAGATCAGTCTATAGATAGATTGATAGATGATAGGTAGATGATAGGTAGATGATAGGTAGGTAGGTAGGTAGGTAGATAGATAGATAGATAGATAGATAGATAGATAGATAGATAGATAGATAGATAAAATGAATGATTATTCAGTCTTAAAAAAGATTTTGCCATTTGTGACAGTATGGAGGAACCCGGAGGACATTATGCTGAACAAAATAAGCCAGAAAGACAAATACTGAATGATAGTACTGAATGGGGGAAAGGCATTGGGACAATTGAAAATCCACACGTAAAAAAAGTAATTCAAACTCTTACCTTACACTATACATAAAATTAATTCAAATAGATCATAGACCTAGACGTAAGAGCTAACACTATATGACTTCTAAAAGAAAACCTAACAGGCACTATGGAAAACAGTATGGAGATTCCTCAGAAAACTAAGAATTGATCTACCATACGATCCAGCAATTCCTCTACTGAGTATTTACCCCAAAGACTTAAAAACTCATATCCAAAAAGATATTTGCACACCGATGTTCATAGCAGCATTATTCACAGTGGCCAGGACATGGAAGCAACCGAAGTGTCCTACGATAGATGATTGGCTAAAGAAGCTGTGGTACATATATACAATGGAATATTACTCAGCCATAAGAAGAGATGAAATAGTGCCATTTGCGTCAACATGGATGGACCTCAAGATAATCATGCTAAGTGAAATAAGCCAGACAGAAAAAGTTGAAAATCACATATCACTTATATGTGGGATATAAACACAGAAGCAATAAATGAATAGGACAAAAACCAGAGACTCATGGACATGGACTATAGACTAGTGGTTACCAGAGGGTAGGGGGTAGGGGAGGAGGGGGTAGGTAGATGGTTAAAGGGAGTCAAATATAGAAGGGTAGGGGAAGGGTGAAGTGGGTAAAGGGGACCAAATATATGGTAGCTGAAGGAAACTGAACTTTGAGTGAAAACACACAATAGAATATATAGATGTCGAATTATAATGTACACCTGAAAATTATATAACTGTATTAACCAATGTTACCTTAATAAACTTAATTTTAAAAAAAGAGAGAGAGAAGAAAACCTAGGAGAAAATCTTCATGGCCTTGGATTGAGCAAGAAGTTTTTAGACATGACACTAAAAATGAACTCCATAAAGGAAAAATTAATAAATTGAACTACATCGAAAACTAAAAACATATTTAGAGTTCAAAGACACTATTAAGAAGATGAAAAGAAAAAGCATAGGTTGGGATAATGTATTTGCAAATCACACATCTGAGAAAGGATTTATATTTAGAATAGATAAAGAACACTTACAACTCGATATTAAAAAGAAAAATAACCCAATTTAAAAATGGGCAAAAAATTTGAAGAGACATTTTACCAAAGGAGATAAACAAATAGGGGATTAAAAGTACAAACTTCCAGTTATAAAATATATGTCATATATTAAAATATAAAGCACAGGGAATATAGTCAATAATATTGTAACAACTTTGAATGATAACTTGATTTATTGTGGTGATCATTTTGTGAGGTACATAAATGTTAAATCATTATGCTGTACACCTAAGACTAATTCAATGAAAAAGATAAACAAATGGCTGATGAGCACATAAATAGATGGTCCATATCATTTGTCAATGACATGCAAATTAAAAACACAATAAGATGTCACTGTACATTCACTAGAAGGGCATAATAAGAAAGATAAACAATACCAATTGTTGGTGAGGATGTGCAGAAATTGGAACTCTCATGCATTGCTGGTGGGAATGTAAAATGGTACAACCACATTGGGAAACAGTTTGTCCATTACTTAAAAAGTTATTATACAACACAGAAATTCCATTTCTGTAAATCTATCAGAGATAAATGAAAACATATGCCCACACAAAAATATGTATGAAAATGTCCACAGGATATTATTCACAATAGTCAAAAATGAAAGCAATCTAAATGTTTATCAATTGGTTAATAGATAAAGAAAATGTGGTACATCTATATAATGGAACATTATTTAGTATTTAAAAGGAACGTACTACTGATACATGCTACAACATGGATGAACCTCAAAAACATGCTAAATGAAAGAAGCCAGAAGCAAACACTACATATGTGACTCTATTTATATGCAATATCTAGAAAAAACAAGTTAAAAGAGACAAAAAGCAGATTAAGTAGTTGCCTAGGTCTGGGGTGGGAGTGGAGATTAACTATTAAATGGTCATCAGGGAACTTTTTGGAGAGATGGTAATATTCTAAAACTGCATTATGGGGATGGTTTCAAAACTCTATCAAATCGTTAAATTTATACATTTGCAATGGGTGAATTTTGTGGTATGTACATTATATCTCAATAAAACTGTTTAAAAGAAAACAAAGAAATAAAGACCTTTAGACATAAAAAAGCTGGAAAAAAGTTATTAACAGCAAACCAGCAGTAGAAGAAAGGTTAAAGTATTCCAGGCAAAAGGAAAATCATAACAAATGGAAATCTAGATCTACACAAAGGAGTAAAGAGCACTAGAAATAAAAATATATGGGTTTCTTAGTTATCTATTGCTGTGTAACGAATTACTACAAAACTTAATGGCTTAAAATAGCAAACATTTATTATCTCGCAGTTTCTATGGGTCAGTCTTGGGAGACAATTCTCAATTACATTTCTGCACATCTTGTATCACCTTTGTTCCACATTATCTTTTTATGGATGTTTGTATAGCAAACAGCCTTTGAAGACAGAGAAAGTGCCTTTCTCCCTGGCAGAAGGTAGATTTGTTTCCTGATTCATCTAATAAAGTCTTTGTCTGGGGTAAACTTTAGGTAGGTTTTCTTGCAGCTTTTCCAGCTTTTAACCATAGGCTATGAATGTCAAAGTTGATTTCAGGATGTTTTCTCCTGTGAGGTCCAAACACAAACTTAATTAGCTAGAGCTATGATATTATGCTCCAGGAAACACCTATCCCAGGAGCTGGAGGGAGGGGTACAAAGATGGAAACAAGCATCTAGTAGGAATAAGGAGAGGGTTGGAGAAGAGAACTTTAAAACAGAGATGTATACTGGTCTGGTCTGATAGATTCTCTTTGGAATTCAGGGCAGTGAATTCTGAGGGAGCCAGAGCTTTCCACCTTTGGAGAGCCCATGAAGTTGCGAGTATGCCAATAACTGAGATGATCTCTTGATTGAGAAGAGAAACCACAGAGCCATTGATTGCCTCACCGTCATTCAAACAAAGGAGAGAAACCCAGGCCTTAAGACTGGAGATGGTGAGAACTTCCTCAGTATTTCAACAGCCTGGAGATAAAATTCCCAAAGGCCAGAAATAGGGACAGTATGTTGGTTTTATTATTTTTTATCATAATTATAAGAGTAATGCATGCTTACTGCAAAATGTTTTGAACAGTAGAGAATATAAAGTGGTGAATAAAAACTCTTTCCTTGCCATCTCACTCTTGAGAGACATCTAAGGTAAAGCTATAATCAATCTCTCGCCCTGCCTCTCTCCTCTTCATTCTCCTAAGTCCCTTCCCCAGAGGAAGCTGTTTCTTTTGGCATTTTTATATCTCCGTTTTTCCTAAATAATATGTTCTTATTGTTACCTTTTAATTAATCAGTTTTAGACATGGTGTAGTGACTTCTTTTTATGTAGAATAGGATTTAGCATTTTCACACTCCCATCCCTTCCGTTTCTTCTCCCTCATCTCCATCTAGAATTATATTACAATTTTTGGCTAGATCAGTATTCACTGTTTACATTATTATACCTATGCAAATACTATTTACAACTGACCATCAAAGTATACCAAAATTGTATTTCTTTTCCTACTTTGCTTTTCCTAAAGTTAACAATTGCCTTTTTTTTTTTAATTTGCTTAATATTCTTTGTAATTATTACCTATAACTAACTCTTCTGACATCTTTCAATAACCTTGCACTATGGTTTTCCTTGTGGTCAATGACACCAGGTAATCTGTCAGTTCCAATTTTCCTCTTGAAGACAACCCTCCTGGAGATCATTTTTATTTTCTTATTGGAACTCTATACTTCCTTTATACTCTAGTCCTCCTGCCCAGTTGTCTTCTGAGACTTTGCTTCCCTGTCATCCTGGGATTTATTTTTATTTTTATTTTTATTTTTTGCCCTGTCCTGAGTTGGAGTTCCTGTTGACTAGAATTTGTATCTTTCGCTTTTTCAGGTTACTCCTGTATTTGAGAGATCATGTGCCACAGTGGCTTCATTGGTTTTAGCCTGGTAATAAGCCCACACCATAAATCTTTTGAATCACCTTGCTTTAATCAGGATTGGTTGGCCTTTACACCTGGTGCAAAGCAGTGATCCCAGGATTTATCTTCACTGTCACCTTTAAGATGCTCTTCATCTCTTTCTTTGTTGGAACTTCTGTTTTCTTGGTTTATTTTGGTGAGAAAGAGTGCATTTCAGACATCGCATGTCTGAAAATGTCTTCTCTATCCTAAAAATGGACATTTGGGTCATTTCCAAAATTTCGCTATTATAAGCAATCCTTATACGAGCATCTTTGCATACATGTCTAAATTATTCGAAAGGAGAAACCAAGACTGAAGCATGTGACAGATGCAAGAAATGATGAAGCATGCAAGCATGATGAAGGTCAAAGAGGAGGAGCTCGCCAAGCCCCTATCGTGTAAAGGGTAAGCTCATAAAGGAGAATGGAAGTTAAAGCTGGAAAAATAGGTTGTGGCTAAATCATTGAGGGTCTCAAATGTCCTTTTAATAAGGTTAGATTTGGAAAGCCATAGAGATCTTTTAAATGGGAGTTCGACTTGATAAAAGCTATTCGATTCCACTTCGATAGAGTGAGAAAAGAGTTCTATTGTACCTCAAAATCCATGTTCTAGAAAAGTAGGAGGAAAACCAAGAGATGCTAGGGTCATAGCAGCCAGAGGGGAAGAAGCCTCAAGAAGCAAGTAGCCGACTAGATCATATGATACAGAGGAATCAAATTAAATAACTTAGTGAAAAAAGAATCGTGGTGGAATTTGCCTGAGTAAAATGTCTGTCAGTGGAGAGGAGGAGTCTAAAGGCTAAAAATTATGTCAGCAATAATATAATTCTGCTTTGAAAAGTGCATAGGAAAGGAAGATGTAGAGACAGGAAATGTATTAGTTGGTCTAGGCTGTGCTATAGTAACAAACCATCCCCAAATTTTAGTGACTTAACGTAGCAAAAATTTGTTTCTTATATTCTACGTGGTGGGAGGACTGCTCTACAAATTTTCTTAGGAGCTTAGAGTGATGGAGGCTCCATCAGCTTGAAGTTAGAACTTCTGGAAGACAAAATCCCCTCCACAATTGCCTCAGTAAACAAAGACTTTATTGGAAGATCACATGCCAGCTACTCTATGCATTGGTCCAAAGTAAGATACTAGTCACCTAGGCATAACTTCAAGGGAGCAGGGAAATGTGAGGAGTATATGGAACATTTAGTAAACACCATTATTCTTGACATAGGAAGGCTAGACTATATAAAATTTGTTATAAAGAGGAGAAAGATAAAGTAATATCTAGAGTGACAGGAGGTGAGTGGATTTTTTTGTTGTTGTTGTTTTTCTAATTAAAAAAGAATTGAATTTGCTTACAGGACAGGGAGTGGATAAGCAATAGAGCATGGTATTGGTCCTGGAGAAGGTGGAAAGGGGAGCGATGGGCCTCAGAAAGGAGCCCAGGCCTTCTTTCTCTGAGATTGGCAGGAAGGAAGTGAAGGACATGCAGTTAGCTAAATTTGTGGGTGTAGAGGCAGGAAACTGAGGAAGTTCACACCTGATATTTTTAGTTTCCTAAGAAGTAGGAAGCAAGTCAATTTCCAAAAATGGTGGTGGTGGTGGAGGTGGAGGTGGTGGTGGGAGGAATCAGAAGTAGGTTATGGGCCTTTTAGAGTTTAAACAAGGTTCTCAAATCTATCTCCACTAAGCCACCAGCCATTTAGTAGATAATTACGATAGCTTCCTATCTGGTTTACTTATCTTCCTTCATTCAATCCTTTCAACATATTGCAAAGGGGTTGATCTCTTTTAAAAGACAGAGCAATTCAGACAATGCCATATTCTGTGTAAAACGCTACTGGTTCAATATCTTTAAAATGATCCAAAGATCTGACTCACATTAACTTCTCTACCCTTCATATCTCTCACAAGACACCCCTTCCCTCACCCCCGCTTCATTTCCTTCCTCCTTCCTGTCCCAGGGCCTTCCCAGATGCTCTTCCCTCCACTGGAAAAGCCCAGCCATTCCACTTCTACTTTCACTTAGCTAATTCTAACTTTCCTTTAGAATAGAAATTAAATGTCACTTTTTCAGAGAGGCTTTCCTGGACCCTTCAGACTAGGGTAGATCTATTGGATGCTTTTATAATACTTGGAGTTTTTCCCTTTGCAACACTCTTCACAATTGTAGATATATGTTTATATATAGTGGGCAAGGTCTCTTCCCTCTGCTAGACTTTAATTCTATGAAGGTAGGCACTATATCTATTGTCTGTTTTTGTTATCTGTTTAACATGTAGCACATTGCCTGGCATATAACAGGTGATAAGTAAACGTTTGTAAAATAAATGAACAGATAAATCAGTTTTGTTAGTTAATTAGTTCATACCTATTGTGAAGAGATGACCAAGGTTGCAATACTTATGAGAGTCCAGTCAAGGATGAAGCCCACAGAATTGCTTTAGAGACAATCTGCATGAAGTAGAAAAGGCAGATTGTTGGACCAATACAAAGTTCAGACTTTTCAGAATAAGTGTGGCAGAAAGAGGATAATGCTGGTTTTCATGCTGCACTATAAGGTCTAGGCAGAATAGGAAAGGAAGGGAAATATTAAGGAGAGTGATGGACTTGGGAGAAAACAGTGAGGTCAAAGGCCTGATGGCATCCAGGATGTCAAGGAGCAGGTATGGTAGGAGTAAAAGAGTGAGAGAGCTAGGGAGCCAGGAGATGACAGTCAGAGATTTAATATGCCAGAATTTAAGATCTCTAAAGTGGAGTGCCACATCTTGAGAAGGTCTCGGGTATAACCATGGTTCTGAGGTAGTGGTTATTGTTGCCAGCATTAAGGAACAAAGAGGCTAGGATGTTAAACGACTTCACATAATGAAGTCACCTGGGCGATGGCAGGACTTGAAGTGGAGAAGACTTGAGGGACTGAGGTAGTCAGAAGAAACCACTGCAAAGAAAGCATAGAAGATGGCATGAGCCTCAATGGCAGGCCCTCCATCATTCCTTCCATTCTTAGGTCACTCGTTCAAGAATCGTGGTCCCAAGACAGAGTCTGATGCGCTGAGCTAGATGACATAAGCCTCAAAGGAGAAGTAAATTTTGCATGCGATAGAAGCGTAGTGATAGGTTAGTGTCAATGGAGAATGACGAGACTGCCAATGGAGGCCCCAATAAAATATGCGAGAAGAGGCAGCTTCTAATCAAGAGATTAGAAGAAAATATAGGGAGGTGTGGCCTTGAGGAAGAGCCAAGTTTCCATTAAGCAGGAGGTGAAGAGAGTAATCTGCCATGAACATAATGTTTATAAGAGGTTTTTGTCTGTTTGCTTGTTTTACAATGGATCAAAGGTTGTTCCAGCTGTAAAAGTAAAAGTCACAACATGTAATAGAAAGAGGACAGGCTATCTGTCAGAGGTCAGAGTTCCATTTCTGGCCTCATCATTTACTTGCTGAGCGACCTTAACCAATTACTTCACCTCTTTGAGCTCAGTTTTCTCATCTGTGAAATGATAAAGTCGTAACTGGCTTACTGTGAGGATCAAATATATAATGGATGCAAAATGGTACTGTAAACTGCAAAGTGCCATCTACATGTGAGTTATTACTGCACAGCGAGTTAATGGTAGCATTTGGACAAAATTCTTAATTCTTGACTCAATTTATAACAGTCCTGTAAGAAAGTCAGGGCAAAGGCTGTCTCCATTTTACAGGCTCATTTATTCAAAAAATCTTACTGAATTACGGCCATGCCACCCCGAATGCGCCCGATCTCATCTGATCTCCGAAGTTAAGCAGGGTCGAGCCTGGTTAGAACTTGGATGGGAGACCACCTAGGAAGACTAGGTGCTGTAGGCATTTAAAAAAAATAAAATAAAATAAAGTAAGAAAGAAAGAAACCTTACTGAGTACTTATCGTATGTCAGTTACTGAGCTGGACGAGGGGATAGTGAGATGAATCAGACACAATCTATAACTTTGGAGTTCATAGTTTAATGGAGGAGACAGACGTAGTAACACGATAAGTTGTGCTATGTGGCATAATGGTGGACTAGACTGCTAGTGTGCACAGAAAAACGAACAATTAGGGAGAGCTTGAGAGAGCTTTCTAGTAGGAGTGGCATGGGAACTGGGTCTTGAAGATTAAGCCAGAGAAGAGGAGAGGTATTCCACTCCCAGTCAGTTAGTGGTGAAGATCCAACTAGAACCCAGAGCCACAAACATGCAGTTATGTGCTCCGCACCCCCCTGCCCCCACCCCGTGCTCTCTAGACAAAGAGAAAGAAGCCTCTCTGGTCTCACTTAGAAGCTTATTCTCTTTGTTTTTGCTAAGGGCCTGGCTGCCATGGGAACACCATTCTTGCTTAGTCTCTTTTCTATATGCTGTCAACAACTTATTGTCGGGGAGCAATTGCACAGCTCAGATCCCCCAGATATGAGGCATCATGCTTGTTTCTGCCTCTTAGCCTCTTCCCAATTGTCTAATGATGCCTGTTGTTGGCTGACTGCCCTTCCTTATTTGGGAACAAATCAGAGGTCAGTGGGTCAACTAGTAAGCAGCTTTCCCAGGAAACCAGCAAGCCTTTAAAGGAATCATGACTTGTCACACACCCCATGATTGTGCCACACAAATGGGGTTCCTGGAGGACTCTTCACCCTGTCCCCTTCTCCCCTCACTATTTCCTTCAGTAACATTGAGGAAAAACCAGGTCGTATCTAGTTTCTTCATTCTCTTAGGTTCCCAAACTGATGGTTCCCTTCTCACTTTTTCAGAGAGCATTGTTGGAGACCTACCTCTTTTCCTGGAAACTTGGTCATCCAGGATTGGGCCCTATTTTAATAGCTAGCAATGATAAAATCATGGTATATCCATTTTATAGATGAAGAAGCTGAACCTCAGAGAAGGTAAGAGATGGTGGGCACCATCTTTGGAGGGACAGCAAAACATGAGACGGGACTGTAGCCTAAGGCAAGAAAATAATAATACAAATGTTGGCTGTCTAGCATTCAGGTCCCTTTTCCTAACAGTACTCTCATTTCTGCACACATTATGTAGAGTCGTGGAGGGAGTGGGCATCCAGATGCCTATCTATCACTATAGTCACTGAAAGGCCAAAGAGTTCTAGTGTCTGAGGTTTAAAGCAAATAGAAATTACCTCTCTACTGAGATTAGCACTGTGCTTAACCTACTGTGAATGCTTAGGGAATATCATTTCTGTTTCACCATCATGTTATTTATTATCCGTGCGGTGTTAGGCAAGTCACTTAACATTCCTTGCCTCAGAAATGATGTATGTAAAACTGCCAGTGTTCTTAATGTTTATTAACTGTTATGCTTGTCATAATTATTTTGTTATTGGCGTAATTATTTTATTATTTTATCATGAGTGAATGGGTTGAATCAATTGTGCTATGTCATTGGCATGACAAATTACTTAACATAATGCAGAAACAGACTTTGACTTGTTGATGTAGAAGTTTATATCATTGAATAGAAAGGTCACGTTATGATATTTAGATTAAAAACTATATATAAATAAATATATACCTGAAATGATATATCCCAAAATGATAACCAATATTTATCTTTAGGCAGTGTGATTGTGGATAATTTTCAAATTTTATTTTTGCCTTTCTTCATTTTCTGTCTTCACGAGCAGACATTATTTAGTAGTAATTATTTTTTAAGTGGGGTGCTGCAAGGATGGCTGCTCAGAGAGTATTCTCACTTTCCTGCGTGGTGAAGCAGTATGACTAGGGGAAGATGGGTTCCAAAGGTGAAGTGGCTCGGCTGCTGGCCAGCAGTGACCCACTGGCCTGGATCTCAGGCGATAAGCCATATGCAGAGCTGTGGATGGGGACATACCCACAGGGAGATGCCCAAATTCGTGACAACCACATCTTACAGAAGACCCTAGGCCAGTGGATTGCTGACAACCAGTACTACTTGGGCTCGAAGGTCAAGGAAACCTTTAATGGCAAGCAGCCCTTCCTCTTCAAAGTGTTCTTGGTTGAAATGGCCCTGTCCATCCAGGCACACCCTAACAAGAAGCTGGCAGAGAAGCTGAACCTCCAGGCTTCACAGCACTACCCTGATGCCAACAAGTCAGAGATGGCCATTGCCCTCACCTCCTTCTAGGGCTTATGTGGCTTCCGGCCAGTTGAAGGGATTGTGACCTTTCTGACGAAAGTGCCCAAGTTCCATTTCCTAATTGGAGATAATGCAGCAACGCAGGTGAGGCAGAGCCCGAACTGTGACTCCCAGGTGTGACCTCTGCTCTGCAGGGCTGTTTCTCCCAACTGATGAAGAGTGAGAAGGTGGTGGTGGAACAGCTCGATCTCTTGGTAAAACAGATCTCCTAGCAAGTGGATGCTGGAGACAGGGAGGACATCTAAGGGGAGCTCTTGCTGCAGCTGTACCATCTGTATTCCAGTGATATCAGATGCTTTGCCATCTACTTCCTGAACCCGCTTACCCTGGAGCTGGAAGAGGCCATGTTTCTGGAGGCCAATGTGCCTCAAGCCTACCTGAAAGAGACTGCATGGAGTGCACAGTATGTTCAGACAACACGGTATGTGCCGGCCTGACACCCAAGATCATCCATGTGCAACTCTGTATGACATGCTCAGCTAGAACCCCAGCCTCAGCAAGGATAGTCTCTTTTCTCCAACATGGAGTCAGGAAGACCCCTATCTCTCTTTCACCCCCCTGTACCTGGCTCCATCACTAAGTATAAGGTCTTGGCATTGGACTCTGCTAGCATCATCCTGATGGCGTAGGGTACAGTGACAGCCAGCACTCTCACGGCCCAGGCAACAACCCTTCTGCAACATGGTGGGGTGCTAGTCATTGGGACCAATGAGAGTGTCTCACTCACTGTGCCTGAGGACCTGCTGATATTCCATGCCTGCTGTCTGCTGTAGAGGCCACAGCCATCTTGGCTCTCCTGGCTCACCCTAAATCCTGGCCAGCCTTATCTCCTCAGGTCTGGTCCAAACTCCTTCCCTGCTCTGGACTTTTTTGGGTGCACGTTGGAAGAGCTGGTATAGAGTAATGAGCTTGAAGGCAGTGACTTTTGAGCAGGCCTAGGTTGACCCAACTTCTTCCTGGGAAGATGGGCCCAGGTGAGGACTAAGGACTGACACTCCTCTTGTATTCTCACCACACCTGAGCCAGACTCAATGCAGGAGGCAGCTCTGTTCCACCTACAGTATTAGACAGGCTGGTGAACTCTATGATTAGCTCAGCATCAGTTACAGCAAAGGGATAGGTAACTAATACTAAGAACAGGGTTCTGGCCCTGGGACTGCCCATTTCCTCAGCTGCAGAGGAAGGAAAGGGTAGGCCTGTGGACCAGTGCTGTTCATCATCACTTTCTTGCTCTGTCAAAACAATTTAAGATCAATTGTGTTGAGGAAAAAGGAAAAACAAAGATTATCACTTAGTGGCAAATCAAGGACTCTGACTAGATTTCAGTCAGGGGCAAATTCAAGGGGGTAGGGCAAGGCAGCCAGGTTGCACTCGATAGAGATGGAGTCAGAAATGTCAGTCAGAGCATACTCTGGATGACATGCCTCTGGTTTAAGGAAGGTCCTAGGCAGTGCCTAGATACAGATCCAACCTTCCAGGGAAGCTGGAGGCCAGAGCTCAGAGAATAATTTCTATCTGTCCCCTATCTCTTCCCTGCATCTTCTACCACTTTATCCCTCTGCAAAAAAGAAAAAAACAAAAAAACAAAAAGAAAAAGATTCCAGCCATTAAGTTCCTCAAATATGGCAAACTGATTTCCACCTCAGGGCTTTATTACTGCCTTTTTTCCCTGTTAAACCATTTGTAAGTTACTCTTCATCTACCGGCGACCATCTATCCCATTAGCCTATTTATTTCTTTGATAGCATTCATCCACTCTGAAAATATCTTGATTGTTGTCAGAAAAATGTAAGCTCATGAGTGCAAAGATGTTGTCTGTCTTGTTCACCATATACATGCTGTGACAAGAATAGTGCTTACAGAAAGCAGGAGCTAAAAAAAAAAAAAAAAAGAACACCCACTGATTTGATGCAAAATCAGAATTCCTCATCAGAGAAAGTGTTAAGCAGGGAAACTAAGACAGAAACCCAGCTGTGATACCGGGATTCGGTAGCATAGACAGTCAGCAACTGTTGAGTTCACCTTTTGGGGTTGGACGTAGTCAAGAATATAAGGAAACAAATACTATTTCAAGTGTTTTTTCCTTTGCAAAGAGTAGTTATTACCCCCCTCCCCCAATTGATGACATTTTCAGAATATGACATGGTCTGTAGATGAGTTTATTGGAAGTCTGGGCTTCTAGGCTAAATGAGTAACTTCCTGAATGATGTGAAATTGATGAAGCTTGTGGCATTACGGAAAAACATGACACAAATTGTGCACTAAGGCAATTCCATGGAAAGATGTTTGATAGTATAAATGGTCACTTAGTTTAAAAGACTTTGGCTTGAAGTTATGACAGCTGAACATTTCTTATACATACCAAAATCCCCAGTATGTAGCTATTAACTCAGCTTTTCTGGGACACAAGGAAGCAGACAACTAGAGTTCTATGCCAAACCTTCTGTAAACAAGTAGAAAAAATGAGGAGGGGGGAAGGGGAGTAGAAAATAGTTAAGACTTTTATTCTACACCTTTTACATGCCACACACTAACAAGGAATGAAGTTCTCATTTAATAATACTGCAACAGGTATTATTTCCACTTCCCAGATGAAAATAATAAGGCTAAAACAGATCGACTTAACCAAGATCACAGTTAATAAATTACAGAAGAAAATCTAATTCCAGGTTTATTTGACTCCAAGACCATCTACCACACTTGCCTCCCCAGCATTCTTGGAAATCCCCTTGATGAAATGTATTGCTCATCTGCGGGGTGCAAAGGGCAACGATACGGCTGAAAAGAAGGCAGGAAGTAACAGGAAAAACTAACCCATAAACTATAAGGTTGAATCACATGAAATTGGTGATGACTTTTTTTGCCATAAAAGAAGCAATATTGTTCAACCTCATGGTATTTGTGGTGAGAAGATCACTATGACAACACTATTAATCACTACTCTGTCACCCATTTGTACACACCTTTACGTATTACATTTCATTGCCATTTCAGTGACCCCTTGAAGCAGGAAGAGGGAGGATAATCATTCCCATTTTACACATGAGGAAAAGCAGGTCTGGTAACCCTACATGCTTATCAGAGCAGCATTTGCCCTTAGGAAAATCTGTAACATTTTTTAAGGCTTCTCCCTGTCTTCCACTTCCTACTCCCACCACATCCCACTGTCTACATCATGTTCTGTCAAAACAACTCTTGAATTTGTCTTCTATAGTAGGCTCCTAACTGGTCTCCCACACCCTCAATCTTGTCTCCAAACTGTAGCCAGAGATTTTTCTAAATGCAAATTTGATCATTTCACTTACCTCCTTAAAATCCTTAGTTCTTCATTCCTCACAAGATAAAGTTCAAATGCCCCAGCCTGTCCTTTATGACCCTGACCCCCGTCTACCATCTCCCGCCTCACCATTTGCCATTGCCCCTCAACACACCCTGTCGTGTAGAACCCACCTCTTACTTTACTCGAACTGTTCTGTGGCTGGATGGCTTTCTCATCTCTCACCTGACATTCAGCAGGCCAATTTATGCTTTTCAAGGCTTAGTTCAAATGTCACCTCTTTGTGAAACCATGCCTGACTTTCTTCTGGTAGTCACCAGTTTTCTATGCTCTCACAGCAGTTGGTACATTTCTTCTATTATAAGACCTATTAAACAATACTCTGATAGGTGTTCATGTGTCCTTAAGATACTCAACAAACTGCTTTTCACCCTTTGTAACTTCAGGACGTAGCACAACACTAAACATACAGCAGGTATTATCAGTTAGAACCCAAAGGTCCTAGAAAGTCCTTGTCTTGTGCCTCAGGTTAGGGAATAAGGGAAAAGTCCTAATGACATGTTGAGTGCCAAAAACCAGGGCAAACTATTCCAGGACTTTTCCAGAAGTCAGTACATTGAAAGTATAAGCCAGGGACTACCTGAACCTGGATTAATACTTTCATTAACAAGGCTTATTTTCATTAAAGTAAATAGTATCTACATGATCTGTATGAATTACATAAGAATATTTGGATTTTATATTTCACAGAGACACCTAGGCCAGTGGTGGAGCACCTAGAAACCAAATTGCCCTTTGCTGCCACCATAATAACACATTTAATTCAATTAGATGAGCAAGGAATAATTTACTAGTAGAAAATATGTATGCAATATAAAACCATCAGGAGTACACATGGCCACAAAGACAAGCTGTTAGATCGAGAGCATTTAGCTGGCCAAATATTCCCATAATGCTTCCTTGTTACTTTTTAAATTTGGTAGCAAATATTAATGTGTCAAAAACATGTATGAAGAAGAAATAGAAGATTGAAAAAATTCCTTCTACCAACTTTTCTTGAACCTGAAAAAAAGACCAACATTGTTTGATTTTACCTGTGGGAACATACTGGTCTAGCTTGTGGAATCCCAGTATACTAGCAGATAGTTAAAAACCACACTTTAAAGTCATACCTTTACTCAAAGCACAGGCCGTTAAAAAAACAAGTGTGACCTGAAACGACTCCATAGAAAGAGAAAATTTTGATTACAATAAATGAAATTCACTTTTTAATGTTGTTGGGCTTTAGGAAATGGTTTGCGTAACTTAGTGCAGTTCAGTATTTTTCCTAGATGCCTTGACCCAGATAGGCCTTTTCCCACTGTCCTGGCTGAAGTCTTGTGCTGCAAGATTCAGTCTTCTCCCTGTTTTAAGAGAATGCAGTGCTTACTCATGAGGAGATGCCAGCTCCTGGGTGGGCCCAGAAGCAGCTAAGGAACTTCTTCATTTCAGACACTTAGGAGCCCAAGAGATCTTGATCACAGATCTAAAAATCACAAGAGCAGGAATAAGGGACTCTGGGTAATGAAATATCTTAGCCACACCCAGTGACCTGAGGGGGTAGACAGCATTTATTTTCAAGATGTAATTGCGATACAACTTATAACTGGTATATTTTTATTTTTTTATTCACTTGGAGAGACAGGCAGTATATCTATAACACATCCTGATTCCTTAATATGAGACATTCTTAGAGTGGTCTTTTTCCCACCTAACATTTCAGAGGCACATTTCCACAAGGTTAATTTAATTCACACCCTGTAATCTTTATAGCTACATGCCCTATTCATTTGGCCACTCAATAATTACTTAGCCTCTATTATTTACTGTGTACTCTGGTACACTCTGTATTTACTTAACACCATTTGCTATCAATACTCATTTTGGAGTGTCACAATCGTTTTCAATTTTCATTGTTAAAAATACTATTAAAATCTCTAGACTTTTCTTTTTTTAGGTATGCCTTTCAAAATGGTATCACCAGGGAAGAGCCTAAGCAAGTCAAGGAATTGTATAGCTACTGTTGTATGTGGTCAAGTTTAAAGTATAAGATTTATTTTAGAATTCTATGTGAAATTTATGGTTAGACCACTGCAGAAGACCAGGATGAAGATGACAAGAGTCTAAACTAGGGCAATCGCAGTAGGAGAGGGAAAAAAAAAGACAGGAAAATACTGAAGAAGGGAGAACATGGAACTTGGTGTCTGATGATACAGGGGGTAAGGGTGGAGCTAGGCATGATTATTGGGTTTCTAGCACAAGTGACCAGATAGAGGACATAGCAGAGGAACATGTTTGAGGGAACAAGATAAGTTCCATTTCATGTTGATTTTGAGGCATCTGTGGAGATATTCAGGTGGAGATATTCCAGTTGACTATAAAGTTTGTTGAAGAGGTAGCTATAAAAACATAAGGCTTTTTAGTATAAGTTTCTTAAGCCAGAAACCCTGAAGGTCAATTAACTGAATTATTTCATTTTACAGATGAGGCGATAGGCCCGGACAGCTGTTTTCAGAAAGCAACTTTGAGAATTGAGATTAGATTTAGGAAGCCTCATTCAGGGCTATTTCAGCCCACCATGCTGCATTCCATTTTTATACCTTGTTGTTTTTATAATTATTCAAAAATACATGAGTAGTTTTCTCAGAATCCTAGTTATGTTTAGAACCCCAGAAAAAAGGTGTAAATCTCACCCACTTGCATTCTTTTGTAACTGCATAACTGACTTTTCAATCAAAAAGATCCTGCCATGAATGCTAGATAAAATAAAGAGAAAGTGGTCTGATTACTGGAAGTGACTTTGATCAGAGTGAGCAACTCTAAATATCACACTGTTCCTATAGCCTGGCTGCGCATATTTCTGTGCTTAATTGTTAAAGAATCAGTCATTTGATTATCATTCTGAAAGCAACCAAAAGTACTATGTTCATCACAGACCATCTATCACATGAGGTATATGGGTTATGACAGTTACATTTAGTTGTGATAAGAACAGTTGATAAGAAAAAGTACCAAGAGCTACTCAAAAAATTGACATGATAAGTACTGTTACAAAATTGAAGGCCAATGATACCTCAAATAAAGAATTCTTGAGAAATGAAGCTTCTTTTTAAGTAAGTTACCGGTGTTAAAAACAAAAATAAAGCAAGTACAGTATAAAATTAGGACCTAAGTTCTGAGGGAGGTATGAAGAAAATGAGACTAGGTTTCTGTCTTCTCTGCAGTGTAAGGAAAGAAAGTGAATGGGGGAAGAAATGAATGAATGCTTATTGATGAGTGCCTACTATGTACCAAATATTCATAATAAATTCATTTTATTTCATATCTCACATCAACTTTGTAAAGTACACATTATAAACACCCTAGAAATGTGAAAACAAAGGCACAAAGAGATTAGGCAGTGGTGGCAATATGTGACTAGTTGCAAGGGCTTTAGTGTCAGGCACCCTGGCTTTAGATTTGGGTTCAACTCTTACTATTAAGCCTTAATTAATAAGTAACTTACCCTCTGTATTACTTAATATTGTTTGCTTATCAATATTCATTTTGGAGTATCTATAATTGTCATCATCATCATCTGTAAATGATATAACCATCATCTGTGATACTGACTGTAATCATCTGTAAATGATGATAATATCTGCCTCACAGTCATTGAGAGGATTATGTAAGCCATGAAGAAAGCACCCAGTAAGCATTCAATAAATCAGCTATTTACCATTGTCTAAAACCACACAGCAAATAAGTGGTAGATAGGACTCCACACTTTTCTGATTCTAAACTGAACTTCTGCACTGTACCTGGTTGTCTCTTTAGGCTCCTGAGATGCTGGGAGTGGAAAGTAGAGCTCAGGGAGGGGAACAGATAACACTGATGGTGTACTCATAATCTGGGAGAGGGCAGAAAGGCAGGAAGCTGAAATAAGTATTAGGACAAAAGACAAACTATAATTTTAAACGGAATCTTGACTTAGGGGGAAGGCTATAAATTGTTAGCTAAGAACACTTACCAGAGTGGAAAGAAGTCACCAGTAAAACTACTTACCTTACCCAATATATAGCACAGATATTTCACATCTGATATTGTTTCTAAAAATATTTTAGATATCCAGAAATGAGTTCTTGTGCCTATTTTATAAATCACATAGACGTTTCTTACAGCTAGCAAAATATCGCTAATATCAATCTCCTTGCTAATAAAAAATTACCTGTTTTTCTCTTATAAAAACAGCTTTAAACTCTGATCACTTTTAATTCCAAAATAAAAGGAACTGCAGAGAGCTCCCTCTAGTGCCATAACAGCTTCTCTTGTAAGATTAACAAGTTAACTCATTCAATGTATTTATATATTATACCCTCACTTGGTGTCAGATACTATGTTTATTCTCTTACCAAACATTATGGTCCTAATTATATGATATTTTCTAATGTGAGCAGGTACAACCTTTAAATATATATTATATCCTTATTGAGAGAACAGTGTAAATAGCTTCTCTAGTGCTGTTATCCAATTCCATTTACATTTATTAAATGAACATAGCTAAAGAAATGCTGAAGTAAACAGCTTAATGTAGTATAGATATCTGACAACTGTGTTAACTTCTCTCTTTGTTCTCCTTATTTATGAATTTAAGAAAATGGCAATGTGAGCCAATTTGATCCCAACAAAAATGGTCTGAATATGTTAGGCAGGCAATTTTCTGAGTTATCAATAGAGATATATTCTAGGACATACAGAGGCATAATTCCTTGAGATTTTAAATGCGATACTAGTTGATTGTGAATACAAAACTGAAATCTTTAACATGCTAAGTCACTTTCTTGTCCTATATATTGCCAGCCAATAGATGTTCGATGAAAAAAGAATTCCTTAGTCAAGTAAGATTAAGACATGATGGGTTAAACCAAACTAATCTGCTTTCTTTACTGAAAGACCTCTCAGAACACTAATGTGCATGGTGAATTCCCAGCACAGGACAGTATAAACCTTTTCACAAACTTACTTGACTATGGAGCCCTTTTCCTCCTAGAATATCTAATGACATCAAGGACGCCAACGTTCAATGGAACATACTTTGGGAAATGATTTAATCCAAAGGTGCACCAGTTTCTCTGCTCTCATCATAAATCTTCAGCCTTTGACTCAGTGCATCAAACTGAACCCATCCTTCCTTCCTGCATTCCTAGTATCTTTCCCATTCGGTACTCACTGACTGCTTTGAGATCTCAGTGCTCTGGAATCTCAAATGTCTGGTAATCCTTTGGTTCTTTCTGATTAAAAGAGCAAGTGGCTTCAAAGTTTATGACATCATACAAGTTACCAAGCTCCTTCACAATCCAAACAAATCATTCCATTCTCACTCAAGCACTGAAATAGGAGATGCTGCTTTTACTCTTTCGAAGACCTTATCTGTGGATTCATCCTGAATGCCTGAAGCCTAACTGGAAGACAGAGTATAACAGTCCAATGTTTAGCCTTAGCTAAAAGATCATACTATTTCAATCATCCCCAAGGAATGCAAGGACCAAAAGGACAGCACAATCACACTCTAGGGAAGTTAGTTCAGAAAGGCATCTGGAATCATATTGGGAGGTGACGGTGCCCAGCCTAGTATAAAGTGAGAAAAAGGGGAGTGAGCAAGGCATGGACGCAACATGAGAACAGTACAGTTTTTTGAATCCTCTGGAGCTGAATCCTCCCAGTACAGTTTCGGTAACTGGCTGGAACCAATTTAATTCCTAATAAACATAAAAGAATACCCAAAGCTAAATGTGAATGAATAAAATCTATTTTGGGTTATCTATTTTTCATTATGATTCAGGATAATTAGAACAGTATATTTATTTCAGTTAGGGTTCATAATACTCTTTTAAACTGAAGAGGGATCTGTTTTCTCAAGTTATTTGGTACTTTCTTCCTGGAGTTAAATTCCAGAGAAAAGCCCTTTAGAATAAAATAAGGCATTTCTAAACTTACTGATGTTGGAATAATAAATAAGTAAAATCGATCAAGTAAATCAAGGCCTGTCTCATTTTACATCACTGGGTTTGTACATTCTGTTAATAAAGTTCATATATTCACAACTCAAAGAGTAATTTAAATTTATAATAGAAATCTATAACCCAACAAAAAAATCCATTGCTATATAACTAAAATTATGTAATTATACATTTATTTATAAAATAACAGAAGATTTAGGAATAAATCTGTTTATTGTATTGTGAAAATGGTCGTGGTACATATGAGAAACATTATATAGTTTGAGGACAGCATTCAGAACTGTTAAGACAAAAGACAAACTATAATTTTAAACTCAATCGTGATTTACGGGACAGGCTGTAAATTATTGGCTGGAATGCGTTCAGCATGAACTCAGATTCTATATAACATAAAGCATGAAAAAATACAAAAGATGTTGGAGTCCAATAAGCCCATACCTAAATTTTAACTGTAAAGCTGCAAGGACTTCTTGTTTATTCTTATACACTAGTTTTCTTCTGAGATAAGTTGATTTTATCTCCAAGACTTAAGGCCATTCCCTGTAAACAAGAATGAAGATGCTTATAATTATTGAAACTATGTAAAACCCGTATCTTATTCTATCTCAACCAAGTCCCCAATCAATAATACCACATTCAACAATGAAACCAAGGATGTACAAAAGAGACTCACCAAAACCTTACTTGGTTAAGTACTTTTAGTGTTAGAATCACGAACAGTCACTGGATTTGTTGCTTGGATTTTAAAATATTTAAAGAACCCATTTCACAAACACCTCATGAGAATCAATCATTTAAGCAAATAATCAATTATTTAAGCAAATAATCCAGAATGAAAAGGCCAAAAGGTGGTCCATTTTAATGAAGCAAAGGCTGTATTTGTATTCAGAGAATACATTTATTATATATATATATACACACACACATATATATATATGCATCTAATGCACAAAACACTAGTGTGACAGAGCATAGTACATACATAAATAAGAAAGCTTTAAATTCCTTCTCCTTTTGTTCAATTCAGAGATGATCTCAAAAAAAGCAATTGTTACCTGACTTTTTGCACGAATCCTTATGTGGCCAGTAACAGGGGCCTCTGGTCCCTGGTGAATAGGCTTCTCAATGCTGACATTTGCAAGTGCGTCTTCTCCAAATATGGAACGAGCATAGAGGTTGGCTGCCATAAAGCCACAGTAACCAGAAAGTGCCTGGAAGAAATTAGTGATAAATTCAATACTTTACTAGAAAACTACATAGAAGAAAGACCAAAGAGCATAGATGAACTATCACTTAAAACAGTACTTATCATATGGTGGTGGTGACACAGCTGTATGAGTTTGTTAAAACTCATGGAACTACACACTTGAACAATATGGATTTTACCACATCTATATTATATCTCAATAAACCTGACTTTAAAGAAATAGCACTTACCTCAATTTGTATTTATACATTTTCCATTTACTTAGAGTTGTTTGACTGCCCCTTACACCAGACCTTAAGCTCCATGAAAAGACTATTTAAATTTTGTTCATTATTGTATATCCAGCAGCTCCTAAGTATGCTGGGCGTATAATATTTGTCTGAATATCTGTTGGGCTCAGTATTTGTTAAATAAACTAATATATGAATTAAAACCTGCTCGTCTCGCAGCAGATATTCTTTTACTGATAAAATTAGTATTATAACATTAGCAAAAATCTTATAAAGACAAAATTTCTTAGAGCCTTGGCTTCAGTTTTCTCTTTCTTGTCTTTTTTCATACATACACAAACATAGCAGAAAAGCAGAGTATATCAACAATTCTGTATTTAAGCAAATAAAGTCTGACCCACAATCAGAGCCAACAGAATATATCATGGAAATTTTCTAATCGAGTATCAAAAACTATTTTGGAATAAGCCTTTAGCTTATTCCAAAGGGAGAAGACTGAAAAGGAATTTGACTATTCAGTTGGATCAGTGCACTAGGAACGAGCAGGTTGGTATATTCCAGCAGAGAAAGATAAGCAAATTCATACATTCTATGGGATACCTTCTTTTAGCTAGGCCAGAATGACACTGCTTTTCTCATGCTGAATAACAAAAATACACTAGAGGAAATACAAGAAATCCAGGAATCCACCATACTACTCTCCATCGGATTTAAGAAGTTCTCAGTCTTACCTTTTCTGGGGTGAGGCATTTCATGTTTGTTGACTTTAATATGTGTTGTAAATAGTCATTCAAATCAATTATGTTTGTGTTAACTGTCACCTGTACAGAGGGAGAAAAAAGTCAAGATTATAATTCTTACAATGAGAAAGTTGTGAATTTCTTATCTTGGGGTTGAGAAACAATCACTTGTGTGTCAAATGAGACCTGCCTCCCAAGTATTTAGTGGAGAAGATGGGCAACGAAAAAGTAAATGACACCTACAAAATCCAACAAACTGAGGATAGTATCAAAACTTTCAGATATAGATAATTTCATAGAAGAGCAACATATTCCATATAAAATGTTTCTAATAAAAATCAGCCTCAAAGAAATAAACTTCTTCAGTTGGCCACTGGCTTTGCAAAGCATCTTTGAACACTGGATTCAATGACAAATTATTATTCATACATACAAGAAATGGAATATTGTCTATAATGTCGATCAATAAATCAGATTATAGAACTGCTACTCTCACCAATTTAGAACAGCAATTTACCAAACTACTTGTATGACTTCCAGTTAAGGCTACTTTGCAAAAATAGATATTGAAAGACTTTGCTTTTGACATCACTTTTCAGTGGGATTAATTTTATAGGAGAATCCCTTAACACTAGCCAAAGAGAAATGAAGATTAGGAGTTCAAAGAAATCTTTCTAGGACCAACTTTGTTTTCCCATTCAAATTCGGCCCACATTTGACGGAATTCAGCATCAGTGCAAGTTGCAGGCTGGATATAGTCCATGATGTCAATGTGAATATCACTGAGGACCACACAATTTCTGTCACTTGCTGCTCCAGAGACATCATAAACTGCAATACACATATACAAAACAATCCCAATCATCGGAGGCAAATTTTAATTTAGAAAGTTTTAATATTTCCAAATAATTATGGTATTAATAAATATTTTTATAATGCTTATATATTGCTCTAATCTAAATGCTTTACAAATATTACCTGTTTAACACTCCTATCAATCCTATGTTATAATACTATTATTTTCTATCTTATAGGCGAGGAAACAAAAACAAAGAGAAGTTAATTAAGTTGCTCATGGTCACAGAACTAGTAAGTAGTGGGGGGCCAGGATTCAAACTCAAGTGCTGTGTGCTAAGCATTCCAGGGGAATACACAAGTAATAGTGCTCCCATAGTAGGTGCTTAACTAATATTTTTGAATAAATATTACTGAGCCATAGTACTTGATGATACAAGGTTATATGCTTCTATGACTATCTCTTCCACAGTAGACAGTCATAATCTGATTTGAACCTTCCTTCCTTCCTTCTAGCCTCATCCCTTGACATTCCCCACCCTATCTACTTTCAGAGAAAATTGAGGTTACCATGAACCATTTTCGGCTCCACATCTAAAATTAAATGTATCTTTCTCTGAATCCACTCTCACCTCCTCAGATTTTATACCAAAGAAGTGCTGCTTCTTCCCTCTTTCGCACTTCTATCTTTACCTTCATATTCTCTACTGACTTTCTTTCCTTATAATCAGACTACAGACATACTCAAGGCCCTCTCATCTTAAAAAATAAACAAATCTCCCCTCATCCTTGACTTATATTCTGGCTACTGTTCTCTTTCATTCTTATCAAAACCAAGGTCCTATGCTCAGAATAGTCTACACTCACTATCTTTATTTCTCCATCTCCTATGTAGTCTTCAACTTATCACCACTGTCCAAGATCTATATGATGAATATTGTAATATCACTAATCACTAAATCTAAAGGACCCTTCTTTTAGACTTCATGTTACTTGATCTTTTGCAGCTTCAGATACTTGAAAAGTTTTCCTTATTTATCTCACCACACTTCAGATTCATTTGTAGGCTTCTCCTCATTTGACTAAGCTTTTAATATTGTGATTCTCTTGGATTCAGTTTGCAAATCTCCCCTCTTCTCATTTTTTTAATGCTGTCCTCCGAGTGATTTCTTCCATTTTTATGGCTTTTAAACAAATATATCTCTAGTTTAGACCTCTTGTTCAAGTTGCAGACTCATATCAAATTGCCCTTGGGTATCTTCAGACACTTTATTATTCAACCTGCTCAAGATTTAACTTATTCTGTCTCTCAAATTTGGTCTTCTCTCTTATATTACCTGTTAGTGAGTGATACAAACATCAACCCAATAAACCCAATCAAGAAATCTGAGGTTACTGTAGCCACTTCCTCTTTCAATAATCAGAAACCACGTCCTGGGCATTCTATCTTCTTAATATCTATTATACTTAGCCTTTCTCTCCATCCTGACCAAGGATGTGTTGGCTCAAACCATCATCTCTTACCTATGATACTTCAATAGTCTACTAGTTAATCTTCCTGTCTCTTCTAATCAGTCTTCTACCGTACTGTCACATAAATATTTAATCATGCAACTCACTTATAATTTCTCAATGCCTCCCCTTTACGTCCAAGATAAAGTATAAAATCCTTAGTATGACAAGCAAAATATAGCTCCCATTAACCTTTTTAACCACTTTTTTTCCTACCACCACCCTCTAGCTAACTGTAAACTCCAGGTATACCAAATCACCTGCCTTTGGTCCAGCTATCTATAGAACATTTATTGCTCTTTCAAAACCCTACTTGACCATTAGCTCCTCCACAAAGGCTTTTCTAACCTTTCCCTACCAGCTTTGAAAGAACTGACCTAAGCTCTTCATAGACTCTCACAGGCTTCTTTCTTAACACATACCATTGTGTTCTGCACATATCTATTTTATATATGCTTTCCTTTACTCTAAGACTATAAGCTATCTGAGGATAGAGCTCTTTTGTTCCTCGCCATGGCAGACCCAACCCTACTATAGAAACTGCTAAATAGACAAAAAGTTTATTGACTGAATGCCTCTATAAAAAGTAGCCCATAGGTAGCCTGGCAACAAATGTCTAGTTTTAGACTGAGTTTAGATGTTACCTTTTGATAATGTACCCTCATCCTTTAAAAGCCTTCCATACTGTTAGCATGTTCCCCACCCAAAGCACATAGCATATAAACCAGCTCACATCATATTGTATTGTAATTATATATTTCTCTCCTCCTTCTGCTTGACATTTTTTTGAGGAGAGTGACTCTGTCTGGTTCATTTCTATACATCCAGAACACAGTACAATGCTTAGTACCTTGCAGGTGCCTCATAAATGAATGTATAAACGGATTTAGGTCCTGTCCTCAAGAAATGTCACACAGCTACTCATCGCAGAAAATTCTTTAATAAAAATATTCAAAACATCACATGCTGTAAAATAATTCCTTACCTATGTTACCAAATATTATTCCATTTTCTGTTGATGCTACTTTGACATTAGCTTTAATATTTGCAAAATCATGAGGAGCAAGAGTCAAAGGAGATGGCTTTTCTACAAGTTTCAGATCCCCTGAAAAAAAATTTAGACATAGTTAAGAATACATATATATAAACCTCTCAAATCATAAAATCTTAAAATGTATGCAGCTTAATAGTTTCTAGTAAAGTAAGGAAGACTCTTACTTACTTCTCTTTTAGGGTTCTCTTTTAGAACCCTAAAAGAGAAGGGTTATGATTCAAACATGAGGAGGAAATAAATAATTTAACACCTTATTATTCACATCAATATGCGCATTTTCTTTTAAAAGGTAATTGGCTTCTCAGAATAATTCTATTTAATTTGTGTGTAGGGGAAGGTTACTCCGGGCATATTATTTTATTTCAATGAATACAAACTTCTCAGAAAGCTTAATTCATAAACTATATACTGCATTGCAAAGAAAGATAAAACAATCTGCAGAAAGACTTATAAATTCTTAGAAATATAGTTCTTTATATAGGCATCAAGCTATGCTAACGGCAGAAGTATGTTTTTCCCTGACATTTTAAAGTCCTTTAACTCTTATTTAAGCCATATGGAATTTCCTAGGGGCACTGTAGTGTTCTTGTATATAATTTATGTTTCCCAAATTCAAAGCCAGATACAGAAGTGGTCAAAGTCTGATTCATGTGTCTTTATTAAGGGAAAAAAAGACATCTCACATTGCTAAATATGATAATGACATATTACTCTGGCCACATGTGGTATGTATTGGTTATGGACTCAGAAAATACCTAAGTTCTATACAAAGGCAATTAAAATTTTAACTAAGTGAGCTACTTGGTAAATCTGTAATTCTCTTACTTATTTGCAATCAAGCTCAGTGAATAAACCTATCTGAATGTACCAAGAACATAAGCATAAGAAAGTCAGTATCACAGAGGTTGAGAAAACTGGAGTTGAAGAAGACTAAGTATTAAATGTAAAACTAAGCCTTGACTCAAAATGTCACAAAGAGCTCAAGAGAATTCTTCTACTAAAACTTGTGCATTTCCCTAGATAACCTGTCATAAAGATTTACTATAAATAATCTTTCCTTTATGGTAAATTTCCTCACCCAGAGTAGCTAACTCTAGTGTGCAGTTCTGCAAAGTATCACTGGTTTGGTTTACAACAAGTACATCCAGGACGATATCGTACTGGTTGACATGAACATAAGCTTCTGCGTATACAGGATCTGAGAAACCTGTCAACTGGGTGACCTGTCAAAAAATAAAGAGATAATCAAATGACAGACAATTTAGCCAACATATCCTAGACAAATGATTAATACTTTTAGGTAATTAACAGATGTGCTTAGATTAGACTAGTCATTTTGAAACAGGTATAATAAAATTGTTTTGTAATGCAGATATAGTCACTGAAACTGAGACATTAGAAATAACAGGTCCTAGAGTTTACATCTCAGTAGCAGAAAGATGTTAAATACGTCTAACAAATACATTATACACATTATCCCAACTTGGGAACTGAATAGATCTGTACATATTTCAGTTAACTCCCTCAGCAACTAAACTCACTAGCTACTCTCTAGAACTCAAGAACCCAGTAAAATTCAGTCCCTGCTACCCAAGGTCAGGAACTAAATAGATTCTATAACAAGAAATGCCTACACTTCCATAAAGATAAAATTTTAAATGTCCTCAACTAATTAAAAAAAAAACAAACACTCAAAATAAAGCACTTTTAAAACATAATATTGTCACCAAAAACGCAGACAAAACAAAAAATAAATTAAACTACATCAAAATTAAAAGCTTCTGTGCATCAAAGGATACTACTAACAGACTGAAAGGTAACCCACAAAATGGGAGATAAATATTTGCAAATCATACATCTGATATGGGACTTGTAACCAGAAAAATATAAAGAACTCCTATAACTCAACACAAAACAAACAACAGGATTAAAAAATAAACAAAAGACTTGAATAGGCATTTTCCAAAGAAGATACACAAATGGCCAATAAACACATGAAAAGATGCTTAAATTACTAATCATTAGGGAAATGCAAACCAAAACCACAATAAGATACCACTTAACACCCACTAGAATGGCTTCTATTTAAAAAAAAAAAAAAGTGTTAGCAAGGATATGGAGAAATCAGAACCCTTGTGCACTGAGGGTTAGAATGTAAAACAGTACAGCTGCAATGTAAAAACAGTATGGCAGTTCCTCAGAAAATTAAAGCAGAATTATTATATGATCCAGCCATTCCACTTCTGGTTATAACCTAAAAGAAATGGAAGCAGAACTTTGAACAGGTATTTGTATATCCATGTCCACGGCACCATTATTCATAATAGCCAAGAGATGGAAGCAACCCAGGTGTCCATGACAGATAAATGGATAAATAAAGTGTGGTTTTCACAATAGAATGTTACTCAGCCTTAACAAGGAAGGACATTCTGACACATGGTACAGCATGGATGAATCTTGAAGACATCAGATTAAGTGAAATAAGCCAGTCACAAAAGGACAAATACTGTATAATTCCATTAATACCTGGAGCAGTCAAATTCATAGAGATAGAACGTAGAACTGTGTTTGCAAGGGGCTGAGGGTGGAGGGGAATAGGAAATTATTATTTAATGGGTATAAAATTTCAGCTTTGCAAGATGAAAAGTGTTCTGGGGATGGATGGCGGTGACAGCTGCATAATATAAATGTATTTAAAGCCACTGAACTGTACACTTATAAATAGTTAAGCGTGTAAATTTGATGTTATGTAAATTTTACACAATTTTTAAAAATAAAAAACTTTTAAATCTATAACTGAAATATTGTTGAAATCAATTCCCAATCTGAAAGGAAATAAAGTGTTTTAATAGTTTGAATTTACTACTAACCTTATCTTGGACAAAAAAATCAATTTGAGATTGTTTACTCATCTAACAGATGAAGAGCTTAAACTAGATCTCTGATTTGTAAATTTATATGTTTTGAGCACAGAATAGTTTTTCCAATAAAATCCTATATGGAACTCAACATATTAAGACTATGAAAGTAGAGTTCCCCAGTTTAAAGTAGCAGGGGTATAGGAAATCTGAGGGCAGGGTGTGAAGGAGGAGGCCAGTGCCCTGGCCCTTAAAAACTTTAGTTAACTTCTAAGGATCCTCCAGCATTACGTATTAGACGAGGGGTCCTCAACTCCCAGGGCTGCGGACCAGTACCAATTCCTGGTCTGTTAGGAACTGCTCCCCAGCACCAGCATCACCGCCTCAGCTCTACCTCGGATCATTAGGCATTAGATTCTCATAGGAACACCGGTCCCTGGTGCCAAAAAGGTTGGGGACCACTGTATTAGACTATGATTCTATATACAACTGGAACAAATTATAAAATCAGTTATAACTTGGACTTATAGTACTACCATGTAGTAAAGTACTTTATCAGCTTCTGGGTTTCAATTCATGTTTAACAAACCTATCACTCACACTGTTTTTCTGTTTGTTTGTTTGTTTTTAGGCGAGGCAACCCTTGGTTGACCTCACAGATTGCAAGGACCTTGTCAGTTTACAATCTCTTATTTTTTTATTTTTTATGCCTATAGCACCTGGTCTTCCTAGGTGGTCTCCTGAGATCAGGCTTGTTCAGGGTAGCATGGCCGTAGACTATCAATCACATTGAACTGACAAAAACTGATGCTGTGTAACTCATTTTTCTTTTAAAAAACAGCAGGACTAACAACATCCTGATTACTATTTTCTTAAGTAGCCAATTAAATAACTTACCAGTGTATCTGACATTTTGTTACCTTGTTAAGTTTAGATGCTAGGGGATCTGCTGCCTCTTTTCTCTGTGTGTTACCCATTGCTGCTAGCAAACTCAGCTGAAACTGATCTTCCTTGCAGTTCATTTCATTCTTAGCAGTTAGTTGCATAAAGGAAATGGGGTCATCAGGCTGTACTGTCACATTCCTCTTTTCAGATTCTTTCTGTATTGAGAAAACAAACACATGTCTCTTTAATATGGAAAGATAGTTCGTAGGCCTTTAATAGGGGCAGCCCTTACATATGAGGACTGAAAAAAAAAAAGCCACAAAGCACTTTTATGGCTTTATCACATATACCTTACCTTTTGGGATAATTTCTCTTCTTCCAGTTTAGCAGATAACATGTGAGAAAGGGACTGTCTGCATTCCTTATTGAAAATGTCATTCATTAATGGTGAACATTCAGACAAGACCTTGAGGCACAGGGAAATTCGATCTACATCATCATCTGTAATTGGCTTCTTAGGAAGAGAGGATTTTCCCAAATGAAGGATAGTAGCCATGAGCAACATGGCCTCAGCAACAAAAGACTAGAAAAGTAAAGAAATGAGTTATTTATTGTCATGATTCTCCAACCGTCACTTTATTATAACTCACAATCCAAGAAATGAACTTTTACTTCACTTGAATAAGATTTCAAATCCTTTAGATTTTATCTCCATCCTTTTTGTACCCTTTTTCCTTTCTAATCCAGCTGCCATCCTCTAAAACCTTCATTAACCTTTAACTGAAAGACAGCCATGACTTTTTAACTGTTTTTGCCTTACTCTAACCTCACCAATGCTATATTTTTAAAATTCCAATTACAGAAAAGTTAAAAGAATGATACATTTCCCAATTAATATCTTGCCATATTTGCTTTCTTATTCTACTTATGTATGTACACTTATTGTTTTTAGCTAATATATGAAAGTAAGATACTTCACCTCATAAATACTTCAGCACGCATCTCTTAAAAATCAGCAGTTTCCTACATAACCGCAGTATCACTATCTCACTTAAGAAATGTAACGATCCTAAAATATCTACTCTATACTCTAAATTCAAATAAATCTTCCTCATTGTCAAAAATGTTTTCATTGTTTTTTTAATCCAAGATCAGCTTCATGCGATTTATTTGGCTGTTATTCTCCTTAGTCCCTTTTAATCTAGACTAGTCCTCTGGCTTTTTGTACTGTTTTCCATCATGACTTTTTAAGAGTCCAGGTCAGTTCTTTTATAGAATGTCTCCTACTTTTGGTTATATTTATATTTCCCAACTTCAAAGTCAGATAGGTGATGTTTTGTATTTCTTACCTTACTGCATCAGTAGGCAAATAATGTCAGGTTGTCTCATTATTGGTGACGCTAAATGTGATCATCACCTGCTCATGCTATCTCAATCCTTACTGTCTACCAATCATTTTGCTCTACTTGTGACTACTTTCAATGACTTCCCACAGACTTCATATTGAAGTCCATATTACTTAGCCAGCTATTTAAGGTCTTCCACAAGTGAATCCAACTGACTTTTTCAATTACCTGCAGCATTTTTTGATACATGCTCAATGTCTCAATGTCATTGCCAAACTGTCTTTGGCTGAGTATTGATCAGCACACATGCATGAAAAAACTATCAGAGGCCTTGGAAAAGAACCAGCAGAAGAATAAGTGTAACAATCCTCTGAGCCTGTATACCGTCTCCAGAGGAAAGAGAGGACAGAAATAAAAGCTGAAGAAATAATGCCCGAAAATTTCCCAAATTTGATGAAAACTATAAACCTACATATCTAAGAAGCTCAATGAAGCACAAAGTAAACATAAAAAACAAAAAAAACAAAAAACCAAAAACTACACCAAGGCATATCCTAACCAAATTACTGAAACCTAATGATATGGAAAAAATCTAAAACCAGCCAGAGAAAACAGGACACATTCCACAGAGACATGAGATTGACATTAGGCTTCTCATTAGAAAGTCAGAAAATAACGGAGGCACATCTTTTAGAGTACTGCAAGCCAGAAGACAATATTGGTAAGATGCAAGGCAGAAAAGACAGTGAAATAACATCTTTAGAGCACTAAAAGAAAAAAAATTGTCAACCTAGAAATCTATATACACAAAGATATCTTTCAAAAATGAAAGAGAAACAGACTTTTTCATACAAACAAAAACCAAGAAAATTCACTGCCAACAGACCTGCACTACAAGAAAAGTTGAAGCAAATTTTTTAGGCAAAGGTATATGATACCAGGGAGAAACTCAGATCTGCACGAATGAAGAGCACTGGAAAAGGTGTAAATGAAGGTGAGCCAGTGTGATGACAACCAAACTTCCTCCTGCCTTGTACCAAATCTGGCAAACTTCATGAACCAAATGTTACAAGAAACCTGGCTCTCTCAAACAGATGTCAGCAAATGCTCTCCCAACTTGCAAAACTATAGCAGCCTTTCCATGAGAGAAAATCAAATTGGACACAATCTTGGAGACTATTTAAAAGCATAAAGAACAGACGATTACTGTGACAAGACCTGAATACATAAATAATGGCCCACAGAGAGTTGCAAAGTAAATTACTGTCGATGAATCAAAATAAATTAATAAAAGAGTTAATACATAATATACTTTATAATCTGCCTAGCCCTCTAAATCTTGCTTATTGCTCTTTTTATGATGAAAGTAAAAAAAAAAAAAAAAAAGTTGAAAATATCAAATCTAGAGTGAAAATATCTGATTACGTGGTTGCTTAAGTAAATGAAGGAATCTAATGAACTGTTATACAGCTATTAAATATTTTAATTATTATGATTAAGAAGAGTTTAGAATAACATGGGAAAATGTTTGTTATAATGTTAATTGAAACTGCAGTATTATAAAACACAAAATGATCACTACTAGAGAAGAAAGTGTTTCAGAGATTAAAGCCATATTAAACTCCTTCTGGAGGGAAGGATTTTTGTTCTTCTATCTGGTAATGCAATTCTATCTTCTAATGTTTCTGTCTCCACAATATTAGAAAGATTTGTATTTCAGTGCTATGACCATGAGTAATTTTTTTCTTATTAGTTATTACATCACTATTTATTTTAGCAATATGAAAATAAAAATAAAATGAAAACATTCACAATTCTACCATAGAGATATTTTTTTTAAAGAAGACCAAAATTTTTTTCAGGCAAATAAAACCTGAGAGAATTCACCACCAGAATATAAGGATGTTCAAGTCCTTGAGGCAGAAAGGAAATATCAGATGGAAATCTGAATTTACATAAAAGAATGAAGAGCATCATAAACAGTAAACATATTGGTAAATATGACTTTTTTCTCATTTAAAAAATCTTTAAAAGAAAAAATTACTATTTACGATAAATGAAAAAACAAAAACAGAAGATATTATACATACAGCCTTAAAAAGGAAGGAAATTCTGATACATGCTACCATATAGATGAAGTTTAACGACATCATCCTAAGTAAAATAAGCCAGTAGCAAAAGAACAAGTATTGTATGATTCCACTTAATGAGGTACGCAGAATAGGCAAATGCAGAGATAGAAAGTAGAATGGTGATTGCCTAGGGCTGGGGGGTTGGGGGGTGGAGTTATTGTTTACTGGGTAGTTTTAGTTAGGGATGATGAAAAGTTCTGGAGATGGATACTAATAGCTACACGACAATGTGGATGTATTTAATGCCACTGAACTGTATGCTTAAAAATAGTCAAAATGGTATATTTTACCACAAAGAAAAATATGCAAAAAAAAAAAAAAAAGCACATCCATGAAGGTATCTGAACTTTACCCTGTTTCCTGCTCCCAAATCTCGACTTTTTACAATTGGCTAAGTATGTTACCTCCCTACCTGGGTGTCAGCTTTAGATAATTAAGAAATGCATATATAAAAAGATAATTAAACAAAAATAATAAATGTATCATAGCGTTCATAACATGACATGTAAAAATAAAATGTAGGATAATAGCACAAAGGATGGCAGTAGGGGTTGGAGGGAATGAAAGTACAGTATTTTAAATGAGCATACAATCGGAATGATCAGACACAATGATGAAGGTTATGAACTGTAGAAATGGGAACATATTTAAGAGACATTTCTGGGATAAAATAGGCAATGAGTGGATGAAGAAGCTAAAGAGAGAGAGGCATTTCTTTCACTGAGTCTTGACTAATCCCAGCAAACAGAAATGACTTCGTAAACACTTATATCTCTTCCACTGGACCAATTACAAGGTATTATTATTGTATAATTTTGTCAATTTTACAATAACATTATATTGCTGTGTCCACTTTCCCTAGTAAACCATAAGCTCTTTTATAACAGGAACTTTTTTGGGTCCTTCACAGTTCAATACATACAGCAGGCACTTAATATTCATTTGTTGGGTAAATGTAGAATGGACTTACATTTTGCTTTTTCTTCTCTTGAACCAAAGCTACATAGCGCAAGGCAATCTTGGTCAGAGTTGTGGCAAGGGAGGCAGCGACAAAGAAATCTCCATCCAGAAGGAATCCTCTCAGGGGAGGTCTGCAGAGTAATCAAAGGAAATGAAAACCACCAACTTCCTTAGCAGCATGCATCTTTTGCATAGATCATTCAAGTAGGGCCATGTAACACTCTCACTGCCACTCTTCACTGATAGGGATCTCAACTAGCTCCCTCTTTAGCTCTCAGAATAAAAAAGGAAAAAGAAAAAAAATACATAGGTTTAAAACTTATCTTCAAATGATACAAGAGCCAACTGAATACGGGTAGAGAAAACAGTTAAGGGTGTATCTACTGGAGCCAATGAACTACATTCAAATCCCTGCTTATCGTATTTATTCGTTGTGTCTCTTTAGGTAAGTTACAAACCTGTTCAAGCCTCAAATTCCCGTTCTATAAAACAGCACAACATACTTTATCTCAATGAGTTGTTGTCAAGATTATATGAAGCAAACTACTTAGCACAATGCTTAGCACATAAGTAATCATTAAAATTTTAGGCTTTATTTTCATCATCTTCGCTATAAAACTGGAGAGCAAAATAAGGAGGAAATCATCAAAATTTTATTCCATCAGTTAGAAGTGGAAAATCCAAAATATGTTTCCTAAGCAACTGGTAATGAAACTCCAATATCATCAAAGTAACCTCAACTTAGCTTTTTCTATGTGAGTAAAATAATTTTAGTTTAAACAGAAGTTATTTCAATGAGAAGAGTTATAAGGAGCAGAGGATTAAAATCATTAACATGATTCCTGAAAGAAAAATATTCTCCTTTCAAGTATCTCTTTTCTGAAAGAGAAATAAACTATATTGCAATATAAAATGCTCTATAGAACGTCCACAGAAGGCATGTAATTCTTCACTTGCTATGTAAATTTATTGAGAATACTTTATTCACCTTCTATTGCTATGATGATGCCACCTAAATCATATTGTAAATGATGAGTTGTACTCTATAACGAATATATCACAAATTTTCAACAATCATTGCTTTAATAATAATTAGTTTAATCCTTTCAAGTATCTTAACTGGTAAAGATTTCCATTTTGGTCAAAAAAACAAATAAGAGGAAAGAAATAACTTGATTGTTTTATACGGTAATTTAAAAAAAAATATTAGCTGGCCAAGCACAACTGCTGCAAATTACCTTTCTTCCTCTTTTTTGGTGGGTCTAGAACTGCTAAGGGCACTCTGAGTTGCATAGGTACCCATCTCAGTTACCAATTTCTGAACTGGCCCCACAGTTATTTCTTCCTCAGGTTTTAATTCACCAGCTTCTTTCTTTATTTCTGACTCTACAATTGGGATCTAAAAATCAATTGGAAACATCAATTTAGTAATATCAATTGCAAGCAAAATCATATTTAAATATTCAATCATTTCTATAGAGAACACATTCCCCTAATGGAATTTTTAGAACTTGGAATTATGCTTTCAATTTTCTTTCCTTCCCATGGTATTATAGTGAGAAGAACAGGGACTTTTGAGTTGGATACCATTAACTAGTTATATGGTTTTGGGCAAATTAATTAAACTACTATTAGCTTCAGTTTCTTACTAAAGAGATCTTTAAATTTTACTAAGATTTGCCAAATACAAATCTTAATTCTTTCCACTCAAGTTACTTAATAGGAAAATGCTTAATATAGTGACTAAGACAAAGCAGGTACTCTTGTTCCTCTTTTCCATCCCTTCTCTTGAAATGCTAACCAGAAGTGTACCCATCCTAAAATAAAATAAATCTGACTTATTTGTACAAAATAACTTCATCAACTACCTTTTTAAAAAAACCAGATGGCTACTAGTATTTATTAGCCTATCATCTAATTTAAGAGCTCTAAGAGCCTTCGATCATTATCTATCAATTCCTTTATTTTATAGATGAAAACCTGATGTCCATCAGGTTAGGGAACTTATATCTAAGGTCCCAGAGCTAATTGGCAGAAACAAAACTGGAACCCAGGTCTCCTAACAAGCATTATTATTTCTGTTCTTCCATATGGTTGTTTGGATGAGGAAATATTACTAGTTTTAGTTCGTAAATATTGTAAAGTCAGCCCTGTTATATTCGTATTTTTCTTTCAGAATACATAGGATAAAGCTGAGCTTTACAAGTCTTTTTCCTTTTTTAAAAACATAGAAGCTTTTCTTTAATAAATATCTTACCCAGAATGGTAAATAAAACAGATAAAAGAAGAGGTGTTATAGCTCAAGGCAGGGGAGGGGAACTCCCTTAATTTCCCACAGCTAAAGGCTTAATTATCTGGGTAATTAAAATACATTTTTCAGTGTTTTTTAGCCCAGATACTTCTAAATAAAAAAAGAAAGCAAATTACAACATAAAAGTAAGATGTACTAAAGTAAAATCATCATATAAAGTAGCAACGACTAAAGTAAAACATACCTCTCCAAGGGACCTGCGGACCTCAGTCATCACACTCTGAATGTCTTCCTTGGTACTACAGTATTCTCCCAGGATCCATAATGCTCCACGGTAAATCCTAAGGCAAGAATATAAGTTCTGAAACACTGACTTTGCCAAAAAAATCTTGAAGCAAAGGACTTTCTTTGTGCATTTATGCTCAAAACAAGAAAACAAGATTCTGCACTTTAAGGGATTATGGATGACATTTTAGGAAAGACTATAACAAAGACACTAAGTTTCTTTGATTTTCTCTGGAAATCACAAGGATTGGAAGGAAAATAATTGTTCTCATCCACCATTAATAGGAACAATTTAAAACTGGTACGCACAATAGTAACAATAAAATACCAAAATGTTTCCTATAAAATTTTACCTTCCATTTAGGACAGAGTTAAGATAAACTTGATTGGATCACATACTACTATGAAAAGTTTATTATTTTAATGTAAAGGTATTTTTTATTTGTAGTCACTAAAAATAAGAGCCAGGATGCTGAACAGAACAATGGACAAGAAAGGTGTGCAAAAGATCAATAACAAAAAAAAAAATTCCCAAAGTAAAGAAAGTAACTATTTTCTAGTTAAAAATGTTAAAGTAAATAGTCTTCAGTCATTTTTTTCCCTAAGATTGTCATTAAATTTATTCTTGAAAAATTGTAGAAACTTAGGCTCTAACGGATCATGGCTACCAAAAGTAAAACTTTGATATATTTTTTTTTCTCATGAAGGAAGCAAATCTTTCTCACTTCCATAAATATCAACAAATTTTCAATCAGAAAAACTATTTTGTAATGGTCCTTTCCTTTCAATCTAGGCAGATATAATGCAAGTCAATTATAGTCTATCCATCAGATGCTTTAAATGAAACAAAATTTGGATGTAACAGTCCTTTCTCATTAGCAAAGGCTATTTGAAGGGAAACATGTCAAATTTAGGTTGCATCTGCAATCACTCACTTTAATAAATACTAAAAGGGGATATAAATAACAATGAAATCCAAAAAAAGATACCTTTTAAAAATTTACTCCTTAGTCACTTTAGGATTCTCAATGTTTTAGAGGAAATTAGGATGGCAAAACCTAGTTAAATAACTACTACAAAAATAAATTTTGCCCACAGATTATGGATTAACTAGGGGTAGGGGCGAGGTGATGATTATTGTCAAACTGATTTTGTCTTATTTTGGTTTGACAGGCTCCCTTATATTCTTTAACAACTGATCCTTTAAAGATAGACACTGATAAAATGCTTGACTTTACATTTAAACAGATTTTAAACCTACTTGACGGATTTAATGGCATGAAAGACTTCAAGCATCTTCTCAACAATAAGCATTCTCAGGTTATCAAAGCGCTGAATGGCTTCACGAACAAACTCCAAGACGTCAGCAGCTGCTGCTTCATTACTGTCACTGAGAAATTCCATTAACTAGAAAAAAATGAAAGGAGAATAACAATTATATAATTTTCAGAATGAAAATTATCTAAGGTTTAATACCTTAAGTAATTTTTAGTAAAGTTTAAATAAACAAATTTACAAAGTATATAATTAATAATTTTCAAATATATAACAAAATGTAAGTTGAGAGACAAGCATTATTATGTAAACAAAGTCACATGGCTCTTCTATTTTGTGTGCAGCAAAGTTTATTATAAAACTCACTGTACAACAGAAGCTGGAAATCCACCACTCAAAATAAATTGGATATTACTAAGTTGTAACTAAAGGCAAAACCATTTTAGAAAAAATTCAGAGCATGAAGACAAAATTTCAAATTACAATAACATACTTCATTTATCTGACAGTGACAGAAAATAAAATATTCTAGTAGGTGAATTTTTCCTATAACTCAGTCCTTCAACTTTAAGAGGTAAAATGATTTGAAAGAAATACTTATTCACCCTACTGACATATATACACAGGATAATTTTATTTTAGATAACTGTAACAAACATTAATTATAATAATGTGGAGGTATTTTTGTCAACATATTTTTGTTTGTTTTTTAAATGAAGATGTAAGAGAAAAGTCAGAGTCCTTATTCTTCTGAGCTTAAGAGTGGACATAAAGATCATTTCTGACTATGAGATTAATTCCAGACAGTTGAGATTTCTAGAGTTTAACTATTGAATAACTAGAGTTTTAAAAATTCTTTAGAGAATTTCAAAATCAAGGTAATCAATTACATACCACAGGAATAACATTTGCAGCCATATCTGGAAATCGGACAGAACAAGAATGCAATGTTCGCACAAGGAGCTGTCTATATTTGTCAGTATCTTCATGCTCAGATACATTATTTGTTTTAATCACTTCTTTCTTCAGGACAATAACCAGCTATAGAACAAAATAAAACTAAGTGAGAATTACATCACATTTGGCTTGACAACTGACAAACTGCTCTCAGAATTTTGTTTTACCTCTTCGACATTCCTAGAAGAGACCAGATCCAATGCTAACTGCAGAGTTTTCTTGCGAACTTCTAAGTCTGGTGTACTCAATACTCTTAGGATGTCCATAACCAGGTCCTGAAAAAGAACAAAAAAATCCAGAATTAACAGCAGTGTTTTTGGTCACGAGAAGAAAATCTTAACTGTAGAATGAAGGATTCTGTCCATCATCACCTTAATTCTTTAATCAATAATAAAATCACTAGTGGTTAGAAGAACGAGATATTTTGGGTCTCCTGATGTAAAGCAATACGAAGTATGAAATATCATACATGATGCATTCAAACTGAAAATGTTTACCGAGTCTATCAAGCTGTAGATCAACTCATGGTTTACAAGAAATACAGAAGTCAGAGGAACAAGCTAAATGACATAAGAAAATAACCAGACACATCCAGAGGAGGCGCATCTTATAAGGACAATTGGTCTGATCTCTTCAATGAGTCACTGTCATGAAAAAAATACTGCTCAAATTAAAAGACATAAGGGATATAACAATCAGATATGATGTATAATTATGAACTGGACAAACCAAATAAAAAGGGCATTTGGGGGACATCTGGGAAAATCTGAGTTTGGAGTTGGTATTAGATAAATTATTAACAATTTTGTTAAGTGTGATGTTATTTTGGCTCTGCAAGAAAATGTAATATTTTAAAGATGCAGACTTAATTAACAAGATTTTACTTCTTTAAAATTTTATATTTTTAAAAACTTTCAGATAAAAAACTTCTAAAAAGTCTAAGAATGAACTGTATAACCTTCATTTACATTCATTAGTTGTTAATATTTTGCCACGATTGCCTTATCATACTCTCTACTTTTAAATATTTTAGTGTATACCTCCCAAGAATAAGAATAATTTCTTACATAACCACAATACAATGATCAAATTCAGTGAATTTAACATTAATTATAATATTAATATACAATCTATATTCACATTTATCCGATTGTCCCAATAATGTCCTTCATAGAAAATTTTTTGTTGTTCTGATCCAGGATCAGCATTGAATGTAGCTGTCAGGTTGCTTTATTTTTATAACAATCATTATTTACAGATTAAATAGGAATGCTGATATTTTGTAAACTCTAATCATCTTTTATTCTCGATCAATTGGTATAATTATTTTCCAAGAAATGTAAATTACGTTTGAATCAAAACAAATATATCTCTATTGCTAAAAACACCAAGTGCATTACAAATAGAAAATATAAAAGATATTAATTCATATTAGAAGTATTTTTTAATGGCAAAAATAATATCCCAAAGGTCTATGCTGATTCAAGAGTTACACCTTAGTTGAACGAAATTTAAACTGCCCAGTATCCAAGCATTTAAGCTAATCAAAAGGGCAAGGCTTGGGAATTATCTCAATTTGAAACGATTTTATTTAGGATTTCTCTCTTTCAGATAATATTTACCTGTAGTACTCGTTCATGAGCAGGATGTTCTTTTAATTCTATCAATCGATCCAGAACTATGAGTTTTACATTGTTGTCACTCTCCTTAATAATTAAATCAATGTAACACTGAGCAGCAGCCTATATATAAAAAAAGAAATACATTTCAAGAACATATTCATCTATCTTGAACACGGAATCTGAAAACAGGGGGGAAAAGCCTACAAGAAGCCAAAACATATTCACTACTTACTCCTGCACTAAGGGTTCATGCATTTTTCCCAGATGAATGTGTCCCTCTGTTCTCCAAATTCTAACAAATCTCATTATTTTTCAAGTTTACAAAAGATTAAAAGCACCAAAAATTTAAAGGATGATAAAAGGCTGCTATAGGCAGAAATACTTATTAACAGCCAAAAATTAAGGGCAGAAACTAAGAAACAAGGAAGGAAAAAGGAGAGAGACAATCCCAAAAAGTATAGCTACTGAGCATCTTTAACTTTAGGTACAGTCTAACACATCTGCATTACGGTACAGAAAAATCAAGAATATTAAAATGACCATGAATTATTAAAAGCAGAGGAAAAAGGAGCAAATCTGAAAAACTTCCCAATGACCTGGAACAATCTGATCAACAAAATAAATAATGTTGGATTATAATCCATACAATAAAATATTCATGCTGATATAAAGAAAGAAAAAAGGAAAGGAGGGAAGGGAGGAAGAAGAGAAGGAACAGAAGAACTCTAATTAGTAAATGGAGAATGAGGACATAGAAGATAACTGTTAAAATACTACAGTAAACTAAGTGCTCTAGAGAAGATCCACTGATGGATACTAAAATTAGTTGGTGCAAGTTTGAGAAGAAATAGGATATCTACAGTTTCAAAGTTTCTTCACATAATATTTACTGATTATAAAAGGAAAAATCATAATGTAACAGTGGAGAAATCTGGCAGACGACACCTTAACTGAATGACTGATGAAGGTTAATATCACCAATAATAAGTTATATCAACATATATACTTCTTCATGATACAATGAGAAAAATGCATCGCTTCTCTGGTATTCTTCCCCAAAATATATTACCTCAGGTAATTATAAGAAAACATCAAACACAAATTGAGGGATATTTTACAAACTGACCCAATATTCTTCAAAACTTTTAAGGTCATGAAAAATAAGAAAAGTGTGAGGAACTGTCACAGATTGGAGAACACTAACAACTACACCTAAATGTAATGTGTGAACCTGAACTGGATCCTGGGACAGAAAATGGGCATTAGTGGGGAAACTGGTGAAATTCAAATAGTCCATAGTTTAAATATATTGTTCCAATCATAATTTGTTAGTTTTTAACAATTATACCATCGTAATACAAGAAATGAACATTATGGGAAGTTGGGTAAAAGGTAATGGGAACTTTCTGTATTTTTGCAACTTTAAGTCTAAAATTATTTTAAAATAAAGTTTAAAAAATGTTTAAAGGACTGGTGAGTAAAGTAGTAAATTCTCCTATTTACACAATCTGGCATTCTAGAACTATTCATTCTCTGTATATCCTAGGTGTTCCTCATATGGTCTTTTTCTCCCCCCTCAGAAATATGTCTCAATGTAGTAAACTAAAGAAGAGAAAGATAATATTCCATTACTGAAAATACTCACTGGAACCTTTTTTAGAATCCATCATTTAGGATCCAGAATCCATTCTCTCAGATCTACTTTTTAATACAATTAAAATGTGGGGAGAAATCTTAAAATACTAGTATCATTCTCCTGAAACTAGAAATACTGATATTGTTTCTGCCTCTCTTTCTCTCCACGTATATATGTATGAAAGCAGGAAGGAAGAAAAGAAAGGTCAGACCATGGAAGGAATCTAATACTTCCATAAAATTTGTAGTTGTATAATGCCATGTAACCACATGATAAATTGCAATGTCATTAAATCATAAATGATATCTATCATCTAACTAACACACAAAAAAATTAGTACCTTGATTGCAGTAGGTGCACTAGAGAGTGTCACTAATGTTCCAGCGGCCTCATATTTTACAGCAGGGCTAGATGACTGTAGTAAGTTATAGATGCAGCGAATGAAACGAGCCCTTTCTGATGGATTAGCATGACAGACCTGGAGAAGGAAACATTTAGGTTTCACTGACTTTGTAAACACTTGCTTTAAAACAGATTTTAAAAAAATAGATGTCAGCTTGTGGGATGCTAGTTTTCTTAATTTGAAAGCTAAAAATAGTCATATGAAGAAATCTGAAGATGTCAGCCAACCTGGAATAAGACACTGGAACACAATGCTGGTAATTTCAGAAAGAAATGTTTTATTTCAAATAATTGTTATAGCTCCTCAATCATTTATTCATTCAATCATAATTTATATTTTCACTTTCACAAAAGGTTTTCAGATGGTTTATAATAAAAGATGCTTACTATACACACATGTGAAAAAGAAAATGTCAAGTACAAAAGCAAGGACAATAACACATTAACCAAGTAAACTGATATGGGTACTATGATATTAAAATTTGGTCCTAAACTTTTATTCTGGATGTCATTCCAAAAAAAGAAACATGATGGATTATATAAATCTTAATAGTTAAAAAAAGGAAAATACCAGTTCTTAAAGCAAAACAGATAAACTCTTTTTCAAGAACTGCTTATTATTTGAAACTATATTCTATAATGAGGAGACAACTAAAATTTTCTACTCCATTCTAACTGCATCTTAACACCTTTACTTGTCAAGAAAATATCCCTTGTTTTTTCTCTTTGAAGTTAGTATTTGTTAGATTTTCCTAAAATGTATCCAGTTAAATCTCTATTACTCGGGCATGACTCAAAAGCTATTCCTTCTTCCTATAACCTGGACCATACTTGACTAAGAAGTGATTGAATAAGCAGAGAACCTCTATTTCCGAGAACCTCAGAAATTCTTAAACCATACATATAAATTAAAACTATATACAGACAGTTCTGGTTTCATCTTAAATACCAATTCTATTTAACTGGTACCCTGTGTTAAAAAGGAGTGTCTTTCCTGTAGAAACAAAGATGGCTATAATGAGTTAGCAGTGTCCGCTATGTGTAGTTTTTTGTCCACATCATCCTACTTAATAAAGCTGTTCCTGATGTATATTTTGTTGGCCTCAAATGGTTTATGAATAGCAAAAATGGATGTTTATGCATTTTTTATTTTATCAGAATGTTAAGATGCAATTGATTCTTTCAAAAAATATATAATTAAAATGTTGCCAATAAAGTACTTAATTTTAAAACCAAATCTCTTACCTAGTTTTTTATTTCCTATTAGTCAATGGCCTATAATGGCATATTAACATATTTAAGTCTCCTCTTTTGAAAACAGGAAACATAAGAAGTATTAAGGCTTTTTGTTTGTTTTTAGATTTCTAAAGTATACTCAAGAAAAGATCTTAAATTTTATTCTAAAGCCCAATTTATAACCGATTCAGTGACTGAGTAGTACACAACAATTTATTTGCAGTTGTACAGGGTCAAGCCATGAGTTTTTATAGAATTCTTTACAGAGATTTAGAAAGAATGGAAGCAAGTACCTGGAAAATACAATAAACCAAAAGAAATATAAAGAAGACTTTAATAGGCCATGCTATAAAATGTTTCTACTATTAAAACATATTATCCTAGTAATTAAGCAGCGTCCCAGAAAAAGACTATTTAACCTTATGTTAAACTGTTTAAGGTTTATTTTACCCATTACAGATTAGTCTTACCTTATAAATTAGTTCAACAATAACCAACTGAAGAATGTCTCCAAATGTCTGAACTTGATCAATACAAGTACTTAGATAATCCAAAGCTCGATCCTAAAAAAAATAAGAATATTTATCAAACTCCACCTCATTCAACAAAAGGATTTAATACAACTTTAAAAAAAATACACATCTAAAAACAAGACAAATGAGGAAATTAGGACAAAGAAAAATTAACTGAAAGAAAAAAATGACAGTTAACACATAAACGCAAGATATAAAATCAAACACATATTCTACAAATGGGCCACAAATCTGGGGTCTGAATTTTCCAGCATCTAAACTGAGGGTATTTAAGATTCATGATTTGGGGTATCTGTACAATCAAAAGAAACCAGCTCCTTAGGGGTACAGTTATTCCTATTTCTGAGACCTAGGAGAAAAGTCTCATCAATTCTCATACACTGAACACTGTGATATAAAGAACTATGGCCTCAACACCACCTCTACAGTCAAAGTTATCAACAAATTTTATTGAACATTTCTGATTATGTATCTTCATGAAGTAATTACAAAAACACAGGTCAGTAAAACCAACTGTAAAGAAGACAAAATTGTGAACTAAATAAGTAGCTTTCTTATGATCTTGTTTACAGAGATAAAATGACAATGTCTAGATTTCAGAGGAATGAATAGACTCCATATTTTTCAATCTTCATGCATATTACTTCCCACATTATGATAATAAATACTGGATAGCAAAAATTCCAAGATCAGATGCCACCAAGGTATAGAGTCACTGCTAACCACCAGCAGAGCTGGATGTAGACTTGATACCCACTTAAGAAATTTGAAGAGCCTAAATAAGAACACACATCTACAATGAAGACCACCCTTCTTTCGCAGACAAAGCTCAGAGTGAACCTTATACAAAGCTACTGTTCTCTATTAAACAATTTTAGATATATACTAAGAGAAGGAAAAACAAGCAATCAAAGCCTGAAAGCAGAGTGCCACACACAAAATATGATCATAATTTCAATCTGGAAAAACTGTAAAGTGGTTGTTATTAAATGCCTTGCCAATGTTTACTTAAAAAAAATCTATATATATACATAAGCAATATTTCAGAGAAGGGTTAAGAAAAAACTGCATTTTTATATTACATTCAAAAACTTAAATAAATCAAAACATACAAATCACATGTACTATAAACAAAATTAGACTAAATATTTGATTAAGCCTATGTAATAATTTTAATTCTCATTTAAATACAATCATATAAGTATTTTAAAAAGTACTTCACCTGATCTGCATGAATTAGCATCATAAATGCATTCCTTTTGCAACTTGCATCCTTCTCATTCACCAGAAAATCATGTATCAGTTCAGGAGCATCAGGTATAAGATGTTCAAAATTTCTTTAAATTAAAAAAAAAAAATCCATGTTTAATGAAAACCTACCTTGTTATTTTAGTAACTCTCTGGACACGCTACCAAAATTAACCTTTATCAAACTTTATAACACTATCAATTGTTTCACTTTTTAAAACATTAAATCAATTAGAAAATTATGAGTTTACATCTCAAGCTTACATCTTCATATATTAAGTTATTGAATTCTATTTTTCTAGTTCAATACAGAAAAAGCTAATTTATTCAACATGCTATCTATTAACTAACTTTAATAATTGTCTTTCATATACTTTGGGAATATAATATCGATCCTCATAATGACATCCTCAAAGTACTAAAAGATCCTTCATTAAGAATTATCAGAGAAAAAAAGTCTCTTGAATTTTACCAGTTATGCGCTATATTTGTTTACTTACTTATTTTGGAGATTTTTAAGTATTTGTAGTTTACAGATAATGAACACGAGAACAGAATAATGAACATAAGAACAGAATAATGAACAAGAATTACAGAATAATTAACAAAAACCATCACCTAACTTCAGCAATTATTAATTCATAGCCATTTTGTTTCACCTACACCCCTCCCCACTTCCTCTCTTCCTCTATTATTTTGAAGCAAATCTCAGACCACTTACCATTTCTTCTGTAAATGTACTGGTATGTTCTCTAAAATTAAGAATTTTCCTTTTAAAACTAATCATAATACCATTATTATACTCTAAAAAATTTAACAATTCCTTAATATCATCATATAGGCAGTGTTCAATTTTCCAAATGTCTTATAAATGGCACAATTTTCATATATGCACTGTAGCTTAAATATTGAAATCTGTGTAGTCTTATGATAGCTTTCAAAGAACCCTACATTATTAACTACAATATCACTTTCTCTAACAGATAACAAAATGTAATAGCAAGAGAACTGTGAAATTATATGACAATCAACTATTAAAGTACAAAGATATTTACAAAAATTACATCCTACTTCTAAAGTGGATTGACACCAGTGATTATAAAAATCAAACTTTCTAGCCTTATCTAACTGGTTCTTTGAATTGTTTTTAAAGTCCAGAATCTTCAGCTTTAGAAGAACAGGAATCAGCTGAGAATTGCAACCCTTCCTATTTACAAAGTTCACTCCTTAAGGTCTCTAAGGGTGAAAAGACAAGAGCCACATTCCACAAAAAGGGAATTCTAAAACTGGGTCAAAAACTCAAAGCCTATAGGGGCTAAGTAATTTAATAAATTAAGTGGACTGGAGTAATATAATTGAGAATGACAGTCACCGTCATAAACTGGAATGTGTACAACCTGTTTAAAGACTACTGTCACTGAATTTCAGCAGATTGCTGCCATTTAGAAACTAGGACCCAGTGTTGCCAGATATTTTGACTTTTCAATGTTGACAACTTAATGATAGTAAGGAAAAAAATCTTGCTCAGGCCAAACAAAACATATCTGCAAGCTACATATGATCTGTAAGGGACCATTTTGGAACCTCCAGTTTAAGAGACTAAACCAGTCCTCACAGAACTAGGTCAAAGGAATACCTTTCTTTACCTATAGATAGTATAGATGGCCAAAACAGCATTTCTTCTAACGTAGCTGTGTCGATGCTCCAAACAAGCACGGATAGCTGGCATTAAAGGTTCTAGCAATTCTGCTTCTTTCAATTTGCAAAGAAAACGAAGAGTAGATCCTCGAATAAATTCATTAGGATGCTGAAGATCCTGATATAAAAATTTAAATATGAAATGTTGAGTTCCAGCATTTTACACAAAAAAATTTTTTAATGCAAAATTTTCCAGTGAAAAACTCAGAGAGTAGGTTCCAGGAAAAGACTTAAGAGTATCACATAATTTCCAAAGATTACTGTTTATTAAAGCAATTTTTATTTATCATGTCAATATTATATTCTGTGTCACTGTTTTTTACTAACACATAAAAATTCACGGAAAATGTTTGAAAAAGGTAACAATGAAACTTTTTACAACTTCAGTTCCAAATATTCACAACTTACATGTTAACTAAGATTTAATTTTAAAAATTAAATATAAAGCCCACTCCATCAATTTTACAATTATCTAAAATCAAAGCACTATTCTGGGATAATCATGGTTTAGTTTACCTTTCTGTAGGCATCACATACAAGGATCATTTCATGTAAAAGTCTCCCATCTGGAGTTGTTTTGGGAACAATTTCCCAAAATACCAGAAGTAATTTTTTGATAGTGTGATCCTGAAGAGGTAGCACAAAACGAATGATGGTCATCAGAAGTCCAGGAAGCTTTTCACCATTCAGAATCATAATGATCACTTTCTTCAAAGCTTCAGTCTTTGACTTCACATCTCCTTTTTCTGATTCAAAAATTTTTAAAAAAGAAAAAAAGCACAAGTATTTCAAAAGAAAATTTCTCAGATAATTTTAAAGGCAATTAGCAAAAAACAAAACAAAAAAAACAAAACAAAAAGAAAATAAACCCTTTTCTCACTTTATCAGCAGCAAGGGTAATAAAGGCACTAACCAAGTAACAAGGGTTACCTGACTATACTACAAACAAGCTAAATGACTTTACGCAAGTGATTTATCTCAGAACCTCATGATTCTTTGCATACATATGAAGGAACTGGATTAGATCTCTGGTCCCTAACCAATGGAATTAATGTACAGGCCATGAATTTAAAGATATACTAAATAATGTATGTCTCAAACACATAAGCAGCTATTTTTCAAAATGCAAATAGATGCTATTAATGCTTCTGAATGCAAAGTAGCTTTTAGTCAGTGTATATTTTCTCAACTGAAGTTACAACCACTATTACAGGTGTGAGAGAGATCAATGACATGTTTTCAACATTAAGAAAATTCTCAAACTCAAAAAGATTGGGAACTAAAGACTAGATTAATTCCAAAATCCCATCATATAGGCTATAAAATTTTAGAATCTTTCTTAAGAAATTACCTAAAATACTAGAAGAAAATTAAAATGTACTAGATTAGTAGCCACTATTTAGAATTAAGGAGAACACATTTAAGATGCTAGTTTACTGTTACTTAGACTAAAAAAAATGCACTATAAAGTTTTTGATGCAAAACAATCTATAACGTCATATCATTATCATTGCATACTGAAGAATTTATGGTACATCTTTTGGATCCAAAATTCAAAGATAGAAATAAAAGAGACAAACACCTAGAATACTGATGAATTTATGGTATTAAAAATCTTTCAAATCCAAAATTCAAATGCAGAAATATAAGACATAAGCACAATGCTACTAAAATTGTTTTGATCATAAAAATAAATATCTAGAAGACAGGACAAAAAGGGATGACAAAGTCTTTAATAATTTTTCAGTTACCATGAGGAAAAAAACTAGAAATAAATTTCCAACAATTAGAGCAAAGTGGCTATTAAAAGAAGAGTTCCTTGCTATTGACAGACTGTGAATGACCAGTCGATAGAGTTATAGAAAAGATTTAAGCTTCAGAGAATTGTACTACGTAAATCAAAAGTTCATTCTAGACCCCAAAGGCTATGTATTTATTCCTAGCTTGGTATATTTTAACATGTTGTAGAATAGAGACTATCCTCAGTAATCCGGACTGAGAACACAGTGAGAGCTATTGCCAAATTTACCCGACATGGGTCAATATTTTTGTTCAAAACAGACTAACCTCTCATGCATCTCTCCCTGTTTCAGAGTATTATATCCTGCCACATATGAAAAAAATTGGTGTGCACCATATCAAATCAAGATGTAAATGTGAAAGGATGAACTGACTATTCATTTGGGCAAACTTTCTGTTTTTAAGTCTGTGAGGGTGACAAAAACAAAGTTTCAGGAGAGGTGACAGTAGCTGATAGCAATAACAACAAAAATAAGACAGATTAGGCAAAATTCTAAATGGCTAAAGTTGTATTCACTGAGCCAAAATTAGTTTTCCTCTGTCCCAAAGCTTCCTTTCTGAATTAAAAAAAATTTTTTATATCTGTTTGATAGTGTAAGGGACAGAATCAAAAAGGCATAAAATTGTATCACTATGATGCTGATGACTTCTTTTGTTCCAGTTTTTGTCTACTTTTCACAGATTAGCAAATCCTAAAAATCCTGCAGGCTAAAACTTGGTTAAGCTTTAAAAGTTTAATAGCAAATTTTTAAAAAATATACAATTTATATTTCAAGCCCCCCGGCCCCAATATCCATTTATTCCAACTATCAGACTGAGGGGAAGGATACTTCTATCCACATCTTCAAAATTTTAAAAACTTCTTTTCCTTTACCAAAAGCCTTTGGAGTCTAGAATGAACTACCAAAAATATGGAAAATTTCAAATATCAATTCAATTCACTAAAATATGCTAAATACTTCCTACTCCACGGAATGTATAATCATCAGAGCTCATATCCAGCAATTAAAGGTAAAGAAAACTGTAGAGATAAAGCAGCTCAATATTTCACCAAAGTATTTGTTACTCAAATTGGAAACTACTTCTAAACTTTTTCTCATCTTTTGAGATAAAGTCAAAAATATATATAAAATTTTAGACTACTTATTTATTGGTTGGGGACAATAGTCAAGGCAGCTTTTATTCTTTATCTTCCCAGCTATAACCTTAAGTATTTTGGGGGTCTAAAAATGAAAACTTTTAAATTTTAAGAAAAAACAGAAAGTTTACTCATCGATTTGCATTTCATTCCACTATCTTATGTGAATATAAATATAAATATGTGTGTGTGCATATACATATACACATGTATATACATATACACATATATATATATACATATATATATATATAGCAATTGTATATAAGGGTATCAGTTTAAATGCCATGAACATTTTTTTCGTCTCTAATACTGGACCTCAACAGAAACCTAATATTAAGTTAATTAAAATCAGAAAATATTCCATTACTACTGATTAAGAGATAGGAATACACAGGTAAAATATTGTCTCCGTTCAAACTGCAAACTATCTTCTAAAAGATACTTTCAAGATTTGAAGCATAATTTTCATTCTATTCTGTTTTCAAACAGTAGTTATCAGTTTAAGTTAAACTTATTTTTAGTAGTTCAATTAAACAAGAATCATTATTTTGGAATGTATATTACTACTTAAAAATTTTGACAGAATCACAAGGAGACAAAGTATACACTTTTAAAATTCAGAAATATACTTCTTGTTTTCTTCTTTGCATAAATGCTTTAAAAATAAAAAGCTTAAACCTTTCTGGAAAATATATGTGTATTCCAGTGCTGACTTTATTTGTTCAACAACAGGTGGTGAACCCAAAGAACAAAGTTTTGGCTTTATAAGCTAAGTAATACGAAGTTAAATGCACAAAGGAACTAAGACATTGAAATACACATTCTCTCAACCTGTTACCTACAGAGAATTGTCAGCTACATCTAAACATACTATATTAACTACACAAGCCATTATTCTTGTTAACATTTAACAATTAAACTATTACATTTCTTTCCTTTACTAAGCTAAATTAAGATGTTTTATTTCCAAAAATCAATACTGTAAGTCTAAAACTAACAAGTTTTCATTTTTAATAAGACAAAAGATTTAATAGATATTAGAAAAACTGGACAAAAAAATAAGCATTCTAATGATAAAGGAACTTAAAATGCAAATGAACTTTTTCTTTTCATTTTTTTCATTTCATTTTCAAAATATTATCAGAGTTTACCGAGATCATTTTTTAAGCTAATTTCAGATGGTGGTTCTGAATCCATTGGCACATTAATTAAGGTATAGCACACGTTCTCAGCAGCCGTCATGGTTTCTGGTTATAATCAACCCTTGATAGAAGATTTTAAGATGACAGCTGCCAGGAAATCTAGAAAAATAAATGCAAGGATATCATTACAAGTAAAACACCAAAACAAAAAACAGTAACTATCGTTATCTTTATTGCCTAAAGTTAATTCAGTTTCATAATGAGTTCTGAAGTTTTAGAAGAGGAGGGTCGATCTATATTGCGTCCCATAAAAATAAACCCTAATATAATAAAAAAAACCACTTGTCTGTTTCGACCTAAGGTATACATCTCCCACTCCACAACCCCGCCCAGGGTTTAGAATGCTGTACTGCAGAATTAAGGCCCATAATACAGTGACAGTCGCCCAGCCTCATCCCACCACGTTAGAGAAGTGATTTAACGTAACATTAAATTCAAACTGCTCGAGTTAAGAGACTCCTGTACACGATTACTCTGCTAAAACAAAGTGTCTTACCGCGTTCATGGGCGAGACCCAACACTTGTACATGGGTCCCTCAATCAGTGTGCCGCACCCCCCGCGCCCCTTCCCTTTCCCTTTTCTCCTGCAAAGCAGGCCCCAGCCCGGAATGGCGAGCCCCGGGGGCTTGGGAGGAAGAAGGTCGCCAGCCAGTACGCAGGCCGGGACCAGGCGTCCGGCCCAGGGCTTCCTAGATCCCTTGTTCCACTTAGCCAGGCCTGGACGCCAGCGGCCTAGTCTCTTCCCTTCCGCATCTTCCCCGCTAGAGAGCCAGTTCCTCCGGCTCTGCCCAGCCCACCACACCTTTGAGATTGGGGGCTCGTGGCCCGATACCTGGCTCGGAAGGGCAGCAGCTGGGGAAACCGCGGGACCGTCTATTCCTGCTCCAACCACCAGGAATAGCGGAGGCTCCGCGGAATCCTTGGCTGACGTGGAAGGGGGTGGGTAGATGACCGAAGCTACAGCCACCTAGCTCCTACGGCAACACAGAGAGGACATGCTTTCTCCGTCCTGCGGTTGCGCGCTGCGAGTATGCCCTTTAAGTTTCTTTCTTTTGTCCACGGTCAGTTTAGGCCGCATTAAGGACTGGAAACATATACTAATTGTTTTCCCTGCAAGCCTGAATTAAGCGCTGTGGTAATTTAAAGGGTATTTAGAATGTGTTTCTCATTCGAGGAATTAAAACAGTCAAAGGGAGGAAGTGCGTGGAGAAAAGGAAAACACAGTTTACAGGGCTGTGTGGTCCAGTGGAAAAAAGCACAAGAATAGGAGTTGGGAGCCCTTTTCTAGTTCATCCACTAATAAACTGGGAAAGTAACTAAATACTATTTGAGTAACTTCAGTTCGGCTAATAAAGGACGTTAGATTATGTGACGATCCATTTCAGTTAACATATACAGTAATCTGAATCTCTGCCTCTGCAGTTAGGCTGGAGTTGCTTGAACATCAGTCACACTCATGGTTTTTTGTAGTTGTTTGTTTTTAGTAACTGCCCCTTTCATGATGCATTCTGAACACTCAATAAATTAAAAATTTTTTATGCATGAAGGGAAATTGAGTTTAAGGGATTTTACCTATCTTCAAAGAATTGTTACAGCTACAACCCACCACGGCACCTTTAGTTTTGCCCATTTGAGGTTCCATACCCTCCCTCAAACCCCATCCCCTAAGTTTTTTTCGGCAAATTTTTAATTTTAAAAAATTGAAGGCTTAAGCAAAAGATTGTGACTACAAAGAGGTCTGACAGAACCTGCCCTTATTAACAGGTTCACCTTTGTTAGGGAGATAGAACACAAACTGTGCCTCATCTATCTAGAATATTGAGATTTCTTCTTTTTGGAACCATCAAACAAAAAATAAAAAATAAACTCCTGAGCACCTAAAATATGTCACAAAGGCCATGTGTTATAGCATTTTCTGAGCGCTCCTCAAATCCTCTGCATTCATTTTTTAAAACTGTTTATCTTGAGATAATTGGAATGGCATACAGAAATCCCATGCACCTTTCAATTTCTTACAATGGTAACATCTTATATAATTATAGTACAATACTGAATCCAAGACATTGATAGTCAGTGTCACATTTCACCAGTTTTACATGCATTCATTCATCTGTGTAGTTTACCATGTTTAGATTCCTGTGATCACAAGTTAAGGTACAATCCCATTACAACTATCATTCCTACCCTTTTATAGTCACAGATACTTCCCTTCTGTAACCCCTGGCAACTACTAATCTGTTCTCCATTCTATAATTTTGTCATTTCAAGGGTGTAATTTAAATGAACTATACAATGTAACCTTTTGAGACTTTTTTTCACTCAGCATAATTTCCTTGGTATCGATCTAAGAAGTATATACAACAGGTTTGTTCCATTTCTGTATTCATTTTTAACATGGAATTTTTACAAATGCAGTTACCTGGTTTCCAAGCCCACTTATCAAGAAATGACAATCTAGTCACATGAAATGAAGCCCCAAAAGCATAAAAACTAGATTTAGTAATAAGAAACCACAGAAGTTTAGGGCCACTATGAATGGTTCAGGACTAGCTATACCCACTTCAGTAGTCCTGAAGGCTCCATTATTACAGAATAAAATTTGAGGCTTATTATGACCAAGTTAATAAGTAAACTATTAAATATGAAAAAAAGGCAAGAAAGTGTAATGTTTTATAAAACTTCATTTAAGGTCTGCACTTAAAATTATCATAGGCAGTGTATATATTGTATATTATTAAATACATAAAGTTGAATTCTTCCTGACTTGTTTAAACATGCACTTCTGTTTTGGAACTTTTTACTCTAGCATGTAAATATATGACTTTGAATGCTTTTCGAATTATAAATTGACCAAGGACCTTGTCATATATCAAAGATAATAAAAATTTACATGTCTTGGAAATCAAGACCTAGAGAAAGGAGACTTACCCAAAATCACAAAATGGTTAAACACTGAAAATGCTGCAACTAGAACCAGAATTCTGTCACCTACCTTACTGCCTCTATTTTCAATCATACTAGTTCTTCAAAGATGCACTTAGATGCTTAGTAAATCCCAGCTGAATTGATTATCTTTATACCGAAGTGATAGTTTCTAAAATTGACCACAAAGTATAATACAGACCAGTTTTTCAGCTGAATGCCAGCCAAGTAATTTGTTTACATTTAGAGAAGTGTACAAAAATGATACATATACACACACATTCTTTAAACAGAATCACTTAACAAAGGCTCACACTATGATAGGCACAGGTAAAGAGACCTGCCTGAGGAAAAAGCAGATTATGAAACTTCCCACTTACGCTTCTTCCATCAGACTATACACCCTTTGAGTCTGAAGGCAGGTGGGAGAATTCCCTCTCATTGTTTTATTTGTGAAAGTTACATGTGCTTGATACAACTCCTTTGTTGGTTAAATGGCCACATAGTACTATGGCCTCATCCCAAGCTCAAATGGTAGACACTTGAGGCTACTCCAGAGTGGAGACCAACATCTCACACATTCCTGTATTTAGTCAGAAGTCTTTCTCGAAACAAGGTTGCCAGGGTTTCTCTTACCACTCTCCCTTCAAGAAGTCACAGATTTCATGGCAAAAGTGGTCATAAGAGGAAAGTTCATATCATTACAGGTCTATCTCCAAAAACAAGAACGAGCCCAAATAAAGAACCTAACGCTTCATCTTAAAAAACTAGAAAAGGAAGAACAAATGAAGATTAAAGTCAGCAGAAGGAAATAAACAAAATTAGAGCAGAAATAAATGAAATTGAAAACCAAAAAATGATAGAAGAAATAAATGCAACAAAGAGCTGGTTTTTTGAGGTTAATAAAATTGGCTAGCCTCACTAAAGAAAAAAGAGAAAGGACACAAATAAACAAAATTAGGGATAAAAGAGGGGAAATTACGACTGACATGGCAGAAATACAAAGGATCATGCAAGAATACTATGAAAAAGTATATAACACCAAATTTAATAACCTAGAGGAAATGCACCAGTACTTAGAAAAACACAACCTTCCTAGACTGAATCAAGATCTGGAAAATCTAAATAGATAGATCAGCAGTATGGAAATTGAAACAATCATCAAAAACCTACCAAAAAGTAAAAGTCCAGGACCAGATGGCTTCACCAGCGAATTCTACCAAACATTCAAAGATCTAATACCTATTCTCCTCAAACTCTTCTAAAATATCGAAGAGGAGGTATTACTTCCCAACACATTTTATGAGGCCAATATTACTCGGATACAAAAACCTGGTAAAGATAACACAAAAAGAAAACTACAGACCAATATCTCTCATGAACACAGATGCAAAAATCCTAAATAAGATACTAGCAAACTGAATACAGCAAGATATTAAAAAGATTATATGCCACGATCAAGTGGGCTTCATCCCAGAGGCATATGGATGGTTCAACATACGCAAATCAATTAATGTGATACACCACATAAACAAATTAAAAAATAGGAATCATATGATCATATCAATAGATGCAGAAAAAGCCTTTGACAAGATACAGCATCCATTTATGATTAAAACACTTAACAAAATTGGTATAGAAGGAAAGTACCTTAACAAAATAAAGGCCATCTATGACAAACCCTCAGCCAACATTATACTGAATGGTGAAAAACTAAAAACCTTCCCTCTAAGATCAAGAACAAGTCAAGGCTGTCCACTATTGCCACTTGTTATCCAGTATAAAATCAGAGGTCCTAAGAAGTGCAATCAGGCAAGAGTAAGATATAAAAGGCATCCAAATAGGAAACGAAGAAGTCAAACTGTCACTATTTGCAGATGACATGATTCTCTATATAGAAAACCCTAAAGACTCCACAAGAACACTACTAGAAACAATAAGCAAATACAGTAAAGTCTCTGAATACAAAATCAATGTTCAAAAATCCATAGCTTTCCTATATTCTAATAATGAAATATCAGAAAAAGTGGAAACAATAATTCCTTTTGCAATTGCAACAAAGAATAAATTTAACGAAACAAGTGAAGCAATTATATAATGAAAACTATAAGACCCTATTAAAAGAAATCAAAGAAGATACAAAGAAATGGAAAGATATTCTGTGTTCTTGGATTGGAAGAATCGACATAGTTAAAATGACCATATTACCTAAAGCATTATACAGATTTAATGCAATCCCCATCAAAATCTCATCGGCACTTTTTAAATAGAACAAAAAGAATCATTAGGTTTGTATGGAAGCACAAAAGACTCCGAATTGCCAAAGCCATCCTGAGAAAAAAGAATGAGGCTGGAGGCATCACTCTGCCCGACTTCAAATTATACTACAAGGTGACAGTAATCAAAACGGCATGGTATGGACAAGAAAACAGACACATGGACCAGTGGAACAGAATCGAGAGTCCAGAAGTAAACCCGTATTTATATGGGCAAATAATTTTCAACAAAAAAGTCAAAACATACAGTGGAGAAAGGAAAGCCTCTTCAATAAATGGTACTGGGAAAACTAGAAAGCCACCTGCAAAAGAATGAAACTAAACTGTTATCACCACACATCAAAATTAACTCAAAATGGATTAAGGACCTAAATATAAAACCTGAAACAATAAAATGCATAGAAGAAAACATAGGAACTAAACTCAAGGACCTTCAACTTAGAGAAGATTTTATGAATTTGACTTTAAAAGCAAGAGAGGTAAAAGCTAAAATAAATGAATGGGACTACATCAAACTAAAAAGCTTCTGCTCAGCTAA